>NC_037639.1:13828702-14160369 GCF_003254395.2 Apis mellifera | reverse complement strand
TCCCACCCGAGCACGGATTCCCGGTCTATATGCGACCTGGAAGGCTTCCGGGCTGAAGCGGGACATTACGGGCCCCCCTTCTGCCCGGCCACGGAACACAGAAAACCCGAGGTCCTATCTTATCCGCGGAGAAGTTTATAGCCCGGTCGACTCTAATTGGGCGAGAAATCATCGGCCACTCCTTTCCTCTGTCCGCTCGGTCAAAAAGACGCTCACTAATTCACGATTTCTCGCGTATTATTGCCGGCCCATGCCTGGCCACCCTCCCTCTCCCTTCACCCCCTCCCCCTCCTCTCACTCTCTGCTACAACCGTTTCGGATTTCGGCCACCTCGTCACTCCAAAACTTTTCACCAGGAATCGCGCTCCTCCTTTCGCCGCGATTTTCACCATCCTCCTTATCCGCTGTCAGTCCCTCTCTCCTCTCGAAGAGCAATCCTCTCTCGATCCTAGACACTAGAGTTGTCTAGAGGATCGATTCCGTCCTCCTCTCACCCCCTCGCCTCCTCCCCCCGCGAGGGAAGGGAAGAAGCGTCCACGGTGGCGCGTGGACGAGGGCGAAAACAGGGGGAGAGGAGAGAGGAAGCGCGCGAGAAGTATACGCGATACATCCGCGGCAGGCAATATCTCATTGAGCAAAGGAGGAGGCGACGCCTTTAACCTCCCTCCTTCCCCTCGCTCTTCCCATGAGCAATCGCGGCCGAGACGGGGCCCCGACGTGCCCGTTGCCGGTAAGATCGTTAATCTTACCGCACCGATCGGTCTCAGATAGTAATTGTTACGTTCTCTCGTTTCCCCTCCTCCTCCTCCCGACTCTGTCCGAATGTGTTCAACCCTTCTCCTCTCCTCTCCTCCCCCCTTCTTTTCTCTCGAGCGCAACCGACCCATCACCGTCAGGCTCGGACTTAACGCCTTTGGCAACTTTGTTCGCGTAACAATAACCTCGAAAGAGTCTCGTCCCTCTGTTGTCGTCTCGCGAGGCATCGATTTCAACGATCCCCTCGGGATCTCGCGCGATTTCCTTCTCTCGATCCGAAGAGGGAAAGGGGGAGGTAATAATGGTGCGAAAAACGTTAGTAATAAGAGGGAGGAGACGACATTCGTGGAATGATCCACGAATATTTGGCAAGTTTGTTTCAATTATCCGAGATCCTTTCTCCCGAGACCCTGTCTCGACGATGCGCGCGATGCCGTTCGATGTCTCAATTTCTCTCACGAGGCCTCCTCTCTCCGTCTCTCTCTCTCTCTCTTTCTCTCTCTTTCTCCTTCCGCTCCTCTTCGATCGTTCGCTCTACCGTGCGCGCACATCGCTTGGGCCACGGGCGTGGTTATAAATTTGGTAGTCGCGTTAACAGCTGACGGGGACCACGATATCCGAAATGTTGGCGGATCCGGTGTTTTCGTGCTCTCTCCTCTCCGCCAACAACCACCGATTCCACCCGTGGCCGAGAAGTGTCGCCCGAGAAACCAGTTTCACACGCAGATTCCTTATTTGCGAACCCGACGAAACCGTAGATTCGAGTTAATCGTCGATGAGCTGTTCTTTCTCCCATTATACCCTTCTCTCTCTCTCTCTCTTCGTATCTCTTTCTCTCTCCCCTTTCCGTCCTCTCGACTCGAGACTCTGCTCGAATCTGAGCAATCTCCCTCTCCCTCTCCCTTCCCCCGCCCCATCTCCCGATGATTAATTTTTCGGTGAAAACGCGTACGATAAGTGTATAAAAGAGGATTGGAAAAAGAAGAAGAAGAAGAAGCGGAGGAAGAAGAAGAAAAAAGAGGAAACTGAAAACTGGATGGACTCTTTGGACGAGGGGACGCGCACGTTTGCTCGTTTGTGATTTCGAGTGTAGTGAAAGGCGATTGGTAGATATTTACAAACGATATTTTCATTTAAATAAAAGTCGTTTTTTAACAGAGTGTTCGTTACAGTATTACCATCTGTTCGACTATTCTATCTACGTAGTGGTAGCAGTAGTAGTAGTAGTAGTAGTAGTAATAGTAATAGTAATAGTAGTAGTAGTAGTAATAGTACCTAGGCAATCTGCATTATCTTCGGACGTATAACGGATTCTCACTAGGACTAGTGTTGCGGATAAGTGTCCGGACACGTGTCCGTGTCCGCCGCTGCTCCTCGCTTTCCAGACAGCGGAGGAACGTATCGTCCTGTGCCGCGCCGCTCTAAATTGTATATAATATACGTGGCGCAATTACAGACACGTATCGACCAACCAACCTATCTAAAATCCGTCGGTAATTTGAAAATTTTCGATCACGACGACGCGCCACGATGACGCGCCACGCATTTTGCACGCGGAATTTCGGCTTCTCAACTTTGCTACGCACAACCATCTTCGCAAATCTTCGCGTTTATCGTAAACTTAATCGTGATAAATGGGAGCGAGTAGGTTCTGTAAGACGCTGGGGATCGATCGGGATCGATCGAAATAATCGGGAAGCGGGGACGCGCGAATCACAAGTTTCGACGATCCACCACCACGATCCGTTCGTGATTGGATTTCACCGAGGTTGAAAAGGGTCCGTTCAAGGGGATCCGGATAAAAGTTTTTCCACCGATCGGACGAGATTAGTCACGCACTTTTTTTTTTTTTGTTTTTTACGCACTTTTTCTCCACGGATATAATGTCACTCTCCGAGTGTACGCGCGTATATACACACACACACACACGCACACACAGACTCACATGCGCGCAGAGGCATACACGCACGCAATTACGTTAAATCACAACGTTTCGTGGTAAGGAAAAAGAAAAGGAAGAGGATCGATCGGACGCGTGTTTAATGCAACGATCGAAAAGGAGAAAGAAAGGGGCGATCGTTTCAACGATCGTGTTTCGTCAATTCCAAAGGTTGCTGCTCCGTCCAATGATCCCGCCAGGCCCCGACCGTGGGCGAGGAGGGAACATCTTGGTCCGAGTCTTGAACGTCTATCTCCTCGTCCTCTTCCTCGTCCTCCACGCGCTCCAATTCCTCTTTGCCCCTCGACTCGGCCCCGATCCCTGATCCGACGTTCGACGCCTCGTGCCTCTCCCGTTGCTCGTAGCTCGCGGGGCTCGACGACTTGTTCGATATACTCGGCGAGTCTTCCCCGACGAGTTGGCTGATCATCCTGAAAGCGCTCGGCTTCCGTTCCGGCTGCCTCGCGATCGACTCCGCCACCTTCTTCTCCATCCTCTCGCTCAGCTCCCTCGACGACGACGAACACGACGACGAGTTGGTCACCACCACCCGGAACGCGCTACTCTCTCCTCCCATTCCGCCGATCGAGCAGCTCGACGCACGGTTTACCTCTATACCGGATGCGGAATGCGGTTGCGGCGGCTGCTGCTGTTGCTGCTGCTGCTGTTGCTGCTGCTGCTGCTGCTGCTGCTGCTGCTGCAGCGGAGGTGGCGGCGGAGGCGGAGGTGGCGGCGGCGAACGCTTTAAGAGGTTCATTCGCTGATGACGACGCCACTTTGCCCGTCTGTTGGAAAACCAAACCTAAGAGTCACGAGTTAGGTCTCGTTAGATGGCTCGTGAACAAATTTGTCTAAGCTTGTCTAAACGCGGGGGGCTAAGCGCGCCGCCAACTCTGCAGGGCGTGTCCTTTTTCTCTTCCCCACTTTTCGAGGATAGACGCGCGAGGAAGAGAGAGAGAGAGAGAGAGAGAGGAAGAAGGAAGGGAGAGAAGAGATCGAGAGCAAGCCCTGCGAAACGAAAGCGCTCTAGCTCCCCGGACAAAGATATCTTGGATGGAATCGATCCCTCACCTGCACACGAGCCTCCGAAAGAGACGTCTTCGACGCCAGCCGCTCCCGCGTCGACACGCAAGGATAGTGAGATCGTTCGAATTCCTTCTCGAGCTCCTCCAGCTGTTCCGGGCTGAACGTCGTACGATTCCGCCGGAATTTCGGCTGCTCCGACCCGTCCAGGCTTCCTTCGTCCCCGTCGCCGTCTGCGCAGAAAAACCACCATTCTTCCACTCTCTCTCTCTCTCTCTCTCTCTCTCTCCCTCCCCCTCATCATCGAAACGACAGTCACCTTGCAAGTAGCCCCGGGCGATGGCGTCCGCGTGCAGCGAGTGGTCAGGCGCGCCGGCGGCGGAGGCGGAGGCGGCCGCAGCGGCCGCGGCTGCCGCGCCTGGGCTCAAGGACGGCGGAAGGAGCAGGGCGGAAGCGGCGCCCGAGATGCCGGTAGCCAACGGTGGCAGCATCCAGGGGTGGGCAGCCGCCCCCGGCGCCGGCCAACCGGCGGGCAAGTGGTGGCTGGTCGTTGGGTGCTGGTGGCCGCTGTTGAAGTACGGGTGAGGGCCCGCCGCGTACAACCCGTAGCCGGCCGCCCTCGCGAACTCGGCGGCCGCCCGTTCGGCCGCGCGGTTCCGTAGGATTCGGTTGATGCTGCTCACCGATGGGGCCGTCGCGTTGCTGCACACGCCTGAAACACCCAAACACCCGGACAATTCTTTCCTGCCCTCCTCGCTGCCATGTCTCTTCCTTCCTCACACCGAATGTTTTCTCCTTTCGAAAGAGAAATAACAACGCGATAATTGTGAGAGAGAGAGTGAGAGAGAGAGAGAGCTAGAATGGGAGAAGCGTAGAGCCAGGTTAAAACTTTCGTTCTACGATGAGCTTCGATTCTAGCTAGATTGGAAAATAATGGAACGACGTTCGTTCGTTTCAAAGGATCCGTCAGGCTCTTTCGAAATCGATGACGCATCCGTTTTTTGCAAATGATTTTCGCGCGAAATGACGCTTCGAAGGAGAAAGTTTCGAGAACGTTAATATAAATTCGATGGTTGAAGTAGTTGAAGAGGAAGGGGGATGGGAGGAGGAGTCGTCGAGCAGCGTCAAGAGAACGCTTCAAGGTGAGATACTTGGCTGGTTTTGAAAAGAATAGAGCGTGTTGGTTGACAAGGACGTGGAAGAGTTTTTTCTTGATTCTTGAGCCGCAATTACGCGTTTGCACGTACATCTATTATTACGAGCGATTTGCAGCGATGCACGAAATACATTCGAGGCTCGAGCATCGTTGAATAATGATATTAGTTATTTATAATTGCTGTCGTTATTTCTCCCTTTTGAGCGAATAATTTCTCGAAACGAACTTTGACACTTTGACACGGTATTATAGCTATTTCCTTCTTTCTTTTCGTCATAATGAAACGAATGCTATCGATGAATTTTATTCTCATTCATTTAAATGTGCTCTTAAACTCTTTGAAATAAATTCTCTTTCTCCGTTTAAATATCTTTCGAAATGAATTTTATTCGACGATATTGGAGAAAATTCCTTATCGATAAGAATCCATCGATTCTCAGTCGATCGTCAAAATTAAACCTCATCTCGTCGATCGATGATTATCCTTGTTCCAAAGTTTTATCATTACTTAAATGATGATTCAAAGACTAGTAACAAAGGTGTATCGAAAAGATATTCGCTTACCTTCGGAGATGAGCCTCTCCCGAATCTCCCATGCGAAAATGGTCGGGTTCTCCCTCTTGTACTGCTCGATCTTGGCGACGACGGCCGGCGTCGCGACTTTCGGCTTGCTACCACCGATTAAACCCGGCGGGCGCAGCGTACCTGGAACAGAACGAGCTTCAAGGACGCGTTGTCTTCGCTAATACTTCTGGCCCGCGATAAAATCGGTCGTAAACGGCGATGCCCGGCCACGTTTATGCGCCTCGTGCCTCGCCTCGCCTCGTATCGGCCAGAGCCCAAGTGAACCCGCATAATTTCACAAAATCACGCAAACATCGGCCATCCTCCCCGTCGTAATAACAACGTCCACGCTCGAGTGTTAAAACTGTCACCCGGTCCTTATAAGTGTGCACTAGCTTCCTCCTCGCGCCAACTCGCCTTCCAATAGATACAAAGTTACCGTCGTCGAAAGGAAAGGAAAAAATATTCCTCTCTCCTTCGAATTCTATTTCGTATTCGAACTTCCCCTTTGTTAAAAATTATACGGCGTTGGCGTATAAAGAAAATCTTTGCGAACACGCGTAAAGATCTGCGAGACAAGATTGGAGAATTTCGAGTAAAGTTTTTACAACAATACTTGTCAAAATGCTCGAATAATTTATTCGTAGCGTTGAGTTTTCATTTACAATTATTTATCGAGCTTTAGAAATTTTCGATGGTTAAATTTTCGCTGGACACGGAGGAGCAGGGAAGATCGCAAGTTCATCCACACCGAAGCACCCGACATCGGATATCAATCGTATCGTGTGTGAGCAGATCCACGAGGTAGTCATTAGAAGCTTAGCTTAGCGAAACGATACCGGTATGCGATAGCCTGCGATAATCAGAGATATCTAATACGAGCCGATCACGGGAATAGACGCCCGTGTAACGTTTCCAAGACGTGTTCCAAGCCTGCCATACCGCTCCTGCGCGTCTCACCAGCTTTTGCTTCGTGAAAAAAGTAGCGGCTTCGACTCGCTCGGATTAGCGATATAATCGTTCCACGCCAGCCATTGAGAATTCCATTTTCCATATCAAAATCGTTTCATTGGAAAATTCAATTTCGAATTTTCTTTGTTTATCTTAATTTCATATATATATTGAGATATACGTTTTTACTCCTTCTTTCAGAAATTATTAGATCGAGATTGTACAACGTAAAATCATTCATCGTTTCTCGCGTAAATATTATTCGATTTTTATTCTTCGGAGAAAGTTGGACGAAACTGGGCGCACAACGCATGGCAGAGCTGCAGAATAATTATAGAACGAATATGTTTCGAATGAGATAATAAAGAGGCAAAACTGACAAGTTGCGCGTTTAGGTGCACAGGTGTTGGCATAGGAACTAAAAAAAAAAAAAAAGAAGAAGAAAAAGATAATGCTCGATGTTCAGAACGTTCGAGCAAATAAAAATCAGCGAATTCTATTATATTATTTATCGCGTTGGAAGAATTATTCATCGATCGAGACAAAGCTCTCTCGATTTCTAAATACGTTTCATTTCGAGGTACGAGGTTTGAAGGAAGGAATAAACTTGTCACTTCCCAATTATTATATATATACATATCCTTGAAGAAAACTATCTACAACTTGTCGTATATATTCTTTCGAAAAGAAGAAACGACTAACCATCGGCAAGTTTTCAAAAGTTTGTCGTCGCGGAAGATACCCGAAGAAATCATATCGTGACTTAGATAACCAACTTAACCAACTATTGGAAAGCAGCTCGTGACTTGGATAACTAACTAACTAACTAACTATTGGAAAGCAGCTCATGTTGCTCCAAGTGGACGAAGGCCTTCGCTCATCCTACGGTTGCTCGATCTGCACGCGATTGCGGGAAAAAACGATCGGTTTCGTGGAAATGGACAACACGTGAGGAAAAATCTGCGAGCCATAGGGAGGACGATTTGAAGCACGCACGTGTATACATATATATACATATATACACACACACCTCGTTCGAGTGTTCTCGAAACGTTGGCGAAGGTAATGGAAAACGGAGGCGCAGGCAGACTTGAGCAATTATCGGTGGTTACGTCTTATTATTAATAACAATAATGACGGTTAAAGTCGGTAAGGATATCGCGTGCGCTCCCACGGGTGAACTGCGTGCCTGGATATAAACGATGTATCCGCCTAATAGGTATCCATGCCTCGAGCAAATTCTTTGCCTCTCCAATATACATATATATATACATCTCTCGTCCGTTTCCAAACTCTCTTCTCTCTTCCTCCTTTCAACTTTGTTCACGCGCGTGTACGCGTATAAAATATTTCTCGAAACCGTTCTCAATGAAAGAAACCGCACGAAAACTCTTCAAACATCGAAGAGGAGAGCCGACGACCATGGATGTGCTTGCTCGTCTCGATGGCATCGCGATGGCTACCAGCGTCCTTCCATCCCCCCACGATCGTGCCCGCCATTCCGGTTGAAGGGAAATAGATAGCGGGGGGAGGTCGTCGTTGTTGTTATCTGGACGAAGGCGCGGATCGCGGGTCTCTGTTTCTGGGAGCGTTTCCACCGATCGCGCCACGATCGATCTTGTTAAGCGAATGATAAGCGGGGGCCGGTTGAATTAATCGTTGGGGAGAAATTGGACGATAGTTGGAGCCGCACATGTACATTCCTCTCGAGAAATTTATCGTCGCTCCGTATCGGGACGCGAACACGAGCGATCCATCTCGGCGAATTCGTCGATGCAAGGATAGATCCGTCGAGCTCCGAGAGAAATCGTGAATGGAAATATAGATCGTAAGATTCGAAACGGGAGGAGGGGGGAGGGGATTAATTGTTTGCCGCTGTTAAGTAATTGGCCGGCCGATTATGGTACATTATATTCACCTCGAGGACGGCTAAGGAGTCCGTATCCAGTGGAGATGAAGACATTACGGGCGAGCCGAGAGAGCAGCCCGAACGGTATTTTTACGAGCGGCTCGTAAAGTTAACGAGGACCAAGGTAGCAGCGAGTCGAAGGAAAGGGAGAGAAATCAACGTTCCACCGATGCTCGGTGGCTCGCCTCCATTTTTTCCTTTCTTTTTCTTTTTTTTTTTTTTCCTTTCCGCGCTCCTCCAACCTTCAAACCATCCTCATCCGGCTCGCGCCACTTTGCACCTCCAATTTTCCAATTTTCGCGGATCGCAAATCGATCCGCTTACCAGATTCAATTCGCATTCTGTTCTAGTCGAGTTTTCGAGAGAGTTTCTCGTCTTCTTCTCGAGATTTTTTTCTTTCTCATCACACGGATAATTGTATCAGCTTCTTATTTTATCCATCTTCTAACTACTTTTATATTTCCCTTCCTATGGAATCGGCCGGGATGTCTATCGATTCGATTCAATTTACACCAAGCAAACGGAGGATCGAATCGTTATCGATGCACGAAACTTGCCATGATCAACGATGAATTATGGAAAATGGATATCGGCTCCTGACTGCTTTTATATACACAGCAACCGGAAACGGGGTTTTACGATATCGAAAGAGAGAAAATTGGCAATCTGGAAGGAAGGTGGAAACGTTTCTCCTCGACAGGGTAGAATTTACGAATATTCGCGGAGAAATTTGCAGGCTATTAGCGACGATTGCGCAAGTATCCCAAGATTCGGTCGGGCAGGGAAACGAACATGAACGCAATCGTCGAGGAATAATGGATCAACGTTTCTCCTCCACGCTCTCGGTTTCGTGGATTTTTCTCTCTTTTTTTCTATTTTTCTCTCGTAGCAGATAGTCTCGGTCGGTTGATCGGGCGGATTTTCGTAGCAGCGCGCGCGTGTCGGTCCGTCGGTGGATCTCCACGCGATTTTATCGGGAGGGAGGCGAGCATCTCGCGGGGAACGGAGGATCGTCACGCATCGGTGAACGGGCCGCGCGTTGATATCTCGCGCGATGATACCTGCTGGCCGAGGAGAGGAATGCCGTTGTCCAGGATCCAGCAACGATCCGTGGAATTCTTACGTTACGCCAAACTGCTCTATTAAAGCTCCACCGTGTCTGACTCGAAGGATTTTCAGAACTCGTGGATCGAGCTCGTGTATCACTTGGAAAATTAATAGACAATCCATCTTATTTTTCTCATCGCGTGATTTTCAACGGAATCATTTTCTTCTCTTTTCTCGAAACGAATAAACGTTTCGACGGAAGATAACAAGTTTGAGAAAATTGACAATGGATGTTGTATCAATTTGCTCACTCGAATTTGTCGCAAAATATATTATTCCTTTCTTCCACCGCGTCATTGGATAAGGAATATTATTATTCTCCTCGAGAATTGAAAACTTCCTCTCGCGAGACTCATCTTATCCTCTCTGGCAAGGAAAGATTCTTACCCAGAAGCTTGGTGACGACCGCCCCCTGTTGATTCAACGAGAGCACGTGATTGGCCAGGTCGTTGTAGTGTCTCAATGCCCCCAATCCATGGGACAGCTCGAGCAAACGTTGACGGCTGCTTCCACCGCCGTTCCCGCTCGCGAATGGGCCCGCGGTACAGTTCTGCAGGCTCACCCCTGCAAAATATCGACCGATCGATTATTAATTCCTCCCTCGTCGTCGAACGAGAGAGATCGTCTCCTATTTGATAAGATGAAGGAAGATGAAGCGCTCGTCTTCCGTTTCTCTCCCTCTCTCGAGAACGTTTATAACGAAAAGTAAATCGGTCGTTTAACCGGGCAAAAAGCAATGACAAATACGAGTTCATTAAGAATAAAGGTGTAACGAGGTTGTGGAACGGCGATCCCGAGGCCTGTAATCGGGCGAATTAATTTAAATTACTCGACTCGGTTACTCGCTCGATCTCATCGATGCGATCTCCTCCTCCTCCTCCTCCTCTCCCCGTTCCTCCAGAAGGTGGCGAGTGGGGAAGGGAGATGGCCGGGGTCGGGCGGAGAAGCATCTGCCTGCCGGTCGAAATCGCGCCGATTAATCACCCGAGGTGCGAATACCCTCGTAATTCCTCGAAGGACACGGCGGGGACCGGTGGTTCGCGACTTCCTCGTGATTTTATAGCCGGCTAATCTCGACGAGGCGTCGTCGTTCCGTTTCGTGCCACTCTCGGTGTGTGCCGCTCACCGGTCGAACAAGCGACGATTTACGATCGAAACGGGGCCCACGGTATTGAGACCGATCCATTTTTCGCCTCACCTTAAACCGAGCCGAGATCCTATCTCTTTGTCTCTCTCTCTCTCTCTTCGAAGGGGTGGGGTTCGTCCACGAGGGGGAAGGGAAGGAGACAGAGGAAGGAGGAAGGGATGATGGCCGACCAATCGATTTTTCGCAGCCAAACAGCTTCGATTTCCAAACCGATCCTTCGATTTATCCGATTGTCGATCGTTTTCCAAGAGCAATCGTTTCCTATTCGAAACGATCGCGAGCGAAACGATAATAAAATTTCCCTCCTCTTAATAATTAATTTTCGAATCACGGCGGGGAAGAATAATCGTAATTAGGTTGCGCGGCGATTTTACCGGCGGATAATCTTAACGACGTTTCGCGTACGATCCGCGACGATAATTTACGATCGGGCGACGATATTAAAGAACCGTTCCCCCGTGGCGGACGCGTGAAACGATCGATGAAACTCGGAGAGAAGAGAAAGAGACGAAAATATCCCCCCCCCCCCGGGTATATAGATGGAAACGGGCTCCGAGCTCATTTGTAACGCGTTGTTTCGACTGGCCGACGACCAGGCGTCCACGCGTTAGTTAATTAATTAGTCTTTTACGCGCCGCTCGGATCGCCGATCGCCGATCCAGATGGATTTTAACCGGAATTCCCGCGACCACCTTATCGTATATATGTATATATATATATCCATACCTACGCTCGTTTCGCATCTCGACAGAGTAACTGGTATTCATGTATATATTTATATATATATATATACGTATATATCTGCCGGTATTTATCTGTGGTGTTTGCTTTTGTCGTCACGGATACACGGTGATTCGAGGAGAGGTTATTAATACCGGTGACTCGTACCATGTATCGAAGCTATAAAGATACCCGTCCAATATATTATCGAAGCTTGTTACAAAGTCGTGCACCGCGTTCCTAAAGGCGTCACCACCGTTTTTCGGTTTCGCGGGTAAGAAAGAAATTCGGTCGCGGAAGCGTTCGCTCGTTTCTCTTGCGAAAAACCTACGCCCTTCGTAGTTTTTCTTAAATTAAAAACCGCGCTCGTCGAGGAACGCTTCTCGTATCGAGAAATACCGGCGTGAAAACGAAAGTGAAAAAAGGAAGAAGCGCGTCGTCGTGTCCACGTCGTCGTCTACGTCGCCGTCGCGTTGCATCGACGCGACCGCGCTAGAAAACCGGTTCTGAAATCGAGTTCTGCCATCGAGACCTCTATATTCTTTCGTGTATACGAAATTGCCCCCGTGTGGAAAAGACCGATCGTTTCGCGCGAGGCGATAGATAAAAATGGCCGGTAAAGGAGGGGGGGGGGGGGAGCGCGCCGCGATTCTCCCCTCGATCGGGTCGGGCGAATGGGATGGAGACGAGATCGATGAACCGGTGGATCGTCGATCGTTCGAATCGGAATCACGATTTCGTCGTCCACCACGAAAATCCACAGAAAACCGGGCTCCTGATCGAGCTACCTGTCTCTCTCTCTCCATCTCTCGACGCGTGGAGAGCGATGGCTATAAATTTAGCCGGATTGGAAACGAGATACTTGAGTTATCCACTCCGGAGTAACGGAGAATAAATCGCCATGGGGACGCCGAAGGGACGGACACGAGATCCAATTAGCTGCGCATACTTCGATTCAATATTGTCCCCTCCTCCCCCTCCCCCTTCTTCGTTTAATTAGTCTAAACGTTTCGCGGGGCGGTGTCGCGCGATTCGATTTACGCGTTCCCCGTTTAACAGGGAAATTGACCGATCGTCCTAAGTCTAGCCTAACCTAACCTAGCCTAGTTCCCAAGATTCTAATTAACGAATCCCTTCTCTGTTGCCAACAAGAAGAAAAAGAAGAAGCGATCCGAGTTACGAGGGAAAGCGACGATTCCACACCCGTGGTGCGGAGACAAAGTGTTGGTCGTCGACACCACGAACGGACGGATGAGAGAGAAGAGATACCTGCCTACCTAACTACCGAGGGGAGGCGAGGAGGAGGGGCAGGGGAAGGACCCGTCTCTCCTCGAAAATACCTGCTGGGTGTGGCAGTAAAATCCGTGCGGACGGTGGATAAGGGGAGGGAGGAAGGGTATGGAATATCGGGAACGGCGCGCGATATCGGGGGCAGCACAGAAGTCAAGAGCGTAGAGGGTACCGATCACCACGGGGACAGGATATCGAAGGTTCAACGAGAGCAGCAGCGGCGTTGGAAAGACGTACTGTTGGCACAACGCATTGAAACCGGTTCTGAACGAGTATGGCTGGTAGCGAAGCGTCGTTCCATCCGGCAAGTGTAAACCACGGAAAGGATCTCTCTCTCGCTTTTTCTCTCTCTCTTCTCTCTCTCTCTCTCTCTCTGGGTGGATATATACCCAGTAGTAGCGAGTTGGAGAGATGGAGCCAGATGGGACACCTACTCGATGCCCATTCTTTTGCATCCCGTCGATCGCCACCACGCCACTGATCCGAGCCTTATCAATCGGGATTCTTGAGAGGGCAGGCCTTGGGAGGAGGAGGAGGGAAGTAAGGTCGACGGTCCGTTTAGACGGCCGAGCGCGGATCTCTCCCGTCCCCCGATGGATCTTTCGATCCCTCGGTATCGAAAGGGAAGGGAAAGAAAAAAATCCGTGGGCGTTTCGCGGACGCGTTTACACGCGGTGAAACGACGGCGTGCAACGACGATTCCCTTGCCCTTAGCCGGGGATCGGTCAATTAGCATTCGTCGGGTAAAAACAAGCTCGTCGCGAATCGATGATAACGCACCGTAAGCATCGTGATCCGATCCGTATTGCGTGCAACTTTAGCACCGCGTTCAATCGTTTCTTCGTTTCTTCCAGATTATATATACGTGTATATATATATATATGTATATATACGTATGTATTCCCGATCGGCCGTCGTCGTGCGCGTCCTCCCATTATGGAAATAAGAAATATACCTGACCGGGATAATTTGCGTCACCTCTCGTCGTTCCGCGACGCGATTATTTAACCGCCTCTCCGATAAACGTCACGGGACGTTTCTTGCGCGATGTTTATCCACGGGAGGATCGTCCGGTCCCCTGTCCCATTATCTCGTTTCTTTACAGTGAACGGGGAACGCGCCCTCCGGATATATATATATATACATATATATTTTTTTATTAACGCGAATCATCGAATCGATTTTCGATTCCTCCTCGCGTGTTAACCCAGTGGCGAGCGAGCGAGAGAGCGAGCGAGCGAGCGAGCGGTGTCTCGAATGAAGATACGATCGTCGTGGACGGAGGGAAGATCGTATCATCCCTTACGAATCGGTCGGGCTGCCCGCCTGCCTGCCCGCAGACCCTGATTTCGACACCTGGAGCACCATGAAACGACGTTGTTACGCTCGTTTAACGCGATTTAACGTCGACCCTTTTTTCCCTTTTTCCCTCTCTTTCCTCTTTTTCCCCCGCTCGCGTCGCACGCGGGCAGAGAACGATTACGAGAAAAAGGTGATTCAACGTTGAATCAACGCGTTCTCTCGCGTTAACGCGTAATGAATGGAGGAGGGGCGGAGGGAGAAAAAGGAAAAAAAAGGAACGGACAACAAGGCGTAATCGGTATGTCGAGTTTTTGCCCATCCTCGGCAAAGGTAACGTTTACGACGCGCCGCGGAGCATGCCGGTTTAAATAGAAGGAAAAAAGAGAGAAAAAGGAGATAATAATCGCCTTTAAAGATTTTGGATCGTAGCGCAGATACGTTGGATCGTCCAATTAAATTTAATTGTCGCGGTTTTGTTCGACGCGAGAAACTATTAGCTCGCTCGATCCAAAGTGGTCTCGGTTTGTTTGCGTTCCATGGAAATTTTCAGACCGAGACGAAGCGAGGCGTAACGCGAATGTTTTCATCGATTACCCGGCCGCGTCTCGATTATCGCGAGACAACGTGTATTCAAGTGTTCGGTACACGAGTCGATCGGACCCGCGGATTCGGTTCGGGCAACGTGGCGCCCGACCCGTCCCCTCCTCCTTATCGCCCCGAACGAGCCAAATTAATTATCCCCCCTGCCTTTGTTCCCAACGTATCCACGTTTCCGCGAGATTTCCTCGAAACGCTCATCGTTACACCCGCTCCCAGGTTTCGCGTGCCCGAGATATTCTCGTCGCCGAGACAGAACGAATACGACGAGTTTCTAGACATTTCCCGCGAAAAAGAAACGATGAATCTAGCGTTTCGAAGAAGATGGAAAGAAAGAGAGAGAAAAGAAAGAAAGAAGGAATGAATGAAAGAAAGAAAGAAAGAAAGAAGGACGTCGAATGAGCGAACTGACCGTCGATCAACGACACCGGAGGCACGGTCATCTGTTGATGGTGGTGCGCGGCTGGATGCTGATGATGGTGCGGTGGATGGACCTGAAACAGATGCGACCTCGTCTGCGAGAAGGTCGGCGAGGGTGGTTCCCAAGGTCGGGCGACGCCGGTGCTCACGGGGGCATCGTCGTCGTGACAGCAAAACTTGTCGGTCAACGGGGCGCCTGGCCCGCTCCCGCAATTCACCACCGCGTGTCCCTCGTTGTTGTTGTTGTTGTTGTTCGCAACGTCGCCGTTATTATTATTGTTATTATTGTTGCCGCCAACGTTATTGGAATTGGCGATACGCGTAGTAGTCGCGCCTGTCGCGGGACTACCACTACCACTAGCACTGCCACTGACACTACCACTGCCAATGCCGTCGACCTGCACCATTTCGCTGTCGATCGCAGCCACCGACTTGGCAGTACCAGGAGGGGTCGCGACGCCGCCACCGATCATCATCACCAGACGATCACCTCCACCCCCTCCACACCCAGCACCAGCTCCTCCTCCTCCTCCTCCACTTCCCTACCTTCCAAACCCGTCCTCCCTACGACTACGCGATCGTTTCTCTTCCTGTCCTTCCGCGTCCGACGGATGCTCTCTCTCCGCTTCTTCTCCCTCGGTCCACCCCCTCCGCCCCTCCCTTCCTTCCTTCCTCTCTCCTTCTTCGCCCTCTTCTCGAGCGACTCGTCCGTCGCGCTCGATCTCCTCACCAATTTCCACGAGTTTTCACGGGGCGACGAGTCCTGGAGGGCGCGATCGGGACAGGATCGAAGAGGAGCGGTCGTCGCACGCACGCACTTTGGCCCGCACTCGCGAGAGGTGTCAGAAAACGATGCGATCGGTGTGCGCGTCGCGCTGGCGCAGGGGCGCGCGAGCGCAATCGACGCCAGGACCCGGCGTGGCTTCCCGCGTGCGATCAACGGAGCGGAGTGACATCCTGTCCTTGGATCCGTCGGCGAGCGCGCCTCATCGCAGCGCGAGCTTTCACGTCGGCTGTCGCGTCTACGTGGACGAGCGTAGTCGATGCGAGGAGGTAACGGCGAGGAGTGCTCGCGAGCGCAGGCGCTTCGTCGAAGCTCGTGACTACCTATAGACGTGTGTGCCCTTCTCTACCCTCCCCCCCTTTCTCTCTCTCTCTGTCTCTCCGCCGCTCTATCTCCCTCTCTCCCTCCCTCTTTCCACCACCGCGCTCCTCTTTCACTTCGATCCTCGATTTCTTTCTCTCGGCCTCCTACCGTCTCTGTTCCACCGCCCGTCCCGTCCCTCCTCCCTTCCCCAATAACGGGCGACGAGGTATACAGGCAACCACGGGATAACCTGCTCGCGCTCCGCCGGATTCGAGCAGATTGCCTTCCGTTCGGGCTTTCGAAGCGCGCCAACGGCCAGCCTCACCCCCACTCGCTCCTCGCGCCTCTCGCGGGAGCAGCTGACATCCAGATTTCAGGTAACCCACGCTCTTTATACTTGCCCTTCTTTCAATCTCTCTCTCTGCTCGACCTTGTTCCAGTCTTTCACCTTCCCGATACTCCGCTTCTTTTTCGATTCCTCTTCTCCCGTGTAATAACTTTGCTTCCCGATCCTTCTCGCGAAAACACGCTCTCTACCACCTCTCAAACTCACCTACCATCCGCAACGTATATATATATGTATGTATATATATTTAACGAATTTATCTCGCGCACTCGTTTGACAGCTCAGAAGGAACACGTGACTCTTCTCAACACCGGTCGTCGCTTCGTCCACCCTTCGCGGTATCCATAACTCGAGGAGCAGGGAAAAAACACAAGAAGCGGAGGAGAAGCAAAGAAGAAGCAGAAGAAGAAGAAGAAACAGAAGAAGGGGAGGAAGAAGAAGAAGAAGAAATAGAAGGAGAATGTAACACGAGTACACGGGGTAACCTGTTCGCGGTCCGCCGGATTCGAGCAGATTGCCTTCCGTTCGGTGGCTCGAAGCGCGCCCAGACTAGCCTTACCCCCACCCCTCCGCTCAGGTGAGATCAAGATTTAAGGCGCCGCGGCGCGCGGCGGCGGTGGCCGCGGCCGCGGTAGCGCTCGCGAACACGAGCAGGAGGAGGACGAGTGGACGTCCACAAGGAGGAGGAGGAGGAGGAGGACGAGAAATACGAGTTCACGGAGCAGAGGAGGAGAGAAAGAGAGAGAGAGAAGACTCGCACGATTACGATCGCGAGGCGGAGGAGAGGAGAGGAGAGGAGCGCGGCTTAGCCGAAACGGGGCGGCGGGGGGAGAAGCGAGGATGCATGAAACGAGCGTTCGGGTAAAGGCAGCCAAGTGCGCACTCGACGCCGCGCATCTGAGCTTACCCACCGCCCACCGACCATTACCGGCCCGATCGACCAATTGGGCGAACCGGTGGACGCCCACCGATCTCTTCGACCCGGCGCTCGTCGTCGCCCACGCCACTCGAGCTCACCCTTTCTTCCGCCCTCCGCCCCCCGCCCTCCTCCCCGCGGACCGGCATCGATTAATTCCCGAATCGGATGTCGATGTCGGATGCCGGCTACGCTCCGGAATCGCCGATTCCGACGATTAACCTGCCTCGCGATACTCGCGATGCGGCAACATCGTCGATTAACCTTCCTCCCGAACACCTCGGGGGATGGAAATTTTCTCCTCCCCCCAGGGTTAGATTCGAATTTCCACGCGCCTTCTTCCCGCGAGATATCGAGGGATGTTGATGAAGTTTAAGTCAAGTCGGGTAAATTTGTCCTCTCGATTTTCGAAAATCACAGGAGTTTCGTCGAACGGTCGACCCGGTTTGCTTCTCTCCGCTTTTTCATCCGTTTCCAGACGATTGGAAGTCATGGGAAAATCGGAGCGCAGTTATCCGTGTGCCGGATGAAACGATGGAGAGACTCGTTTGCGTGGCGAACGCGCGTGTTTCCTGTTCCCTGGGCCTTTTCGTTTCATTTTTTTCCCCTAGATTCGATATGAAAAGAAAAAGACCAGGTATCATTTAACCAATTTTTCCTTCTCGCTCAGTTAATGGAACTTGTTTGAACGAGGTGTCCGTAATGTGTCCGAGAGAATAACAGTTCAATAACACGGATGAAACGGAAGGAGGACAAGGATCGTTTCAAGGATCGCAGATTTACTCGAAGATAAATATTACACGTAAAGATCGGGAAGAAACAATTTGCCAGCCAATTTCTCCTTCGCTTCCGAGGATACACGCAAAGTTTCTTTCCAACTTGTGTGTCCTTGCCGTTAATTTCATTTGGTTGCGTGCGCGATTCTTAAATTCTTTTCGAGTAAACGAAAACAATCCGTGTAACAAAACTCTCGAAAACTTCTCTTTACGTATATCGAAACGATCGGCCAGCTACGGTTTTCGATACGGTTCGATCGGTTAAGAGAAAATTGGTGGGTGCTCGCGAGCAATGGCGTGGTTTGCTCGTATTTTTAGCGCGATACAGGAAGAGGTTTACCTTCGAAGTCTGTTCACGAGCGCGAGTCACGCGCGCAAATCGAGGCGAGGAAAGGAAGAAGGAAGGCAACCGATTCGATGCAAATTCTTTCTCCTCGCGTGCTGCTCTCCCGCTGCTACATAAAAGCAGATCGATCCTTCCTACCCCTTTCGAACAAGTTCCAAAGTATCGATCTCGAAAATATTCCTCTCTTTCTCTCTCTACTTTGATCCTGCCACGTTTGTAAATAATAACCACGCTTGCGCTTACAGCCAACGCGTATATACATATTTTATTTTACTTTGTTAAACGTTCCTTACGTAGCGAATTTTCTTTGAAAAAGCTAACTAACGATAAGTTAAAACGGTTAATAGCCGCTTCGCGATAGCTGTATTTGTGTAATCGTAGTCCTTTATTTATTCAATATCTAACCGATTTACTTTGCTATGAAAATTTCTCCTTTTATCGCGAGAAATTATTGGATCGAGAATACTTTCGATCGATCTACGTATTTCGTGTAAAAAAAAAAAAAAAAGAAAGGCAGTCGGATAATATTTGTCATATTAAAAGTTGAAACAGAGTGTAATTTTTCAGGAATTCAATTCTCTGGACGCAGGGAAGAATGCGCGGACAATAGCTGCGTGACTTGTTCGTTTTCTGTCGGAGAGAAATCACGTTTGGACGACTCGGTTCTCGTGGCCCGGTCGGTCCCCTCCGTTCCGCATCTCCCCAAATCTGCTAAACGATGCGGTCACAGTAATTTAGCCATTGACCGCTAAACTGCCTCTTCGCTTCCCTCGAGGGTTTAAAGTCGAACGACCCCTCAAAACTATGCGGAAGAGAGCAACGCCTCTTTCAAACACCTGACGAATCCTTTCACGAAACGTGGAACGAGATCGAGATCTAAACTTGGAAATTGCTTCGAGATCGAATTCGAAACGTTCGTTTGTAATAACCACGTTGCTCAACGTTTTCCTCCAATTTCGTAGACCTGGAATGCATGGATGGATCGCCATCTCGAGTTAACCAGATTAGTTCTCCACTCGAGAGACGATTTCCGTATCCGAGGATGAAGCCATTCACCCCCGTGAATAACTCTCGATATCCTCTACGAAATGATCGTATGACCCAAAAAAAAAAAAAAGAAAAAAAAAAAGGAAATACAGCAAGATGACCCGAGACCACTCGTCGAGAGCTCGTTACTAATTGAATCAAGAACGCGTACCTTTTTCACGCAATGCGCCACGCGACTTGCGCGGCTGTGCTCTTTCTTCGGGTTCAACGCGAGCAGAGGGATTGTCTGTGCTTGGGGGAGAGAGAGAGAGAGAAAAAAAATATATATATATCGGGACGATTACCGGGGGAGGCGGGCAGTGGCACACGTAGCACGAAGTAAGATTTATCGCGAACACTTTGCATGGTCGTCCGAGTTTGACTCGGAGAGAAACTTCGCCCATCGCGAGACACCACCACTACTATTACCGACTGCTACTATTACTGCTAGGCGGGAGATATAAGAGGGTTGGGAGACGGTGATAAATCATGCGACAGGAATGATTCGGCTAAATTGCTGCTCGCACGTATCCGCGCTCGAAACTGCCCCTCGTTCGTCGTCCGCCTCGCGCGCTGTCGATCGCGCCCTCGCGCCGGAAGGCGGAGGGGCCGAGGGGTGAGCGCCACGCAAATCCTTCGTGCCCACCCCCACTCCTCCCCCTCGTGGAGGCAAGAGGCAATGTCCGTCACCCGCGTTAAACCACGCACGCGTCCGAGTGCCTGGCCATTGGTCTATTGATTTTGCCCGCGGGGGGGCTGTCACCCTGTTCGCTCGGGCGCTTTCCGGAGGAGGGGCGTGTCCACGCGGGAGGCGGAGACCGGCGCCGGCGGCCGGGGTGGGGCGAGCGCGGCCGCGATTGGCCCGCGCGGTGGCCGGCCGCGGCGACCACGCTATCGGCCGAAGGGAGCCGCGAGTCCGCGGCCTCGCTTCCCAGCCTCCTCGCGATCTCTCTCTCCTCTCCCTCGTTCGCACCGCGATCTCCACGTCCGGATCGGTAACGTCGATTCTCCCGTCGATCGACACCCTGTCGATTTCCTTCGTCGTTTCGTCTCCTCTTCCTTTTCGAACGACAGCTTTCGATCGGTGACGTTTCTTTTCCGAGGAAACGTCGCGCGACGCGGTTCCGTTCAAACACCGCGACGAATCCGCCGCCATTGAAAGAACGCCTCCTCTCCCGCGTTCATTTCTTTCGCGCAGACGGACGAGGTTTTCGTCGAAAAACATACACTCGAATCGTACGATCTCCGAATAATATTTATTTATTTATTTAACGTAAATTTTATTTAGGTAAATAGTTGGGATCCAATTGTCGCTTTCTTCTTCCTCTGTAAGTTGTTATTTCAACGCGAGTAATTAGAATATTAAACGAAATTTAATTAAAAAAACGATTTCTCCGCGTGCAAGAACAAGGGGAATCGTTGTCAGAGTACATCTGGAGTCTAAAATTATGCGATCAACGGATTGATAGTTCTACTTACGGCCGTTGTATCGCAAGTAATTTAGGGACGGGCGAGGGGGAGGGTGAAGCTAATTGCGATCCTCGCATAAGTTAACCCTGCGACGCGTTGCGAGTACGTGCGTTACGGGAGCGTGAACCTCGCGTATTTGCATGGAACGCACGATATTCGGCGCTTAATTGTTCTGTCGCGGCGGTTCTTCGCCCTTTGTTTCCTACTCGCGAGTAAAAAGAACATTATGATCGGGGCAAGGAGCGTGTAACCGGTGTGCCAGCTCGTTTACGCCTTTCCCAGGAAGTGCGCGAAACTTTTATCGCCCTCCACTTTCTCTCCTCCAATATCTATTCTCCTCGTACTCTTCCAAGCGAAAAAGTTACCACGATTTTAACGAACGTATACGATCACCTTTTCGATATTTCTCTTCCATCTCGCGTTCTCTTTTTTCTTTTTCCGACGAACGTTTCAATTCTCGTTCGCGTGAGACGATATTTCCCTCGATCCCACGAAATTTTTGGAAGGAGAAAATGGCAAAGGAGTTGTTCTTCGCGAACCCGGTTTTCACGAACCATCTGGACACTGCGCGCGTTGGACAAAAGGCAGGAGGATGAACGTTTGTCCGTTATTCCGTTCTTTTTTTTTTCTTTTTTTTTTCGGAGGACGTGAACTTCCCAGGGCCACGAAGAGTGGCCCGACCCTGAGCGGCCGACACGCGAAGATCGAGGGGAGGGGAACAAAAGGGGACATCGAGGACGCATTCATTTGGTATTGCGAGGACGTGAGGGCGCACAAAAAGACGGGGGCCCGCCCTTCCGCTGCGAGTCCGCTTTCCCTCGGCCATCCGCGGCCATGGAAACGGACTCGGCTCGGCTCGAAAGTCGCGGCTGCGGCCGGATGCCGATTTCTCAATCCGGCGAACGAAACCTGCTAATCGCGGGTTTCTCTTTCCGCGTTTCTCGTCCCCTCGACAAATTTCGAGCAACCGGTCATGGAACGATGTATCTCTCAGGATTTTTTAGAAGAATCTTGGAACAATATATGGAACGAAAGGCGAAGTATTCGATTGAAATTTCCATTATTCTTCGAATTAATGATAATAATATTCCTCTTCTTTTCTTTTTTAAATAGAGACGCCTCTCGATTAAATTGTAATAGTCGGTTGATTTGAATTTTAAAGCAGCAGCCTTCCAAACAACGCTCTCCTTAATTTCTAATTTGGCCGCAGACGGACAGACGGACAGAGAGGGAGACGGACAGGCGGACGGATGGACGGACAGACGTCTGGAATTCGATCAACAACGGCTGCTCGTAATCCTTTCGAACGATACGCGGCTATTGTGACGCGCGCCTAAATAATTCGAAGGCAACAGCTTTGGCTAATAATGACGCACGAGCGCTCGATCCACAGAAGCGGAAGAGGTAGCAGAAGCAGAAGCAGAAACAGAAGAAGCAGCAGCAGCAGCAGCTTCGTATACTTAGGTGTTATATGTTAAACGAGAAGGCCGTATCCTAGCTAGCCGAGGCAACCACCTGTGCGCATATCTAATACCATATAATAAGGGCTCATGCATATGAATTTCGATGGGCCAGCCGAGGCGACTCTTATCGCGAGGAATCTATCGGGCCTTGGAGCCGCGACCGTGCAACCCTTTCTTTCTCGATACATCTATGCGGAACATCGCGATAATGTCTCTCACCGGCCCCTCATCCTTTCTTTTACTCCTGCACCTACGTAAACTGTCCTCTGGAAGGGGTTGAACCGTCCAGGACGGTTCGTCAAACGCCCTCTGGAAAAAAAGGAATCGTTCGATCCGTCGTTGCCGTACGCGAGAGAACGTTGCGCTCATCAAGATACCGCGGAAAGGAAAAAAGAGAAGAAATTGTTTGAGAAATCGTGGAATTGAAATACGAGGTAAGTTCGATCGAATTTATGATCGAAAAAAGAATCGTTTAATTCGTTTAATGCTTATCAAGATACTGTAGAAAGAAATTGCTCGATGAAGAAATCATGGAATTAAAATTAAAATTCGATCGAATTGATTATGATTGAAAAAAAAATCGTTTAATTCATTTATTAAGATATTGCAGAAAAAATTGCTCAATGAAGAAATCATAGATTTAAAATTAAAATTCGATCGAATTTATAATTGAAAAAAGAATCATTTAATTCGTGCTTATTAAGATATTAAAAAAAAATTGTTCGATGAAGAAATCATGGAATTAAAATTAAAATTCGATCGAATTTATGATTGAAAAAAGAATCCTTTAATTCGTGCTTAAGATATTGCAAAAAAAATCAATGACGAAATCATACAATTAAAATTAAAATTCGATCGAATTTATTTGAAAAAAGAATAGTTAATTCGTGTTTATTAAGATATTGCAAAAAAAATTGTTCGATGAAGAAATCATAGAATTAAAATTAAAATTCGATCGAATTTATAATTGAAAAAAGAATCGTTTAATTCGCTGATATCCATAAGAAAATGTGTTTATGAAGATATCAGAAAAAAAAAATAATTCAATGAAGAAATCATAGAAAAAAAACACGAAAATTCGATCAGATTGATTGAAAAAAGAATGGTTAATTCGTACTTATTAAGATACTGTAAGAAAAATTGTTCGATGAAAAAATCATAGAAATAAAATACACGAAAGTTCGATCGAATTGATTGAAAAATGAAATTTGATTCTTTTCAAGATATTGCAAAAAAAAAAAATAGTTCGATGAAGAAGTCATAGAAATAAAATACACAAAAATTCGATCGAATTGATTGAAAAAAGAATCGTTTGATTCGTGCTTATCAGATTAAAGTACGTCAAGATAAATTCGATCAAGCTTGAACGATTGAATTTGGACACGAGTCCGTCTATAAATATAATTATATCAGATCTGCGATAAGGTACGAGCAAAGACTAAGCTTTTCACGACTAGGATCTTTTACTCCTTTTTACGTAACAACTTGTCTACAACTTGCCCATCGACGGTTACACACCACGATCGACGTTCTTTTGCCGTGCGTATGCGTATCGCGAGGAAGAGATACGCGGCCGAGGAGTAATATCCGTGGAGAGACTTCTTATGTTCTTACGACGTAATAAAGACCGGCTGAAGAGGGGGACAGATGCGCTCTCTCCCTGCCAGACGCCGCGATAAATCCTTCCAACGGTCGATTCTTCTTTCGATCGAGCGCAAACACGGCCTCGGCCGGTGATTTCAAAGAAATCAATTTCCTCGAGCTTGATGCCAAAGCGCATCAGGATTAGCGAAACATTCCTCTCCGAAGTATCCTTCTCCGATGTCTTACCTCGTCGCGCACCTTTCATCGTAAAGGAGGAGAAAAAAGAAAAAAAAAGCCGCCGTGGAAAGAAAGACGTCCGCTGGAAGAAATTACTCGAAGCAACGTGCCGGCCCATCCGGTCCGTATTATTAATTAATAAACGTCTCTCCGCGCGTCTGCCCGATACATCGTCTCTGCGCGTACGCTCGACACGTCCGGACAGATGCTTGCTCGCAGGCGGTCTCTTTATTCGCGAGTCGCGTCCATCTGTTTCGAGGCCGTCTCCAAGACGCCAACGTGAAAAACGATGTCCGTTTCCCGATCAATTCCACCCGTTTGCATATATATATATATATATATCTATGCGTGCCGCTCGATTTCTAAAATAAATTAGGACTGAAACCTATATACTTGGCGATTAATTCGAACGATAATCAGAGGGGATAACGAATTTCTTCTTCCCGTTCGATGTTTCGTATTTCGTTTGTTTCACGCACACATCTATCCGGATCCTTGGCATCGCACGCACGCGTCCACGAGGGGAGAATCGTCGCCTGGAGCAACGTCCATGTAACGCCGATCGGTCCGTAGTGGCCGGTTGTCGCTTCCCAACTTCTCGTCGATCTATCATTTTCGCCCTCGTTCTCGCCCTCTCTCTCTCTCTCTTTCGGTCCCGGTGATGAACGCGAGGGAGGGAGAGGGAAGGGTTGAAAGAGAAGGAAGAGAGCGAGACAGGCAGGGAGCGGAGGCGAGTCGAAGGAACACCTGTGCCAACTGGGGCGCAACCGGGCCACAGACGGATGGGCAAAACAGGTGGGCCGTCACGCCGGGATTCTTCGCTTCGTCCTCTCGTGGGCCCGAAGGCGCTCCTCTTTAATTCATCGATCAGGCGCCACAATTTCTTTTCTCCTCCGCTCTCTCTCGTATTATTCTCGCGTATACCACGAACAGAATTTCCTTTCGTATTTTTTCCTTTGGAAATTATTTTTCCTTACCAACTTCGCGTCCGGGTATCGCGACGAGAAAAATCGATTATTAATATTTTTTCGTCGCGTGGAAGATTCAATCCTTTTTTTCTTCCCTCTCTCAACGTCCTAAGTTAAAGCAGAAACGCAATAGAAACTGTTTCTCGTGCCGTAAACGGTGGAGGCAACGTTTCCACTTATCACGCGTGCAAAGTCTCTTTAACATCGGAGATTAAAAACAGTTTAATAATATAATACGATATATAGGCGCGACTCGAAGATGACTCGTCGTGGTATAATTAACCGATTGCTTCGCTTTATATATCTGGTTTCTGCACTTTGCTTATCTCCGTTTAAGAGCCCCGTTAACGAGCGCGCCTCGATTCCTCACCTTGAAAATCGAGACCGGGGCGGACGAAACCTGTAGTCGATTCTCTCCGGATACAGAGGGAATCGATTTTCTCCCCCCCCCCCTCCCCTCCCTCCGTATTTTAATTTCGTCCCTGACTTTTCCCAACCAATTTTAATTTTCGCGTGCACGATCCTCGTTATTTATGCAATTGTGCAGCTCGCATGCGGCGAATGGTAAACAGGGTAATCAGTTCATGCGGAGAGAGAGAGAGAGAGAGAGAGGAAAAAAAAACTCGCAGGCGCGGTAAACGCGAATAAAAATTTAATCGGGTGAATTGCAACTTGCAACTAATGCGTGTCTAACCGAGCGCGTGCGCCACGTAACGCTGTAAGGAACGAGAAACGTCCAAGGAGAAGCGAGGAAAAACTCTCGATCAGAGCGGAGGATAGAATGTACGTATGTGTGCGCGCTACGTTAATTCGTAGGATCGATAACCTATTTATTCTTTTCCTAGCCTCTCTTTTCGAAAAAATCCTACAACGCGTGATAGAATATTAGAGATCAATAGCATATACAATTTTTCGATAGAAAGAGACTAACTGTACGTTGAATAATTTCCAATCGGCTTATGGCGGAGATAATCCCAGGAAACGGTATTCCCTCCAATTAATCCGATCGACTTCCTTCTCATCGGTTAATTAACGAGGGCGCGTGCATCTTTCGCGGTAAATCTTCCGGAACTGCCTCCATTATCCTTTCTCCTTTCTTTCTTTTAAACCGCAACCCTCGAAGAAGAGGCGAAAAAGAGGAGGCGAGAAAGAGAGAAGCGGATCGAAGGGGTTCTCTCGAGGGGAGAACCCGATAAATCATAACATCGATGATGTATCGTCCGCAATCTCTCTCTCTCCCTCGTTCGTTTCCGGGCCGCGGGCGGGGAGGCGATATCACCTGCCGATTCGGCGGCCTACTGGTCTCGCACGCGGCACGCCGATACTTGCGGTCGTCGGTCGGTAAGCGTCGAAACCGCGGCCAGATGTTCACCTCGAGCAGGTACGGACAGAGAGAGAGAGAAGGTGGCGAAGATCGCGATCTCGTACATTACGAGAGTCCCCTTATCGGGTATATATATAAAAGAGGCGGTGGATGACCAGCTGCGTATTCACGGCTATTTATCGTTCCTCATCTCCTCTCCGTATATAATAACCTAATCGTACGTTGTATCGTTGTTGCCAACTTTTTTTCGCGGCACCATCTCTCCTTCCTTCCTTCCTTCCTTCCTTCCTTCCCTCCTGGTAACGCTTGTCACGCCACAAGATTTCGGGAACTAGTGAAAAACTGTTGAACGCTCTTTTTCCTCCTTCGTTTCCGCGGAACGAATTAACGTTCAGATCTGATCGGTTCGATTAGACGAACTCCTCTCTCTCTCTCTCTCCGAGCTAAAGTCTCGAGTTTTTATCGAAGGAAGGAATTGTGTTGTTGGCAGCCTCCTGGTGGCGGCCGGTCGAGCGAAAGAAACGTTTCGTCGAACTATCTATTAACGGCGACGCTTTCCGTCTCCGCTAAATGGTATCTCTAATCTTTTGCCTACACGGAACGGCGGCGGCGGCGGCAGGATATCAAGCACGGCTGTGGTGAGCCAGCGTACCGGCAAAAATCGCGTAAAATAATCGCGCGTACTCGGCCCAGATCCGGCGCGTCGAATTTATCGATCTGTCGATCTCCGCATAATGAGCTAATCGGATGTTATATTGTTCGCCGGCGGCGGCGGCTCCTACGTCCCCCCGCGCACGGTTCACCGGCGCGGGGAGCGGGCGTACGCGGCGGCCGAGACACGAGGGAGAAAGAGGCGAGAATTAAATCGAGCCGAGAAAGCTCGGGGGAGGGGCGCTTAACAGAAACCAGCAGAACGAGCGGAAAGAAGGATCGGAGCTGTCTGAACGGGAAGGGTGAGAAGGGTGGAACAATGAGAGGAAGTGAAGGTCCAACGAGTGCGGCTTCTTTCCATTCCCGATTGCCGTGCAACTTAAACCGAGGAGATATCATCCGTCCCTCCATTCTCTCATCAACGTGGCCGTTAGGCGTACGTCCAACCCGAGATATATCTTGCACCGCCTATTATCTCGATCGGCTTCACCTATGCATCGCGATGCTATTCTAAGTTACGGCCTCTCTCTTTCTCTTGATTTCTCCATTTCTTCCTCCCCGGGAGAAGAGATCGATTTCCACGATAGACTCAACTTTCCCGGATACGAGACGTATCAACAACAACGCGGTTTCGATCCTTGGAATACGTTTACTTTTATTCGATCGAACAAATCGAAATCAAAATTGATTTCTTTTCTCCCCATCGGCTTTTCAAGATATGCGAATATTGCTCGAACATCGTGCAACAGCTATTCTAACCGGTGAAGGAAAAAAGCTGTTGTTAACCCACGGTTATGTATATATATATATACATTCTCTCGACGAAATTACCCATCGTAACGGTAATCTCGTTGATAAGCTAAGCGATGCTAATTCGTATAATTTGGCGGGAGATGTATACGCTTTCGTCGAGCTGTTTCTACGAGCTACGCTATTTACACACGCCAATTTGTATCAATTTCATTTCTGATTCGATCAATCTTGGAAATCGCTTTGGATACCACCTGCCACCTCCAAAGTCAAATGCCTCTCGTTGCATGTCTCTCTCGGTGACTGAATCACCGCGGAGGAATGCAACGGGAGGAGGGTCGTCAATTATGACGATGCGAATAATTTTCCAGAAAAGTCATTCTTCGTTCCGCAAGACGAATGGTCACGAATCGCGCATCCGGTTCGGACTGGACTCGAATCGGTGGTATTCGCGCTTCCAATCCACGTTTATCCGCCGCGTACGTAAAGGGTATAATCAATTTTTCGAAGAAGAAACCTCTCGACTTTCCCTCGCCACAATGGGCTCGCGTGAAATCAACCGAAGGTTTTCGCGGAAAACATATGGACGGGCAATTAGCGCGCACGGATCCGCGGCGTACAACAACACCGTGCATCCTGTACCGTCGTAATAGCCGGCTAACTCGTCCAGCTCACGCACCTATGCGTGCGGTTGCGTGATGCTCGCGTCCAAGGGTGTCAATAGCGCGGATACCTTCGAGTAGAAGAAGTTATCTAAGCGTGTTTCTTCTATGGACGCAGAGAAAAAGAGAGAGGGAGTAAAAAATGTATCGCTCGCTCGTCCTTTTTTCGAGGCTGCGCTCGAAGGATGGGAAATGCGCGTATATACGTATTGCACGAGACGGGTGATCGGGCGAGAGGATGGAAACAATTGGCAAGGCGATGCGGAGAGCAACATATGTAAGTAGAGAGAGCGGGAAACAAAGCGATCGGAGGCGAGTCGGGGCGAATCGAGGCGAGTTGAAGCGGCGGTGCGCCGCGCGTAAGTGTGCGTAAACGCTTGTAATAGGCGGGGAGGGGCATGCAGCAGCTGGCGTCAGAGTGACAAGATCTAAAATTAGAGTGGTTGTGTTGCGTGTCGATCGTCGCATGCGCTTATCATACGCCCCCTTCCGGCTTCGCCTTATTTTCATAACTTCTTTCAATTCTTCGCTCTGCCTCCTGTCGTGCTTCTCTCTCTCTCTCTCGCACGTTCCTCCTCGCCTTTCGCCTCTTTCTCTTTCTATCCTTCTCCCCTTAAGTATCATCGTTTCTCTTCGTCCGATCCTCCGCTCCGGTTCGTTCTCCTTTCTGGCCTTTTCCGTTCGAGGGGTCTGGAAAAAAAGAGAAACCGTGAGAAGGAGATCGATGATCGAAGGAGCTCGAGGGGATAGACCGCGAACCCGTCCATGTCATTGTTCGCGGTGAAACCGAAAAATTTCGACGAGTTGAAAAGGACGCGGGCGGCCGAAGGTGTTACGAGATGAGCAATTGCGGTGCACGGTACTTTGCACGTGCGTTATTCGAAAGTTCGTTTCGAATCTCTCGTTTTTTTCGAATATTCGTCACGCACACTCTCGTCCTGTTCGCCGAAGAAATTTGTTGCTCGAACGTAACTCGTCCTTCGCCACGAGCACGGGTAGCACGTTCGATCAATTGGAACGATTTGAAAAGTTACTCGACTCTATTTACTATCGGCGGCTAGAACATTTTCCTTCTTTCATACGTACGGGTCTACTTATATACGAATCGATGAAACATCTGTGGTGAACGAAGCTAGGCCGGCAGAAACTGCATGAGCGCGTGCATAGGAGAGAAAACTAATGGCCGTGGCGCGCGTATGTCCACCTGTAATTTAACATAAGTACGAGACCGTAGGTCGTTGCAACCGCGGCCGTTTGTGCGCGCCATGTAGATAAGTGCAGCCTGCCTACTTTATGCAACCGCCCACGTCGTTTCGTGTGCCCGGTAAAAAAGTGCCCGGAGGATTTAGGAGCGTCGCGGCGTGGACGTTGCGAAACCGTTCTCCCCTCCCCCCCCTCCACCGCAAGGACGTGAAAACGCCGTGGAAATTCCTTCTCGTTGTTGCTCGCACAATTCCATTCAGTCGGTACTCGCGTACATGCCTCGCACGTAATTTTTCCGATGAAATAACCATTGCGTTACCTCGGTGAATTTTAATCTTTCTATATATATATACATGTATACGTATGTATAATAAAATATATTTGACGAAGGTTCGAAAAAAGAGGTAGTTGCTCGACTCGTACTTTTTTTCTTCGAGGGGGGGAGAGCGGTTTGTTCGGGTAAGTGCGCAATTTAGAGATGTCTCGATAGAGGGTAATTGCTGTTCCGTGGGAGCCGAAGAAACGATGAAATTATAGGCCGTGTCTAGCGCGATTCGGTTCGAGCGTGTGTGTGTATCGCCGGTGACTGTATATCTTCACGCGTCGATGAGATCCGACGCTAACGACTTCGCCGCGGAAGAAAAACTTTCCTCCGAGGAAAGAATCGACCGACCGGGCGAAATGGAGGAACAGATGCACTCCGTCTCCGCCTATTATCCTTTTATCGGCCAGATCCGCGGCTTAATTAAGGATGCGCTCGTTCCGCGTTGGCGGAACCTCTCTTCCCACTTTCGAAAGCAGCGTAAACAAGAGCGTACAAGTTGTTTATCGCGACCCGATCGCGTGCCACCACGCTCCGTATCCGTTTTATATTCGATCGCTGCCGGCTCCCTTGTCTCATTGTTTCGTCCGCTTTCCGCGTTTAAGGGCGGAAGAAAGAGCGGAGGCGATCGAAGACGAACGGCCGCCTCTGTCCCCGTTATGCAGAAAGTTGGTCCGGTGCGCGCGAGCCTTCGATGTCTCGTTTCCTGGCCGGTGCAGCTGCCGTGAAATCGCGGATCACGGCCGCGGTGTGAAATCGCGGCTGTCCTCCAACCTGCTGCTCTCGTTTCATGCGAATTTCAGCCGGTGTTCAGCTCGATCCGCGCGATCCACGTGCCTCCTCCTTCTTCTTTTTTTTTTTATGCGTGCGCCGATTTCTTTTCTCGCCTCAGCTTTCTCGAATCGGATATAAAGGAAGCCACCTGATCACGAACAAAGGAAACGATATCGATTTTGCTTCTCACATTTGCTCGAACGTTTTTTTTTTTTTTTCTCCTTCGTCGCGAGATTTATCGAGCAATCAATCATGTGGACATCCATATTTCAAGGAGTCATGCTCCTTTGTTTATTTTTTCAATTTTTACGCGTACCGTTCATCGATGCATTTCTTTGGTATTTGTTATCTCTATGTATCATTGAGAAGCAATTCTTCATTTCAAAACGCAAATGTGTCGTCTAATTATAGATATTATTGAAATTTTTAATTCACTTACGTATTCGCCGTTTCAAAAGAATCGGAACACAATTACCGTGAGTAATGAAATTCTTATTCTTACATGATGTTCTCGTGTATCTTCGTTATAGAGATTTCAAATCAATAAATCTGAAAAAAAAAGAAAAAAAGTAAAAAAAAAGATACGAGTCGAACAAGATTTATTCGCGATACGTACCGTAAGCGAGAACACGTGAAGCGGGGAATCGTGTGTCCTTTTTGCGGACGGCGCAATCTCTCTGAGAATAAGCGGGGATCGCTTACGCCGAGGAATGCGAGGCAAGCAGTGCAAAAGGGCGGTACATCTGCGCCGGCCAGCGAAAAGACGAGCGCGTGTATTTGGCGGTGTGCAGGTTGGTCGTGCACCGGGTTAAAAGGAGGGTGCATATCGCGAGATAGGATCGGCCGCGGTAGCCGCGTACGACCGGCTGGCCGAGATAAGCATCGAGCCAAACGAACCTGGCCAACCCCTTTCGGCTGACTTTTCAACCACCTTGCAACGATTCGTATATCGCCACTGATCTACCTCTCCCTCGCATTTCGGCCCACTTTATATTGTATACACACTATGTATGCGAACGGGGTCCAACGATATATCGCCATCTGTGGCTCATTAGCTTAAGCGGTACAAAGCGAGTAACGTGGTCTCTCGCCTTGCTTCGCTGCGCCTTACCACGTGGGCTCTCGAGAGTTCGCTCGAGCCCGCTCCTCGCCTCGCCTCGCCTCGCCTATCACCGACCGCTTAACGGCCATTATACGGATTATTACCTTACTTCTCGAGTGGAAAACAGCCAACTGACGCCGTCTTGACTCCCGAAACGAACGAGGAAGACACTTTTCCATAATATTTCCACTTCTTGCTCTTGATCATTCTCCGCTAGGCATTTTGTGGTTAAGGTATTGTCTTGTATTCATTCCCTTGGATGAATCCATTTGTCTTTCTTATCTTTCTTCTCCTATCGCGTAAAAATGCAATTGAATGTGATGTCGAACACACTTTTTAAGATTTTAATTTTATTGCTCGTTCGTAAAAATCGATATAATTGTTGCAATCGATACTATTTCCAGTCGAACGAGGTTATGACGTTATCGAATAATTATACGTACGAGTATATTTTAATTCGCACTGGTATTTATTAGTCGGATTGGAATCAAATAACGAAGCATTGACGCAAATGATAATTATATGATACGTGTACGAGGAATAACAAAAATTCCAATATCCTGGTAACTTGATGACTATGTATTTACATGTATACGTGTATACATGTATATATGTATACATAATGCGTGAACGAGATGCGCTGTTTCACGAAACTTATTAGCGATGCGCGCGCATCTTAATTAGTTTCGGAATCCTGTGACGTGAACACTCGTTTCTGTTAAAATTCGTGTGATATTTGTTGTTCTTTGAAAATTCTGGGAATCTTTCGAATGTGACTAACCGTTCCAGTTACTTACGGAGTACAAAAGGAAATGCCTGGAAATTGAATAAACACGGTAAGATTTTTTACGAAAATGTTTCTTTACTAAGCTTGCTTACGACGAAGTGACGCTTACCATGAAACATGGTGACAAGCGTTCAAATTACTTGTTGTGACTACAAACGTTAGAGAACGCTCAGGATATTTCTTTAATATATATATATATACTTGTAATTCTTTTTAACTTTTTATCTTTGAATAATCATAATTAGAAAAATTGATAGTTGAGTAATTTTTTTTTCGCTTGAAATGCGCGTAATTTTGAATAACGATTTCCTTTTCTCCTAGATGGCGTTGTCATTCGTGAGAGAATGGACGAGTCCATTCGAGAAGAAGAGACGCGAGTATGGTGATAATTTTTTTGAAATCAGTGGAAATTATGTGTGTCAGTTTAAAATACGATTCGTAAAGAGGACGATTTTGAATGACGATTGGAGTGCACGGCCGCCACCCACGCTGGTAAGAACACGAACAGGTAGGTAATACATGGTATACGGTGGCACAACAATAGTAGCGTCGTTGTCACAATGACAAGGGAACTGGTATTGAAAGGCAAATGAGAGGCAGCGTTGCTCTTCCTCGCCTTTTAGTTCATCTCCTTTCTGTCGCGTACCCACATCCGTTGCTTTTCAAGTAGCACCCCAAAACACCTTACGCAAATTAATGTCGCATGCTAACAGGGTCTCGGTTCGAATGACCGGGACAACGAAGTGCCTAAGGACAGTTGGCTCGTCATCGTCTTTAATAATGATTCATCGCCATACGGCGCGACTAATTGTTTACCGGTCGTTCACAAGCAGCTTCTTCGCCGTGAATGTTTCTTCTGTTGTCGATACGGCTATGCATATGTATTTTCATGTAGCTTTCTCTTTTGTTTTCATTCTCTTCGACTGCTATTTCATGGCTCGTTTTTTTGTTCCATTCGATTCCCTGGTTTCCTGTTTGCCATTTATTTTCTTTCTGGTTATAATATCTTTTATTTTCTGGTCTGATTCTTAATGTTATAGCAATGCTGTAATATTGCATATTCTAAATTAGATTTTAGATAATTATAAAATAGAAGGCATTTAACTTTTATTTTTATGTTAATTTTTGCAGTAATCATTAATGTTTTTTTTTTAAATATCTCTCTTTTTCTTATTATGTAGTATTCCTACTATAAATTCTGTGCAGAGTAACTGCATTGCCAACACTAGTAGTCTTGTCTCGCCATCTATCGTTAAATACAAGATTTACTTTTATTTGTTTCATTTATCCAAGCACTTTATAAATAGTTTGTATCGATATTTTTCCAAATATATAGAATAATATCATATACGTTTTATGTTTAAACAATTTTTTAATATATTTGACTTTATTTATTTTTTGACAGATGATTTTTATCATATATAGGAATCTACATTTTTTTCTATCTCTTGATAGAGTTTATCCACTGTAGTTACGTTGATTATTCTAAATTGACCACTGTCGGTCAATTCAATTTATGATTCCTTATAAAATATTTCGAATAATGTAACAAAATTATAAATAAAAAATTGATATACCATAAAACCGTGAATCACAAATTATTGATTGCTGTAAATCCATTTATAACTACTTTTTCGCAATTAATAATTAATGAAAATAATAAAATAGCAATTATAATATTTAAACAGCTATAAATCGAAAATTAATAATATATAGCAATAAATATAATAGCAATTAATAGAATAGTATTTAAATTTAATTTTATTTTATAAAAATAAACTGTTTACTTTCTAATAGTTTTTTTGAATCCTTCAATGGATAATGTAAAATTAGAATCAGTATTTATTTGTCGATTGTAACGGTCGCTTTAATAATTTATTTATTAATTCTTTTTATATTTGTTTCATGTACATGATAGAATCAGTATTTCTCTCAAAAGGATAAGATGATTATCCATCATACGAAGAAATAATTATCTTTTCTTATTTCATTTAAATTTTTATTCTTTTAGTACAGAATCGTTAGATTTTTAAATTTCAAATCTTTATATTAAAATTTTAATTTTTATCGTTATTATATTATACTATTATATTAATAGAGTTTCATCTTTTCTTTTTTTAATTTTTTCAAACACTCTGGATTTTATTTTAAATTGTATTATTTTGCTTTTTATTATAGATGTTTTACGACTTCCATGGTCCTTTTACATGATGATGGCTTTTATAATGGCTTCTTAAAGCCATAGCAGCATCAATGGTCAATAATCTTCGCATCTAATGGTGAGTTGTATGCATCTTTGTTCCTTCAATCATTTAATCATGTCGTAAGACGAAAAGTTCAAATGAATACGATTGTTATATACGTAAATTTTTATACACATAGTGATACAGATATTTTTCTTTTTGTTATAAATAAATTTCTTATTTAACTTTTGCTTTGCCTAATAGATATTAAAATTTTATTTCATTAAATAAAGTTTGAAATAAAATTAAATGATAAATCAAAGAATATAAGTCTGTTAAAAAAAAAAAATAAATATTATTTTTAATATTTTTTTAACAATCTCAGGATTTTCAAAATTTTTTTCTCTTTCTAAGCTCGGATGTCGAAATCATCCCAAGAAACTTTTTCTAAAAAATTTGTTTGAGTAAATATTTTTTAAGAATCAATAATAATGATTATTCGTCATTAAAATTATAATTATTTTTATGCATGTATATATAATATTCTTGATTTTTTAATTATAAAATAATTCTATAAATATTATTGTACAAAATATCAAAATTAAATTTGAAAAAAATTTAATCAATATTTATGAATTAAATTTTTTTCTGTACTTCAGATTTTTCCAATATTTAATATTTGTCTTACGTTTCTTTTTTAATATTTTTAATTTTTAAAATTCATAACTTTACTGGATATTATTAATTTGGTTAATAATTATATTAAATTTTTTATTTATGTTTCTTTTTTTTCTCATTTTTAAATTCTTATTTCATTTTTTTCTTACATTTTAAACTGTTCTTGTCACTTTACTTTTTAAATTAATTTTTTTTTCTCTCACTTCCTTGTACCTTTTATCATATTTTTCATAGGCAGGTCTCGACGTTGGTTAGATCTGATAATTGGCATCGTTTTTCAAAATGCTTTTTTTGTAAATTTTTTTCTTAAAAATTCATCCTATCAAAATAATGTAGACAGTAATTAAAAGTATCTCGTTAATGTAATAGTTTCTGAAAAACAATACCAAGCTAAGAACTGCGCACATTTGCAGTTCAGTTTAAATCTTGCACGATTTCTTTTGATTATCCGTTTCACTTATTGTTAAACTGGATTGGTATCATATTATGTTATTCACTTATTGTTAGACCGGACTGCAAGTGCCATATTACGCGTATGCTCTCATCGTTCGACATTATTATGGGATTATTATCGTAGGACAATGCATCGTGGGATGCACGCGCAATTAAATAAGATAAATAAGATTAATTATTCATATTCAGAGACAGACATACTTAAAAACTCGAGAGCGATGTTACATCTAGATAACTTTTATTAACCAATATAATCGTATATTGTTACAAATGACGGCGACACGATGTGATCGTGCCGCCTCAACGGATTACAATGAGAAACGGCGTGTCAACGTTATACAATCAAAATGGGAATTGATGAATGAGCGAATTTTTTACGAATGGTTTACGGTGGTATTCGTCGCTACTCGACTTCAAGAAACTGCATACACGACAACATGTAATTTGTAGAAGTATTTTTTTTTCTCTTTCTCTCTCTCTCTCTTTCTCCTTTGTGTCTTGCGTGTTGAAACATTACTTCTAATCCCATTGTCCGCGTGAAATCTTCCATTTGCCACCTCCCTCCCTATTATCGTATCTATCTGATAGAGTGATGAGTATGTCGGTTGTGCGCGCGTATTGTGTATGTGTACAAACTGTAATTATGCTCGAAGACATCGAAAACTCACTACGTAATGTTAAATGACGAGGCGTCGCGGATTTGCCTTTGCATCAAGCCCCTCGCGATTTTCTTTCTTTCCTTTCTCTCTTTTTCTTTCCCCTTCGTCATCGAAATAATTAAACAGAAGCGTGAATTCCTCGCTCTAATTATCCTCTCACTGGAATTCCATACAATTCCATACGATTCTGGCCCTCGAAATCGAGGATTCGTCTCATTCGACCGAAGTTGAATCGATTTTCCTCGGCAAATCCGCGACTCATTGATTAGGCTTACGGCTACTATCGAGATACTGATGTACATACACAAGAACCATGATCCTCCTGTCCTTCTCTAGAACACGGGCAGAGTATACAAAGACGTTGTTTGCCGAATAATAATAAAAACGTGTCGCACGTGCACCGTTGCTCCCAATCACTCGCGCATACGTATTTCCTCACACGCTCCGACTACCACGCATTCTCGATAAACGTTGGAAGGGTATTGGCTTCGTATATGTATTTATATATCATATTTTTTCGCTTGTTCTCCATTTCTGCTCGAAAATCCCCGTTTTTTCATTATCATTATTATTATTAATATTAGTATTATTATTATTATTATTATAATTATCATTTTCTTTTTTTTGGTTCCATCTATTCGCGTTCCATGCTTCGTCCCCTCTCCTCGCGTTTTTCCTCCTGCCTTCTCTCGCTCTCCTCTCTCACCCACATTCTTCTCTATCATCTCACTTTCTCGACTTTTCTTTGTTGGTCCTGTGTGTGGCAGTGCCTTGTTAACTATGATTTTTTTTTTTTTTTTGTTTTTGTTTGTGTAAACGTTCTAGCGAATATTCTTGTTATATATTGTCGTTCCTATGGACTCGCATCCCCTTTCTTCCTTTCGATCTTTCGATACACGCTGTGATTCTCGCGCAGAGCGTTGGTGAAAAGATTTCGGGATTCGAGCGGAGGAAAGATCAAACGAACGCTTGTTCTTTTTTTTTTTTTTCCTTTCTTTTTTCTTCTTTTTCTTTTTTTTTTCCTTTTTTTTTTCCTTTTTCTTTTTTCCTTTTTGATTCTTAATGAAATCAATGGGCAAATATGAATTTTTTTTCGCGATTGAGACGAGGGAATCGAGGGGTAAGAGGGTGCGGACATTTTCGTCAATTTTGACAAATCGATCGATCGATCGATCGGTCGTAAAATATTCGTCGACGGGAAGAGTAACGTCGATGAAGTTTTTTTTTTTCTTTCTTTGAACTTTCAAGAAGAGATTTGATGAGGGCTCGATCACAATGATTAAGGGGAATGATAAACGCACCCTCTTTCCGTCGAAAACACGCCTCGAGAATAAAACTCGCAAAACATAATTGCTCTTCGTTTTACAGACACTCTGCTGAACGATACGTTCATCAAACTCTGCATTAGTTATTTACATATTCGCATCACTTCATTCGCAATTGCGCACATCGAAGTCAATAAAAGATCTCCATAGATGTATTTATATTTATATATATATATATCTATCTATCTATCTATATATATATATATATAATATATTTTTAAATTTTTTTTTTCCATATTTATATCGTGTTATCGTTTTTAATAATAATAATGTGTCGTCTCGGATTACAATTATGTATAATATTAGTGTCACAACTTCGTCCCTCTTCCGTTTCCACACTCGTTTCCCGTTTCCTCTCATTTAACTCTCTTTCACCTACATACACACGTCTAAGAATTAAAATATTTATTATAGACTCGAGTAGAGCTAGGTACATACTTCGACCAGGTTATTTATTTTTTCTTCTTCTTTTTTTTTTTTTTTTTTTTTCCTGTTAGGAAATAAATAAAGGGTTGGATTCTTTTTCTTTTTCTTCTCCGAGTTTCGCGGGATCCGTGGAGGGATTTTTTTTCTTTTTTTTCAACGTATAATAACGACTATTTAAATAACGCGTGTGTATTTCTCCCCGTGGTATGTGTGTGTATGTGTGTGTGTGTGTATTTTTGAACGATCTACGATATTCATAGCGAATATAAATGTGAAAGTTCCACTTATCTCGTTCGATCTCTCCCGAGAGATGGCATTAAAAGCTAATCGACCATGGTAATTATTAATAAACTTCCGTGAATGGTGGCTGTGTGTACGCGTATGTGTAAGATTCGCTACCGGTGTACCGACTATAATAATTTTTTTTTTCTTTTTTTTTTTTTTCTTTTTTTTTCTTTAATCCTCTCGTCAATAATAATCTTCCTTTACACGTTCATCTTAAAACCTCCGCCTATGATATTTTCGTTACTTTTTTTAATCTCTTAATCTCGCGATAAAATCTACATTCGTGGTTCAAGTGTCATTGTCCCCTCCCTATCGTGATTCGAACATCTTCGAGTACATCTCGAGTATGTTTCGAATTTTAAAAAAAAGAAAAAAATACGCTTTACCCTTTATACAAGATTCTTTTTTTCCCCCGCGCGCATCGTCGTCGCTTCTCTCGTCCCTTTTCCCTCCTCTTCTTCCTCTTCTCTCACTTTCGTTCGTTTGCGACTCGAATCACACCTCTCGTATTCATCGCATATACACGCTCTTTTCGGAGCATGATCGTCGAAAGGATCGTGTCGATAAAAGATTCTAAAAGTTAGAAACAATTTTGTACTTTGCAGCACGCAACGAGAAAGAACGTCGGAATTGTTTTCCTTTCTTTCTTCTTCTTCTTTTTTTGGCGCGTCTTCTCTCTCTTTCTCTCTTTGATTTTCTTTCGTCGGAAATCGGTCGACAAAGCGGACAAGCAGCTTCGTCCAAAATCTTCGTTCGAACAAAAGAATGCGTATCCATCCGCGATATAAAAGCGTCGTGTCAATTCGCTCGACTTGCGGCGCAACGAAATTTTACCCTGTTCCTGCATCGAGTCTCTTCTCTCTCTCTCTCTCTCTCTCTCTTCGATCGTTCGTCTCTCCATCCTTTTTTTTCTCGCGAGAAAGAGATCGCACTGCGGCTATTCACCTAAAACTATCTCCATGGGCCATGCTAACGAACAATGTAATCTCGATCGCTAATATGAGGTGATATCGGCTTCAAGAAGACGATTCCACTCTTCGCGTATACCTCTCCGTATGATTAATTGCCACGATGTTTTGTTGAAAAAATCCTCTCTTCTCTCGGCTTTCTCTTTCGAAAAACGATCGAGGGTTAAAAACGAAGAGTGAAAATCGAACTCTTAAACGTTCTCGATGCACGATGGGGGGGGGGGGGGGGCGAAGATACATATATAATATATAAAAGTAGAAAATTTGACGGCAGTATATAATAGAGATCGTAAAAGGTGTGAAACACGGTGAAAGGAAATGGGCCCTATTTCGTGATTGTGGCGTTGCACGTACACTGTGTATATGTGCGCGTGTGTGTTCTTTCAGATCTTGCTTTTCTCGTTATTATTTTTTTGTGCTTTTTAACGAATAACACGATCCGTTCAAAGTTATCCGGTTTCCTAGAATTTCATTTCTTCTTCTTCTTCTTCGATCGACCTGTTTCCTCCTGATCCGTGCTCTCCCGCCCGACATTACCGATCAAGGAAGCAACCTGTTTCAAGCAAAGAGAACCGAGGCTAACGAATGCATGCAAACGCGCGTAAAAAAATAAAACGACGCTTCGCGATCGATTTTTTTGCGGTTCCTCTGCGCGCGAAGCCTCGACACACACCTGGCGCCTTTCCCTACTCCCACCCACCCTCCCTATCCAATCCGATGATGAAGCAAGCGTGCTCGTTGTCGCACCTCCTCAATCCTCGCCGATCATTCTCGAGATTTCGAGAGAGGCAAGCCGCAAGCCGCCCCCAAAAAATAACATTTCTCCAAGATATGTCCGATTGATCGACCAGCCTGGTCATCCCTTCCTCCCTCCAGTCTCTTGGAAAGAGACGATCGAAAAGCTCTCCTCTTACTCTCTCTCTCTCGATTCTCGATTCGCGAACGACGATCACTCCGGGCTCCGTACGATCGATCCAACGAACGACCCCCTCGTCTAATCGAGGCGCGCCTTGTAGCTCGTCTTCCATATCTCCGCGAACGTGACCGCGCTGTGGAACCTGTGGAAGATGCAGAGGGGGAGCGTGACTCTCTGCACGATGGCCCACGCGAGGAACCCGTAGAAATCGAGCTGGACCGGGTTCGCCATCACTTTCTGCGACTCGAACGTGTAGATCACCCACATGGTCAGGTTGCAGATGAGCAAGAACGTGACCACCTGCCTGCCGGGCTTGCTACGGTCGTGCTCCGGCAGGTGGACCCTTCTTCGGGACACGTCCGCGATGAACAGCATCTGGAGGATGACCTGCGCCACGGAGAGGAGGCCGGTGAGCATGACGAGGAGGTTGGGCTCGTGGGTGAACGCGGCCAACGAGCCGGCGATCACGCTGAACACGGCGTAGACGAAGAGGCCGAAGCCCGACACGCGGAGGAGGATGTCGTTCAGGTCGCTCTGCTCCTCGGCCTTGAACTTCAAGCTCTGCACCCGTATGAATCCCACGATGATGGCAACGATCGAGAGGACCATCAGCACGCAGTGGGAAACGTCCGCGAGGTAAATGGCGACCAGGCCGAAGTCAGGGTGGTGGATCAGCACGAAGAACAGGATCAGGCAGATCAGCGAGCCGACCAGCAGCAACAGGCCGAAGAACAATCCTTTGCTCGCTCCTACGCAGTCCACCCTCGTGTGACCTATTTTTTTTTTCATCGAGAGATCCGATTTTTAGTTTTTCGAGTCGAGGCCATCGAAAGACGAGAGAAAGGATAGAGAATCGCATTGATTACCCGCGTGAGCCAAAGCGACCGCTCTTCGAGACAGCATGGCCTCGAGGCGCCGCTCGAGGTCGGCCTCCACCTGATGCGGCCAACGTGGGTGCCGCCCGATGTGTTTCCACATCACGTAGATCACCGCAGCCCCGATCAAACTGTACTCGATTATGAACGGGAAGAGATACGGTTCCGCGTCCTGCACGATCGTCCCCATTATGTTCACCCGGCCGCACGAATTCGACGCGATCTCCTCGTCCGTCAACGCCTCCGCGTAAGCGCCGAAATTCGGGCTCCAATATTCGCTGCTGTTCGTTTGATTGTTCAGGTCGAAGATCTGATGTATCTGATTGATCTGCCGTGGAGAGAGAAAGCCAAACAACATTATTCCACGATCGAATATCTCGAAAAGATTTTCTTTACCTCTTCTTTGTTGTCCGCCTGAGGCGCGTCGAACAGTTGGACGAAGTACGACAAGGTGGTGGAAGGTATGCTGGTTGTGGAGGTGGTTGTGGTGGTGGTGGCGGCGGTGGAGGAGGTGGTAGTCGTGGCGGGGGTGGTCGGGGTGGTCCTTTCCTCGGTGGTGGTTCTCGGCGTGAGGGCGGTTAGAAAAGTGGTCAGAGTGCTGGCAGTGGTCGTGGTCAAACTGGGCTGAGGGGTCGAGGTGGAGGTGGTCATGGAGGTCGGCGGGTTCCAGCCCGTGGTGGTGGTCGAGGTCGGTGTCGTCACGGCCCTCGCGATCGCCCTAGCCGTAGTTTTCACCATTCGGCCGAACGACGCGGCTATGGTACTCGCGACCGACGTTGGGACCGTGGACGACCTCGTCGCTGTTAATGGGGCCTCGCGCAGAAGCGCCACGTCTCTGGGCGCAGTTCCCAATATGGCACCGGCGTTCCTCATCGAGTGCTGTTTGATACTCTCTAAACGGTTTTTTATTGAGATTAGCGAGATTCTTCTCTCTTTTTGGAGAAATGGTTATCGAGATTGATTTACCAAGAATGCCAGCCTCGAATTGGCCCATTTTCTGGTGATGCTTCGTGATCTCCTTGATGCTTTCCAACACGAGGGTACGGATCCAGACGCAGAGATTGGTGGCCACCACGTGCATCAGGCCGAAGCGAGCGATCACTTTGAAGCGATGAATGTTGAGCTAAGGAGGAGGGAGGGGCGATCAATGTTCGAGAGAATAATCAAGGAAGAATGTTTTACGTACCCTCGAGTTCATGAAGATGAAGTACATCTGCATGAAGGTGAAAATCATTTGGAGAACTGGATTCACGCCTTGGAGGATCTGGTAGCAGGGCGACGTGGGCGGCACCTCGAAGAAGGTGCCGAATTCCAAACCGTTGTAGACCATTGTACCGAGGCCGAAAGCTGCGAAGGAAGGATTCGTTCTTTCTCTTCCTATTTTAAGATAATTTCGATTTCGATTCCCTCACCAATGGCTCCGATTCTCAGGAAAAAGCTTCCATGGCTCTGGTCGTTCTGCGAAGTTTTCCGCTTCCTCAGTGCCCGAGTGGCCACCCCAGCCTCGACGTCAGCCGCGTCCTGAAATCATCGGTCATCGTTAATAACCGAGCCGTTCTCTCTCTTTGCCTCGAGCTAATTTTAAGACAATTTCCTCGCCTCGACCCCGAAAAGAGCAAGAGTAAATTTCAACGAGGACAAAATTGCCGAGTTTCAGTTTCAGAAGTGGATTCACGTGATAATGAACGAGGAGGAGGAGATGTAACACGCGCATTCTAGTCGATAGACGACGGATAACCCACTTACGTCAATGCCTTTTAAAATTGTCGGCTCGACAACTTCAGTTTCACCGAAATGCACGGCGTGTCTTTCTTCCGAACCACGAATACGTATATATATATATATATTTTACATACATTTTTATCAAAATATCATCCAGAAAGATCCTGACCTGATACTCCTTCTTGCTTTTCGACGACTTCTGCTCCTTGTCCTTCTTGTCCTTCTTCTTGTTCTTCTCCTTGGGCTCCTTGGGCGGTTTGGGCGGCCTCGGAGGCGGGGGTGGCGTGTCGCTGCCCCTCGAGCAGCAAGCGCTTTCTTGGAGCAGGAAGCAGAACACGTAGAGCAGGAATAAGATGCTGACACCGTACAGGTACGTGAAGAATCCCTCGTAGTAGTAGAGGGGCAGCTTGTGCGTGACCACCTCGCTTATCACGTAAGCGATGCACACAACCACCAGCAGTTTCGCGTAGATGAAACTCATGATAATGAACAGCGACGTCCTGCAAGAAGAAAGAAAAGAAAGAGGCGGGACTCGTGCGTGTCGTATAGGCGCGTCGCCAACGGGTCGTCACGATCGCGCGCGATCGTTGCATCTCTTTAACTTTAACGTTGCGTCAAAAAGAAGAAAAGAAAAAGAAAGAAAGAAAAACACCGCCGCTCCTCCCCAGTCTCACCGTGTTTTTCGTACTATTTGCACTCTGCTGTCGTGGGTCGGGACGCCACCCCCCGATCTGTTCACATTGTTGCTCTCCGCACAAGCCACGATCTCCACTTCCATCTCTCTCTCTCTCTCTCTCTCTCTAGCTTCTCGTAGAACACGAACGTTAACGCTTATCCAACGCTCATCGCCACGAAACATCTACGAGTCAACGTTCACACGCGCGCATCGTTTATTTACATTGATCCTCCAATCTTGCTCCACCTTATTATTATTCTCAAACATCCAACGCGTTTGATCCACGGAATCCGTCGATTTCTGTCAACAACCTTTCTCGATCCTTAACTCCGTCCCCTTTAATTCGCTTTTAATTTCTCTTAACTCGGCTTCGAACAGGTTCCGCCCTCGAACTAGACTTCGATCATCCTCGACTCGAGAAAGATGATCGAGGAAGCGGGTAACTCGTGCTTCTTCCGCGGCTCGAAACTCTCGCGCTTCTGCCGAGAGTTCGCCCGCCACGGCCGTTCTTTTCTCTCCCGTTAAAAAGGTTGGGTCGCGAGATCGATAATTTGCGTACGCGAAGGGGGAGAGAGAGAGAGAGAGAGAGAGAGAAAGTCTCGTTAGAGATCAATCGCGCGAACGATGTTTCTCTTCCTTCTTTCCTTTCTTTCTTCCTTCGACCTCCTGGGGAGGAGAGGAGTGGAGGATCGGGATGTAGGAACGAAAGGAAGCGCGTAACGAACGGAGGGAAGGAAAGGGGAGGGAGGGGAGAGGGACGATATTTGAAAATCGGCGCGATTGCACAGCGACGTCGCGACGTCTGCACGGGAATATCAGGGGCTCGCCACGGTGCATCTTCGTCAAGAAGGGCTTAACCACCCTTTGTCACGCTGGCATTTCAGGGGTTGGGGCGCAGACTTTATTGTGTTCCGCACGAGCCTGTACACTCGTGTCAGGCATTTTTTTTTTTTCTTTTTTTTTTGCCCTTCGATGATTACCGTGGGATAAAGGATCGTGATATTTAGCGATACCAGATTCCGCATTCCGCCTTTCTGTCTCCTCTTTCCTTCGACCCTAACCCGTTGATATTTTCTCGATTGTTCTACCCACGTCATCCTTTTCTTTTTTTTTCAATCAACTTCACAAATCGCTGTTATTTGATATAAGAAGAGGGAGAAATGGGAATTATTAATACACATTTGAACTTTTTACACATTGATTTCTCCGATCAAAAAGAAAAAGAAGAAAGAAAGAAAGAAACATCCTGTTGAATAAATATATATGTTCGATCCCTATATTTTAATTCCCTCGCGAGAAACTTTCACTCGAACTTTGCTCGCGGAAAAAAATCATCTCTTGACACTGGCGAGAGGATGCCAAGGCGAAGGGGGATTGGGGCGAGGGCCTCGAGAGATGAAAGTTTTTCAAAGTTTTCGCGGTGATAAGGGGCAAAGGAAAGGAAAGAAGGAGGAAGAGAAAAGAGCGTGCCGCCGTATCCCACGGTGTGGCCTTTTTCATCATCCTCGGGAAGAAGAAAAGCGGCGAGAAGTGGTAACGGGAAACGTATACAGCGCGTATACACAGGCTCCGAGGCGAACTCCGAGGCTGTGGCACACGGTCGATATTTCGAAGTACCTACTTTCAGCCGCTGGTCTCTCTCTCTCTCTCTCTCTCACCCTCTCGACTCACCCTCGCTCGTCCTCTCCACGAATTTCTCTTCTCCCCTCCTTCGCGTTAATCACGCCCGTATTCTTTCTATCCCCCGTTTAATATTCACGCAGGAAACGTTCTCGCGTCTCCACTTTTTTTCGGGTCAAACCCGAATCCGTCGCGATCTCTCGCCTCCTTTTCCATTTGCAATTTCAACTCGCGGATTTTTCAAACTCCGGCTCCTATTTTAACCACGGACAATTTTAGCCCGCACTGTCGTCGATCCGACCGAGAACTGTTCAACCTGTTATTTTCGGTGGCGGATCGCCTCGTTCCTTTTTTCCTTTTTTTTTGCCGGCACGGCGGTATGCGCAGTCACGTTCACGGAGCTCGTCTTAATACTGTCTCGTCTAGACCGGCCGAGCTTCGTTTTCAGCCTGCGTTAATTCAATTGCGACTAGTGGTAATTCGAGAAGGTATCGCGACGGTGTTCCGTGCGTATGTCGTATCGCTGTCATACACCTCGCCGATCGATATTAATAAATTATAAATCGCGGCTCTAGAAACTAGTTCGCGCCATTATCCTGCTCGATCGATGCTCGCACTTTTCCCTCTCTCTCTTGTCTTTCTCTCGAGATGCGAGGGAGGAAAATTAATTTATCGAGTTATCCTCTTTACGCTTTATACTCTTCTCTCGTATCTCGTTCTCATTGTCCTCTCCTCGATTCTCCCTTTTCGCTCAGGATTGTTGCGAGCCAAAGCCGTTCCCTTTTTTTAGCTTTAGCTCGACGTCCATTTCCCAAAAGAGAGAGAGAGAGAAAAGGAAGGTGTTGCAGGGTTAATGCACGGCCTGTCTCGCATCCCCGATATATCGCGCCAAGATAAACCGCACGCCGTAAACCGTCCCTTCTCGAAATACGTTCGCGCTCCACTTCCTCGATTCTTTTCCCGAGAATGATTTCCATTCGTCGGTCGGCCGCAACCTCGGTCGGTTAGTTACTTGCTTACAGCACGGGGGGTAGTAGGTGGTGTACGTGCGCGAGTGCATAACTCGGTGCCGCGTATAATGCACACGCTAGACGCGCAAGACGCTTCACAGGCAGCCACCGCGACAGCTAACGAAGTGCGTCGTAAATAGACACGCAGACACCAAAGCTTCCATCTCTTGCCGCCATTTCGAGTCGAACGAGCAGAGAGAAAGGGAGAGAGAGAGAGAGAAAGGCTTCGTAATGAATGGCACCACGGCCGAGGAGAACGTGATTTCACGCGCGATCATACGTGCGTATGCGCCAAGGATATTGAAATAATTTTTTCCACCGTTTTCGTCGAAATTATCCTCGCCAACGCGCGTTTCTCGAATCGCGACTCCTTCGAGCGATCGATGATCGTTGGAACGAATCGATGGAAATTTCGTTGGACGGTAGAAATCGTCAACTAAAAATAATTCCGGCATCGGCCAGCCGGAAAATCCTTTGTCATCTCCTCTTTTAAAGTTGCCACGACCCACGGATTGGGAAGCATCGATGCATACCTTTCTAAAAGTGTATATATATACATACATCTAACTAAAATTTCTAACGGAAATTGATCAACGCGCAATGATCATTCTCGATCGCTCTCGGCTATTCTTCTCTCGCTGCGCCCATTCAAGCGGCCGTATTCCACTTTCGTTCCACCGTAATCGTGGGCGTCGCAAATCCGTGGGACGAATGCAAATCCGGCAGAGGAGGAGGAGAGAAAGGAGCGATCGAAAATCGTTACGTCCCCGGCAGGAATCCGATAAACGGAGGAGGAGGAGGAGGATTCGATGCACGCGAAACGTTTCCGGACGTTGCTTTTCCCCACGGAGAAAGACGCACTCCACGCTCGACCCAGTATTCGATATCGAAATTCCTACGGGATGGATAGCCGACTGGACCGATATTTTGCCACGCATCCCCGATCCAGTATCCGTAGTATCGGGGAAGAGTTTGCGTTCGTGGAATTTTTAATAACGTCGACCCAGTTACGCCAGAGGTATCCGATATTTATTCTTTCCAATTTCCCCTTGTTTTCTCGTCCTTTTTTTCCCTCCCCCACTCTTTCTCTTTTCCTATCTTTCCTATCGGCGACAGTGGCAAGCAAAACAAGCGCGTAGAACGCGAAGAAACGTGGACGAGTCGGAGTTTTTCAGGGAGGTTGAAAACGGTGCTCCTAAATAATTACCATTCGTTAGCGTGTAGATTACGGTAGTTTCTTTTCAAGTGGACGCTTGACCTAGTCTCGTTTCAACTCGGTGTAATTGCAGCGCGAAGGAAAACGTAACGTGACGGGTATAAATCCCTCGTTAAAACGGGCGACGGATTATTATCCCCCTGGCGGAGCGAATCTCCCCCTGGGATTGAACGGGGAGAAAAAGAGGAAGAGGAGGACGAGAAAAGAGAAAGCGTTGTAAAAAAGGATCGCGGTTGTCACTACGGATACGTGTGATAACGAGGAGGTGGGAAAGAAAGGTAAAGAAAAAAAAGAAGAGGAAAGAAAGTCGTTCCCTCCTCCCCCCTCCATTCTCCCACCCGTCGGTCGTGGATGATTTTTCTCTACGTCTACAGCCGGGATCTTACTTTTTCGCTGGGGTCGAGCGCACGTTCTTCAGCTCCATCTCTTTGTTCGCCGCGTTGTTCTTCTCGGCGTTGTCCTGCGCGTTTGGCGACGAGTTGTTTTGCGGATTCAGGGGTCTGGTCACGGGCAGCGTCGCCGTGTTGTCCGCAGCGGCTGCTTCCACCTCCACGGTGGCGACCTTGCAATCACCACCACCCACCATCGCGGATCACTTCTCCTCCCGAAATGGACCCTAACGATCGGCAAAACACACGACTGGATCTCACCGGGAAAAGTATCACCGTTTCTTTTTTTCTTTCTTTTCTTTTCTTTTTTTCCCTCCTAACCGGAGATCCAACACCGCGCCAATTTTATTCCCCGCACACCGCCGGCAGACCGATCACGCCGCCGCACCCGCCATTTTGGCGAACGTCTCGATACGTGCACCGCGCGGAAATATCCCGAGTGGTAATAATCCCGCGAGATTGCGCGCGGCCGAGCGATCGATTCCGTCCCGAGATTTATCGTTTTCGAAATACCGCACGAAGATGGCAGAAGAGCTAAGGGAGGAATCGAGTCGGGTTGGTCGATCGGAGGGCGCGTCGCGCCACAGAGTCGACTCGGATGCGAGGCTCGGAGGCACCATTTCCGAAAATGAGGGCAGCGGGCGCGAGTCAAAAACTCTTTCTCTCTCTCTCTATCCGTATATCTATCTATCTATCTATCTATCTCTCTCTCTCTCCCCAAATTGTTGCCGTCCGTTCATTCGATTCCGCGGATCACGCCTGCGCGTTTCGTCCCTTCGACTCCTAACTCGGCAAAGATCGCTCTTGAAACGCGCTACCTCCTGCGCCTTGCCTCGCGTCCCTTCGAAGGACGACCGTCTCGAACGAATTTTAACCACGGCATTTTCTCAGTCGTCTGAACGAAATGCGCGAAGCTAGCAACCTCCACGGAACGGAGGTTATTTCATTGTTCCGGATATCGAGAGGGGATCTCTTCGTTCCACCGAAGAAAGTTATCGACCTACGGGTCGACAGGAGACGAAGAAGGGGTCGCGCTGGATTTTGGGGCTGGAAAAATCGAGAGGGGTGGAGGGAGTCGTGGCCACGATCGAACGCTAGGGAACAAAGGGAAGAGAGGAGAAAGAAGAGAGAAAGGAAGGAAGGGAGGGAGGGAAGAAGGAAGGACGTGGGCCACTCCAAAGGTTTTTCCCTCTCTCTGATCCCGCGCACTTGGTCGAACGAGCTAATGGAAAATGCCGTGCACACGAGCGGCAGCTGAGGAGGATCCGAGCACTCTCGGTCCGGATGACTGACCGATGACGAGCACGACGACGACGACGACGACGACGGCGACGACGGCGACGCGCGGCTACCAACCGAGTGCGATGCACACACCTCGACGAACGCAGACGACGCGGCGACCAACGAAACCAACCAACTGTCCAGTCACCGAGCGGCCACGGCCAAGAAAGCTCACCTGCTGGAGAGGTGGTTGGCTGAAGGTTCTCGCGGTGACTGCACCCAAGCTTCGGCGGAAAAGGGTGTGAAGCGGAGACGCGGAGAAGGGATGGAGGATGGAAGGTCGGCGAGAGAAAGAGGAAGTTGATGGCGTTTCCAACGGGAGAGGGGATCGAGAGGACTGGAGATACGAACGACGGGGGATACGGAGAGAGAGAAAGAGAGGGAGAGGGAGGGAGGGAGGGAGAGAGGGAGGGAGAGAGGAGAGAGAGAGAGGAAGAGAGAAAGAGAGGGAGTTAGGCTCTAGCTTACGATATAGCGGACGTAAACAGAAGCGTCGAGGGTTAATCCGAGAGGAACGGGAGAGACGGACGGACGGACGGACAGCAGCCGAGCGAGATGGACTGCGTTATCGGAGCACGGTGAAATGGGGGTAGAATCACGATCGCCGCCCCCAGCATCCCGGAGACTGAGGCTGGCCGGGAGGTCTCTTCCCGGGCAGCGGCAGCTTCTTGCACAAGCGCACTGGGAACCGCGGCTTTCGCTCTGTACCGCTCTCTCGCGTCCGAACCCTCTTTTTCTCCCCGATATCTTTCATCTCCTTTCCCCGATCTTTCCCCACGCTGCGCCTCCCCCCCGCCTTTTTCACCCCTTTCGCTCCTTCCGTCTCCTTCCCTCCCGCCCTCCTCGTCCCCTACCGCGCCGAGATCCAACGAGAAGATTCTCCTCCACCAGGGTTCCTCTTCCCTTTGCACGGGCTCCCTTTTCTTCCCTTCCAATCTCGCGTCGCGTCGCGAATCTCTTCGTGTCCTCCTTTCCCTTCTCTCCTTTTTACATTCTCTCTCTCTCTGTTCCTCTTTTCGTCCATTTTCCACTCCACTCGGTAATCGCTACGGAATACTCGATCGAGAATCGTTGTTCCTCTCGTCGATTCGACCTCCTCCCCTCCACCCGCGTTTTCCTTTTCAACTTTTCCATCAATTCTCGCCTCTCCGCCGTTCCTCCAACCCAGTAATCGCGGTCACTGGGTTTTCGGAGTAGCGAACCTCTCCGAAGCGACCGGGCATCGCTTTTTCGAGGCGAGTTTCGGACTCGAAAGAAGAAGAAGAAGAAGAAAATGGATTTTTCAATTCTTCCCGATTCGTAAAGCGGGAGCCGCGACGCGACGAACAAAAATTGCTTTTTCCCTTCTCGCTCTCCCTTCCAGTTTTTTTTTGCGCGAGCGTTTCATTCAGACTCAGCTCCGCCAATGATAAACCGTGAATAAACATTCAGGCAACGTCCTCTTTTTCCATTTTTATCCCCACGATCTTGGGTTATTTAAATATCCTTTCAGATCTATTCTCAGCCTCCCGGACATAGCGGATGCTGAAGACGCGGCATCGATGCATTTACGAGCCGCCTTTGTACTCTCTTTCTCTCTCCCTCTCTCTCTCTCTCGCATTCAATGTTCGAGCACAATCGCAGTCCACAGTTGGCGAGAATCGGTGAAGCACCCTTTGCCGCGATAACTCGTCCTGCATCGTCTTTTGTCTACGCGAATTTCAGTATGGAGAACGCTGTGCGCTGTCGCGAAACTCTCCCGAGCCTCGTTTTCTCGATCAATCCCTCCGAAAATTCAACCCTGCTCTCCCAATCTATACGAATTTTCATTGGAAAAATTCTTGTCGATTGAACGAGCATCGAGTTTCAGCTTCCATCTCGAGGAGAGCGCGATGTTTCACCATCACTTTCAAAACCCGTTCCTCTTCCACGCGACCGCAAGATCGCCTCTCTGTCTCTGCCGATAAGTTTTTAATTCCGTCGAAAGAGGTAGAGAGAGAGAGAGAGAGTGGTTTTTCTCTCGTTGCCCGAAAGTTGGAAGAGACTCGCGCGCGCACATTCGGCTGCGTTCCCACGGGAGTAGGATCCGGAACGGCGAGAGGTAGGAGACCTGGACGGGTGGAACGTCCAGGAGGGGTGGGGAGTGATATGCTCTGTGGTTCTGCGACCCACTGACCCGCTCGATAACGCTAGCACCGAGGTCAGTAACCTTACCCTACCACAAAATCCTATCTTTTCCACCCTTTTCGTCCGCCGATCCTTCGCTCCGATTCTTCGATCGCCGGGATTATCCTTCCTCCCTCCCCAGATTTTCATTTCTCTCGAAACGTATCCGTCGTCGATTCCGTTCGAAGGGGAAAAAAATTACAAACTCTCAAGATTTTTATCCTAATCGACAATGTTTCGCAATAATATTAAGATCGAAATTTCACACATGTGAGGTAGTAGATAGGGTTGTTTTCCAATTGCGAAGGTCGGTGACCGGTTGGCCGCTCGATGATCGAAATACTTGGCAGCCATCCATCGAATCCATGCCAACCTCGATCACAGTTTTCCTACTTTTTCCCTCCCCCCTCCCCAAGTGGGACAAGTTTTTCACCCGTAATCCATGCGCTCGTACTACGATCGACGCGGAGAAGAATCCCGAGCGCGCGATCAACAACCTCCGTTATTGCGGTAATCCGGTAGAAACGGTCGCGTGAGAATTAACGTGATGCATCGTGTCACGCGATAAAGGAGATCCTCTCTCTCTCTCGAAAGAGAGAGAGAAAGAGAGAGAGAGAGTTTCGGTTAAGGGTGGAAGACCGCAGAAGATCGGCGGCGCACGGTTGGCGATCTCGTTCCCAGCGATGATTCGAATCGGGTCACAGATACGGCGCAATACCGGTGTCCCCCTGCCATTTTTTTTCTGCGTGTTGTAATATCGCGTTGCAAGGATTGCGACAGGCCAGACTCACGCACACCGAGTATTGATTTCGAGTCTCGGTGGCGGTGCTGCCACGATTCCGCGCCTCTAGAACTAAAGCCTGGATGATGAGAGTGGTCGGAGAGAGGATCGCTAAATACGCGATTCTCTTTCTTCTCGATTCTTCCTCCCAACATTTCCCACCTTTTCCTTCGCAAAAACCTAATTTTCGAGAATATCTTTCGAATTTCTGCTCGTCGAAAACGATACTTTCACGACGAACGCGAATTTAAATGCGAACATGGACGTTTCAAAGAGATTTTTCAGTGAGTTCGATTGGTTTTTTTTTGGATCGGCCTCGAGTTGCATCTCGAGGTCGATCGCCGAAGGGCTGATTCAAAATGGCGTTCCTCTTTAACCGCGCATATTAACGATAAATCTTCATCCGGAGCGTGTGTTCCCTCGTGTAACGACACGAGATAACTTTGGAAACTTCCTATCCTCTCGTATGTTCTTCGATGTACTTTTCAAAAATTCGATCGCTCGTTAATCACTCGAGAGCGAGTCGAAGCCGAAGATCGATTCCTTATTCGCTGGCTAATTTAAAATTCCCCCCTTTCCAAATTCTAACCAAATATTATAGTTGGATTTCGTTTATTCGAGACGAGTTTTCGGGTGTTTAGCGTTTAGTTTAATCGAACTCGAAGATCGGTTCCTTATTCGCTGGCTAATTAAAAATTCGAGCCAAAATTCCCCCCTTTCGAAATTCTAACCAAATATTATCGTTGAATTTCGTTTATTCGGAACAGATTTTAATGTTTACTTTAGTCGAGAACGAATCGAAGCCGAAGATAATCGATTCGATTCTTTTTATTCGCTGGTTAATTAAAAATTCGAGATAATAAAATTTCAAATTTTATCAAACATCATCGTTTATTTGGAACAGGTTTTCAAGTATTTAGCGTTTAGTTTAGTTTAATTTAGTCGAGAGCGAATCGAAGCTGAAGATCGATTCCTTATTCCCTGGCTAATTAAAAATTCGAATTAAAATTCCCCCCCTTTCGAAATTCTGTCAAACATCATCGTTGGAATTCGTTTATTTGAAACAGGTTTTCAGGTGTTCAACGTTTAGTTTAGTTTAGTTTACTCAAGAACGAATCGAAGCTGAAGATCGATTCCTTATTCTGACTGGCCAATTAAAAATTCGAGCTAAAATTCCCCCTTTTCGAAATTCTAACATCAATAACTTCAAACATTATCGTTAGAATTCATTTATTTGGAACAGGTTTTCAGGTGTTCAACGTTTAGTTTAGTTTAGAGCGAATCGAGGCCAAAGATCGATTCCTTATTCGCTAATTAAAAATTCGAGTTAAAATTCCCCCCCTTTCGAAATTCTGTCAAACATCATCGTTGGAATTCGTTTATTTGAAACAGGTTTTCAGGTGTTTAACGTTTAGTTTAGTTTAGTTTAGTCGAGAGCGAAGCCGAAGATCGGTTCCTTAATTAAAAATTCGAGCTAAAATTCGCCCCTTTCGAAATTCCAACCAAATATTATCGTTGAATTTCGTTTATTTAAGACGGGTTTTCGGGTGTTTAACGCACCGTTTCCCTCCGCCCGATACGTGAACACGATCTCTCCAAAAATAAACGATTACTCGCGTAGCAAACGTACCCATGCTCCATCGATGTCTGTTACGCGACGAGGTCGTAAAAACCCGTGTTATTTCGGTCCGAGTGGAAAGGATTTTTCGCTATCCAGCCTGCTCGCTTCGAATTATCACTCGAGTCGCGTGCAAATTATATTCAACCTTGGCGGGAAACCTATCGACATTTAATTTTTCCGCCAACGCGCGTTTCCGTAATACCCTATTTTTATCGACGATGCGAAGAAAACAAAGAGGAGGAGGAGGTGAAGGAGGAGGAGGAGGCGAGCGGACAACGCAACTTTGCGACGACTCGTTGCGGGCGTGTAAACGCAATTAGAGGAGATGCAGAGAAGAGCGAATTACGAAATCGCGAGGGCACCACCTTTCGTCACCTTTCGGAGGATCTTAACAACTCGCACTCGTAAGAATATGTACTCACTTTGCGTTCTTTGGCAGCGTGCCAGTCGCCGGGCCGGAGTGCGTAGGGGTGAGGCAGAGGGGTGGGTTGTTGGCGTTTTGAGGCACTAAAGGCTGCCTCGCGTGCGCCGGCGACGTATGCGAGCCGTAACCATCCGAATTCAGCTGGAAACAACGAATTCCGACACTTGAGATCTGTTGCTTCATCTTTCCTATATACAATATGTACTCTGTGATATTTTCCGTAATGCGATCCCTTTGTCAAGGATTTCAACGGAATAGGAATCGAAACGTTACACTGGTTTACCAAGAAGAAATAAACAGTTTCCTATTTAAAAATCGCGATAAGAGATTATTAGATTATCGTTGCAATTTACATTAATTATAACTCGTTGGTAAAATCGATGAAACAGGAGTCAGAGAAGGAAAGGCATGGAAAAGCGAAAGTGAGATGGACAACGGTGGCCCAAGTTGGCGTACCTTGACGACCGTGCCGATGAGCGAGTCGGGCGGCATTTCCGGGGGATCCGGTATCACCCCAGGGTTGGTGTGGGCAGGATAATCGGTGTGCAGGTTGGGCTCCTTGACGGGAGTGCCGTCGAGTCGTTCCATGTCCAGGCTGTCTGTCGGTGTCGGCTGGGAGAGCAGGCGCTCCTTCATCTCGTGGAGATACGGACACCGCTGCATCTCTTGTTCAGAGTTGTTCCTCGGTCGATCTGCAAAGGTATCGGTCCGATTAAACGAGACCAGTCTCACTCTCTCTCTCTCTCTCTCTCTCTCGGTTCGTCAATGTCCTCGTCGATAGTCGATCCACGCGTCGCGTCTTTCTTTCGTAACCGATATATCTTTAATTACACGTCTCGTGAATAATTCATCGGAACCATTAGGTTATCGGTCGTCCTCGTTTCGAGAACTCTCCGCATGTATTCGAGCGGAGCAGCTCTCGGAGATGGATCGAAATATTTCCGCCACTCGCTCGCTACAATTCGGGACGATCGAATCGTAGCGAAGATCTCGTCGTATCCGGGATCGAAGCGTTTTCACCTCCGCTCGAGTTAAATTCCATTCCTCGAGCGCGTTCACCTATATCACGCGGAAACACAACAGTGGCGCTTAATCCTAGAGAATAATCCTCCATCTCCTTCGCGCCTTCTATCTACCTTTTCTCCCTCTTCTCTCCGCTCCCTCGACAATTAGTCGTCCCAAGGCGAATATCGAGCACATGTCCGCGTCCTCGTCGACGAGCTCCTCGAGCAGCCGATCGATACGAGATAAGGAGAGCTTGAGAGAGAGAGAGATAGCTCGCCTAATCTCGGGCCGGCGTGACGTTAGCCTTGAACGTTGAACTTACTCGGCACGGTTGCCGTATCCATCGCGTGCCAACCGAGAAAAACGCGAAGAGGAGGAAATTCGGGAAACGAAGAACGAAATCGATCGATCGCCGCGATCCGATCGACACTGGTTCTCAAGGGGAAGCCTCCATCCCCGCCGAGTTCGCTCGCTCGATCGCTCTCTCTCTCTCTCTCTGTCTCTCTGCCCGCGGCAGAGGATCGCCAAACATGGCACTGGTGATCGAGGCGAGCCGTTGGTCACGTGCGTTGTTCATCTTTTCCGCGCGGCCCCGCTTCGAGGAACTCGAGACGAGCACGAGACGGGAAAGCGAATGAGAACCGTCGAGCGAGAACGCGAGCTATAGAACCTGCTCGAGTTCTTTCTTTTTTTTTTTCTTTGTTTTCCTTTTTTTTTGTTGCGTCCTCATCGTCGTGCGGGACTTTGCGTCAATTGCGTTACGGTGATTGCCGTCGTTTCTATCCTTTTTCGTTTCTTCTTTCTTTCTTTCTTTCTTTCTTTCTTTTTTTTCTGCAAATTTCCAGCTAGAACTAGTTTCAAGTTTCTGTGTAGTGTATACGCGGCGGTATAGAGGCTACAGTCGGTCGCAAAAGTTTACTTTCTTCGATTCTATTAATACTTTGTCCGTTATCCTGGTCGCTTTGGCCGAACTCGTTGCTAACTTTTAGCTATTTCTTTCTTTTCTTTTCAAACTAGGCCTCAAAATAACTCGAACAAACCGCGAAAGTTATAATTATCGGACGGAGAGAAGAAGAAAATGCTTTAGATCTCGAGCTTAGATCTTGGATCGAAGGAAATTATAATTTAAAACCATTTCTTAGATTTTTTTTTTTCAAGATCGGTAAATATTTATTTGGCCAATTATTATTAGGCTGAGAGCCGAATTAGCGTGGAGCAAACAGAAGAGAGTGGATATCGGTCGGCCGATGAATTTTTAATATTTGCTCGCCGTTCGAATTATCGGTTCTCCGGATGGAAATGGCACGGTTTTCCCTCCGGTGAAAAGCTATCGATTCTCGAACGCGGCGTTAAATGGGTCATTGGACGCAGCGCGGATAATTAGCTGGAGTGGCGAGTTTATGTAAGAGCGGGTTTGTTTTGCGTTTCGTAGATAGATTCACCAGCCCATTCGAATCAGATTTTTCAACTTACGTATATATATATATATGTACATCATTTTCGTATCGATGGATATCACGCGATTAAAAGTGGGTCACTTGTTGTTGGAGAATCGTTCTTCCATTCTCGATCCTACCCTAATATATCCCCAACAGATCTAAATTTGGAATTCTCCTCTCGCAAGCAAAAAAAAAAAAAAAGAGGAGGAGAGCGAAATTAAATAGTTGAAAGTCATCTCGCCTACGAATTCTCCGTATTTCTTCTATATTTACACCATCATCGCTGCTCTTCAAAGGGATAAATTATCGATTATCGAACGTTGTTGCGCGACTAGTTAACGGAAGCTGTTATTTATATCGGGTAGGGTATCGATGACACCGACACGAATAACAAATAAGCTCGTCGAATAAAGCGGCCTCTTGCAATTATTGCTCCAAGAGCTACATGTTAATAATAACGAAAAAAGAAGAAGAAGAAAAAGTTCGAAACTCGAGTTCGACTTTTTCTTCGACGTGACGTAATTTCTTTCTTCTTTCCCCATCTCAAGAGAGCGGTTCGAACGGAACGTGACGCCACTCTCTTATTTTTAGTACGAAACTTACGCACGTTACCAACGGTTCCATTTGCGAGCACGAAGGAATTAGGCGAAGCGATCGAAAGGAAAGCGATCGCGTCGCTTGGTTCATTGACAACGGCCACGTGCGAATGTTTGCCCGCTGTCGCAAACTCGGAATAAATTACAGCCGCGAGCGTGCCCTCGCGCTCGTTCCACGCATACTAAACTATTTTCGCGGCACGATTCGCCCGTTTCCCGCCGCGGCAACGGAATTTATTACTCGCCCCCTTCCCAGAAAGACCGCGTCACGATTATTTTCGACCTCCCCCGTAATAAACGTCCAGTTTACACGCTCCCGGAATCTGTGACGGCCGTAATTCGGATCGTAACGAACGGAGAGAATAGAAACTAGATGGGGTGAGTATTGTGGGCCGATGACGAAATTGCGACGAGAGAGAAAGAGAGAGAGAGAGAGGGAAATGGGTGAATGAAACGGGACGGAAGAACGCGCGGATGGATGGCGGAGGGTGGAAGGATACAGTTACTGACCTACCTCGAGTCACGATATTCCGAGTGCATCTCGAGGAGAAGGAGGAGGAGGCGAGAAGAAGAAGAAGAAAATGGGAGAGAGGGGTGGCAACGACCGACCGCAACGTAAATACACGGCAGCGTCTCGACGAAAAAGGAACAAAGGGAAATTCGTCTAAGGGGACGAGGAAGAAGAAGAAAAAGAAGAAAGATCTCGAGCCGGAGACGAGAGACACTTCATCCTGTCGCGTTTTATTTCCTCTTAGTTCCTCTTCTTTTCCTCGCGTCCACGTACAATTGAACGCGTAAGAAATTGTTGGAGAGGGCGAGGAGGATTCGCGAGTGGACGAAATCCGTTCGAAGGATCGATTCACGGGGAAGAGGGAGGGAAAGAGGCAAGGAGGGAGGAGGAACGGCGAAAGGGGTAGCGTATACGACAAACCGGTACACGCTTTACGGTGTAGTAGTCGTAGATAAAACGGGGAATTCAACAAGTGCAGGGGAGGATATAAACGTATAATCGGTTGGAAGGAAACGGATACATCGAGCGCAGGATGAATTACGTTAAATTTTCACAGAGAAGATACACACACATATATATATGTATTTACACATGTGAAGAAAATGGAAAGTGGAAAGAAAGAAAGTATAGAGAAGAAGCAAAGTAAAATGGGAAAAATGGTTGGTTACCTGTGTGCGAGAAAGGCTGATACAGGATTCTAACGCGGACCCGCCGGCAGCTAGTTTGTTCCGCGATAACTGACCTATCGGAACGCGCGTCCGGATGACGCCGCGGCGTCGCGGTGCCCACTGCGAGCTCACGTTCCATTCGTTCTCTCGAGAGACGCGATCGCGAGTCGTGCTGCTTCTTCCCTCCTATTCTTGCACATCGCCGGCTATTATATATTTAGAAATCCGCGGTCCGTCGCCGTCACAAGCTTTAATCCCACGATCCTCGGGGGCTATCACTCCTCCTTCCCACATGTACGTATCTGTATATATATATATATGTATATATTTTATATATATATATATATATACTTTCCACCCCTTTCTATTTTCGCCGCGCACTATCCTCGTCCCTCTTTCTTTCCTTTCCTTTCCTTTCCTTTCCTTTTCTCCACGTTTCGGTAGTCCGTTTCGTGAGCGCGGCTGTTCTCCGTCTACTATCTATCTCGCGTGTCCCGTGAACGGAACGGGAGAGGGACACGTGTGCGCACGTGTGCGGGCCTGAGGCGTGTGACACGTGCGAGCCAGCTCGGCAAATGTGAAATTATTTCTGCCTTTTGCCACGTACCCCCTACCTGCCCTCTTCCCACGCTACCTTCTTTCCCCCTTCCTTCGTACCTGCCTTCGAACCACGCTTGCTCGCTCGTGAACCCGACCACGGCGTCGACGCCGATAACCAACGCTCGCCGGCCATTCCACCATTCCGCGCGATTCACCGATCGCCTCTTGCAGATCTCCTCTCGTCACCCGACGCTCCCTTGTCCTCCCTCCCTTCCTATCCATCCACCGCTAATGGAACACATCGGAGGAGACTTAATTTATGCTCCTTCTCTCCTCCTTCCTTTTTTTCTTCGCACGATTCGCCCCTCCCTTCTCGGGTTAAATCGTCGACAATCCTCCTCCTCCTCCTCCCGGTTCCTTCCGAATATCCGATTCCGCCCGCGTTTTCGACCCAGCCCGACGGATTAACGCACACATCGCGCACTCTTTCCGTGAGATGACGCGAGGAGTATTCTCGAGGATTTCTCGAGGAGTCCCCGCGGGCCACGAGAAACGCGTTCAAATTGCGGCGGATCGAAGCCTCTTTTCTTCGGACGCTGAACTCTTCCCTTCTTCCTCGGGATCTATCTGTTGGAAAGGGAGAGAGAGAGTCGTGATATCGATCGAGGCTAATAGATTGTCGATTGCTAGGCAGCCATTGCGAGACCGTTATTGTACTCCCGCTGGAATTCTAGAAACGTCGCCAATTATCCTATTGTCGATCGGCCGAAGAATGGAAATTGCTAATACAGCCGGCCGATGCCTAATTAATTCCTTCCTCCCCTTCCGCGATACGAATTACCATTCGTCTCCTTCTTTCCTTCTCGTTTATTAATATTCTCCCTTTCTTGCTTTGAAAGCGGACCGTTTGTCTCGCGGTTGGAAAACCGAGCTTTATTTTCGATTCTTTCCCTCCTTTTCCGTTAATCGTTTTTACGAAACTCGGAATAAATTCTCTTTCTCTCTCCTTCACGCGCTCGAGCTTTCCCGAGCGAACACCTTCTCCCAGGATTCTAGAATCTCGAGAGCTGCCCCTTCCCTCGCGTGCTTGCACGGTGACACACTTTGGCGAGGTAACTTTAACACGCGCGGTTGACGAAGGTTGGGGAGGGAACGATCTCGAGGGGAAACAAATCGAAAATCGGAGTCGTTAAAAATTTAGTTTCCTCGCGCGAGGCTTCCCTCTCCTTCGTTTCGCTCGCGCGATAAAAAGGCCGGGCGTGCAAACGGCGGCTCGCGGTTTAGAAGCGGGTGGAGGGGAACTCGATTCCAGCGAGCGGGAGTAACCCAGTTTCTGCGGCGCGTTTAATTTAAACTCGGGAGGAGGATGGGTGGCGGGGCGGGGCGGGGCAGGGCGTGTGCGTGTGCGTGTGGATCCGTGCCTTTTCCCCCCTTTATTTTTTAATCCCCACGCGGAGGAACGAGCGCGGTGAATCTCGAGTGAAAGTTGTTCCGTTCTTCTTCACCCTCTTTCTCTCTCTCTCTCTCTCTTTCTCTCCGTCTAGCAATTGCACAAGTTGCGAGATGGGGCAAAGTGGGCGTGTAATTAAAAACGAAGCGGGGCCGAGATGATCGTGTCGAGATCGTTTCAGCAAAAAACTCGTCGTCGTGGAAATTATCGAGGAGAGAAGCGAGGAGAAATTTGGAAGGATTTTTCGAGAGGGGGGGGTTGAGAAAAGGTAGGCGCGTTATTAGGAGGAATAATAAAGTAGGGAAGCCAGATGCGTGTTCACTCGTGTACGGATTCAGCGAGCGGAGCAACACGTATCGGGTTGGAAAGTAGCGTGAGGGCCTGAATGAGCAGGGAAGAACGTACGTACGGTGGTGGTTGGATAGTGGGATAGTAGTAGTCTCGTAGAGAAACAAAAACATCGCGAGGTTATCGCGCCGGCTCCGCCCGCCCTCCAACCTGATCGATATATATATATATATATATTCTCCCCCTCGTTCTCGGAAAATATCGACCGAGCCTCCCGGTTACTTTGAATCCATCGGATGCTGTTTCGAATATTTTTCCACCCCTCGCCCGAAATTTTGTTGTATTATGGAAACGGAAGAAGTTTTGAAAGGGAACTTTTTGCGCGTCGTTCAATCCGTGCGTTTTAACGAGGGATGAAACGATAAGAGTTTTATATATATGTGTATATTTTTGGTGTATTTTTTTAAGAGGAAAATTGTTTTCGAGGGGAAATATTTCGCTCGAATCGAAACGAATCGTGGTACAGGTTAGGTCGCGCCACCCTTCGCAGCATCCTCGCCCGCGGCGCATCCGCAGCACCCTGCCGTACCGTTCGAGAAACATCCACATCGCGAAAAGGTCTCTCGTGGAAAAACCGATATCTTATTAAATTGAATTATGTCAGATCTAATCTCCAGATGATTTCCTATCCAATTCCTCCCTTCCTTAATCGAACTTCTCCACTTCTCTTTCCTCTTTCACTTGTCGTTCGAATTTGTTGAAAAGGAACGGACAATGGAAGAATCGTGGTCTAAAAATCGAGCACGGAGACGAAAATCGTACACGTCGCCGCGGAGACCTCTGCTCGTAGAAAGGTTAGGAGAAAGGCGAAACTTGGAACAAGGCTCACCTCGCCAGTTTAAGGTGGAACGCACGAAGAAGAAGATTTACAGTCTTCGTCCACAGTCGAAGAGAACGAAGAACGACCTGGAATCTGGTCGCCGTGCAAAGCGAAGAAAATCGAACGCAAAGCTTCCTCGTCGAGAAGATCTTGTCAAGAGAGGTTAGGAAGAAGCGGTGAAATCGAAAGCTTAGGACGATTTCGGAGAGATTAGGAGAAAGGTTAGGAGATGTAAGGCTTACGGTGGCGATCCTGCTGGAGGCGGCCTGGAACGGCGTGGCACGCGGCGTCACAACAATCGGAAGCGGCGGCGGCGGCGGCGGATCGATTCGGGCGGCCGGTCGTGGACCTCGAAAAAGCGTCACGGCGAGCTGCTGCCGCGGCATCCGACACGAAACACGGCCAGACTGCATGGCGACCACCTGTGAGCTTCGTGCCGGCGCCGGCGTCGCGACGCCCACGTAACGTCCATCGACCCAACCGCGCCATCGGCCAGATTCCGCTCCGCGCCCAACCAACCGATCGCCGCCGATCCGCGCACTCTCCTCGATCCGACGACCCCCTTTCCGAACCAAACTTTTTCCCTCGAAACGTCGTTTCAACCAGTCGCTTAATTTCTCTTCCAACCTTTTTTCCCTTTTTTCCTTTCCTTTCGATTTCAATTCACACAGGATTCGAATACGCTGGAAAAGCGAAAGATTGTCCGAGGAATGCGAAGAAGCGCGCGTCGAATCGTTGGAAACATCTATTGTTCCGCGACACGAAAACATTCCATTCGGATTCATTGATTCCATATCCGTACGATCCAAGTCACGCTTTTCCTCGCGTCTTATTCGAGCGATTCTTTCTGGCATCGTCGTAAAATTTCAGAGAGTCGACCGAGATATCGTAACATCGCTCGCGAGATAATAATCGTAGTAATTACGATGATTACAACCGCCATTGTTCTTCCTGTCCGATATTATCCGCTTTCCGCGCTTCTCTCTACTTTTTTGCAGCAGTTGAAAAAACGAAAGAAAGAAAGAAAGAAAGAAAGAAAGAAAGGTGACGAGGAGAGGGAAAAGGGAAAAGTGGGTCGACGTCGTCGACGGGACGAAAGGTGGAATAAAAATTGGAAACGACGCTCTCTCTCGTGTTCCTCTTGCCAGCTTGGCTGGTCGTTCGCTCGATATTCCAAACGAATGTTCGGACGGGAAACTCTTAGCGGAGAACCGACGAGGCCTGTGAAATGGGATACGACATTCGATCATATCTCGCGTAGAAAAAAAATTCTATTACCACGGATCTGTTACGAGTCGGTTTACCCGGAGACCGGCTGTTCGAGCTTTCACAAACCGCGGAAACACGGGGAATAATAAAGCGGAGATGTTGGAATTTTATGATAAAAATGGCGGTGCATCGTCGGATAGAGAGAGAAAAATTGCTTTTAAATTTCACGCCCGATAAAAGAAATCACGCATTAAAGTTATCTTTAAATTATACGTACGAAGAATGCGCGTGTATATGTAAGGTGTTAATATATTCATCGTTAGAGGATCGATTCTAATGGTTAAAGCAAACGGAAAAATATCGAGTTTATCGAGTATTGTAGGCAATTGAAATTAGATGAAACGATCTCGCTTCGTCTTAGAACGAACTCGATAGAGTCTTCGCTTGTTTTTGTACGCCAATTTTCTCACTTATTTCGATTTCTTCGAACGTATCCCAAATATACGTATCAACACGTCCTGTACACGTGTTTGACAAAATCGTAATATCTCTTTATCTTACCTCCATAATGAATTGTTTATCTTGCACGAGATGACCTTGATACATCGACACTGATCGAAAAACTTATATATTTGTTCCTTCGACGACGAGGGATCCAACTTTTTCGTATCACCGAAAAAAAAAAAAAAAAAGAAAAAAGGAAAAAACCGATGATAAAGATCTCGTGACAGAGATCTCGAGATATCACCTGGCTGTCGCGCGTCGACGAAAAAAAACTGTCTGTCTGGTTTCACCAGTCACGTCGACGCGAGCCCTCTCGAAACGCGAAAATCTCGATAATTGCGAACCGCGTGGCGAGGGACTGGCGTCGCGATTGCCGGCTCGCACACGAATAATCGTGGTTTTATGATGGGCGCCCGATACTTCGCTCCTTTCTCTTCGCGAATCGCTTCCCCTCGACTCTCTCTCTCTCTCTCTCTCTCGTCCCACTCTCTCGTCTCGCTTCACGGTTTCCGCGCGTTTCACGCGAAATTTCGCACACCACGCGCTTGCGAATCGAGAGATTACGATTTACGATTACGACTCGACGATCGTAATCGCTCGTTTGCTCGTGTTTATCAATTTTATAGATAGGAGAAAGGGGATTCGAGATTCTTTCTCGTGACACGAGACGTATTCTATTTTCTTTATTCTCATTTCGATATTCGAAGATCACAGAGGGATTTCCAGTCTGGCAATTCGCGTTGTCGTTGTTCACAGGTTCCCAGGAGGCGACCCAGAAATTTTCTCCTTTACTTTAATCTCGAAGCGAAACGTTCCTTTTATGGAAAAGAGAAGATTTTCTTTCCCTCTCGAAAGAAGAAGAAAGAAGAAGTTTTTGTTATGAAATTCGAAATAAATTCTAAATTCTCGAAGTCCTAATTATTTTCTCGAAGCAGCTATCCATCAAAGAATCTAACGTTCGAATAATTAATTCTCGATTAAAAAAATAACGATCTTTTTTCGAACTCTCGATTTATGTCCCCGCACGAGGATATTTCACGATCAGTTCGAAAGGAAGAGAAGTGCTCCGTCCCTTTCCATTCCCAACTTCCCCTCGTCCAACCGACCTCCAGTTCTATGGTTCAATGCCACGGCCCACGGTGAACCCAGACACCCGGTATACACGCGCGCGCGCACCACTTTTCGTCTACGTGTTCCCACGAGACCGTGATTTTTATAAAATCGACTCGATTTTTGCCCGTGTCAATCGTTCAAATTTGAACGTACATTTGTATTTCGTTACTCGAAATGTATAAGTAGAGGGGAAGCGTAAGGGGATCGAAACGAAGACGAAGTTTGAGAGGCGGTTAATTAACGCCGATCCGCCTGTCATATTCGCTTATCGATTAGCGCCACGTTATCCCGCAATTGGACAGTACTGTTGCGCAAGTAAATAGCGTCGACTTCCGACGCTATTATCCCGGCTGTTACGTTACCTGATGCGTTCGTTACACGCGACCAGCTTGGAAATCGATAAAGCTCGCGTGGAAATTGTTTTGCCGTGGAAAGTCGTTGACCGCGAAACCTATCGAAAATTCGCCTGCCTCGTTTTCGCGCCTTCCGCCAAAATCGATATATGACCAAACCATAAATTCTCCAATTGGCCATAATCTCGACCAATCGTTACCCCCGTTATCCACCTCCTCCGTTTCTTAAAATTTTCTCCGTTCCGATTTCGAAAAACAAAATTATTCTTCGAATTCGAAAAGTAAGGGGAAGCGTCGACTTTCGTTTTCCGTTTCACCTGGCAGGCCGCGTCATTAGAGCGCGGGAAAAATTTCAACGGGCCGATTCTCTTCGATCGAAGAACGTTCGAATCCTCGTTTTTTCGTATTACTCCCCAATTTATATAAATTTCGAAAATTTGAACGTCGTTTGTCGAGCAGAAACTATTCGAGGTGCGCGTACGGTCGAGACACGCGCGCGAGTACGTTGTAAACAAAAGAGAGAGAGAGAGTCATCGCACAAGTCGCTTACGCTTACTACTCACCCGTCCATTAAGCGACGACGATGCGCCCGCGGAACGCCATGAATCGCGTTCGAACGCTCCCCAGCTTCCTCCAATCCTCGAATTCTCCCGATTTCGTCGAAAGCGCGGCGCACTTATTGTCCGGCACGCCGCCGACACGTTTCCCACAACTACTCCCTTATTTTCCTCGTTCGAGCAACGTGCTTCCTCTCCTCGGTGTTGGTCGAATGTAAACAAGGTGTTCGGAGCTTGCGCCGTGGCCGGAAGCTTCGCCGCGAACCACACAGGCCTTTCTGCACACGCCACTTCTATTCCCTAACGCGAATACACAATCTCCCTTTTTCCTTCCCTCTTCCCCTTACCTTTTTCGTCCTCCCTCGCCCGTCCCACCCCCGGGACTCCAGATGCCGTCCACCTCGCGCTCGGCCTTGTGCACGCGCACGTCTCGCACCCCACGCTCGCCTTTTTTTCTTCCTTCGTCGAAAGGAAAAACGCAGCTCCCCACGCAAGCAGCGACGCACCCCGCCGTGTTACGGTTCGAGAAGTTGGGCCGCTTTTACGCGCTACGTCCCCGCGCGATCCATGCCGCTGTAATGGCGACGCAACGGTTATGGGGGTCGCCGCGCGCGAAGCCACCCCCATGCACGATGGGGAAGCACGATCAATACCTTAACCCCCCGCGATACGCTTTTCCACTCCGTGACGCTTGCCTGTCCCTCGACGATCTACTCTCTCTCTCTTTTCTTCTCTCCGTCTTTCGGCCTGTCTATACTCGGTTCCGTGTATCGAGTCGAATCGACGACCATTCGTCCCTTTCTCCCTTCCTGTTCTTTCTTTCGTTCTCTTGGAAATAGAAACTCGTTCGTTCTCGCGGCAAGAGGAGCACGATGCCTCTTTATCTTCTTCTTCGTCCTCTTCTTCGATATAACCGGAGGGTGGCCTCGAGTGGCCTCGGCTTAATCGGAGCACCCGACCAACTTCGAGGACGCTTGCCGATTCGTTCCTCGTCGCGATAGGGTGAGATCGTTCGAATCTTGTTTACGATTAGAGATTCTATTCGTAGAGTGAGATTTTTAAAGGAATGCCTTCTTTTTTTCCCCGTTTTCGAGCGTTTCGTACTTTTATTTCCGCGGGGTGGAAACGATTTTTACGAGATTTATTATAACGAATAACGTTGAAACTATTTTTCTTCTTCTTCTTCTTCTTTCGATTGTTCGAGCAACGGTTCTTACACCGGCGCGTGCACGAACGAATCTGTGAAACGTGGTAATCTGGAAGTGTTGTACAGCGTTGAAGGCGGCACGATCGTGAATAAATAATGCTTCGCCTATAAGAGAATATAGATTCCCCTAACGATTTCACATTATTTCCAAGAATAAATCTTCCGCGGTTATTGATTTTTTTTTTCCATTACGATTTAAGCGTAACGATGGATACGAGGGCGTATTACGAGAGAGTTTGACGGTTAAAATACACCCTCGTCGGGAGCAACCGACAACGCCCACGAGGGTTGAATTTTAGCCCTTAATTACCAGGGCTAAAACCCCGAACGATCAGAACGTTTGGATCGTCGTCGAGAGTTTCCACTATCACGCTCCGCCAGATACTTCGCACCCTTCCCAAAAGAGAAGAAATTATTCTTCCTTCTCTTCACGCATTTTTCCTTTTTCTTTTTTGTTTCGAAAAGGAAGAAATCCGTGTCTCTCCTCGAAACGGATTATCGTCGTCATTGTTCGTCGTTATCCGTTACAACTGTGGTGCATGAACTCGCGTTGGAAATTCATGGAACAATGACAAGCGTCGTATATATATACAAGATAGCGAAAGCCTCGAGTTTTTGAAACGCGCTTTATTGTACCGCGAGTGGAAACAGCGAGGTCGGGGAGAGAAGGGGGAAAGAGAGCGTATATATTACACGCCCACACCCGATTCACCTGCCGGTGAACATTATTACGAGGCGTGTAAAGGGTCGTTTCGTTCGCACGCTCTCTTGTGCAACGCTCCTCTTATCCCCCCCTCGCTCATCGCCAGCGATAAAAAAGAAACGCGCTGATCCCTCCCGATTTTTTTCATTCAACGCTCGGCCGCCTTCCCTTCGGATTCTCACCCGATCGCCCGTCTCTCCTCCCCTCCTCTGTATCTGCGAATTCGCTTGATCATTTGGGTTAAACCGGCCGGGGAATCGATTAGACGAGCGATCGAATCGAGAAGTGACGAGTCACGAGAAAAGGTATCCGATATATTTTACCAAGACTTGCTTTGAATTATATAAACTATTAACGATCATTCGACACGTGAAAGGGATTATATAGAAAGAGAAAGTGGAAGTGAGATTTTTAAGAGGTAAGAAATAGTTCTAAAGTTCTATTCTATTCTAGTTCTAGTTCTATTCTAACGCAAAGTGAGCAAAATTAAAAAGATAAATTAAATAGATGTTTAATTATTAAGGTTGTTACATGTTAATTCGCGTATTTATGATTATTTCAATTTTTCAAGAGTCTCCTCCCTTCCCCTTTCCCGCTTACGCGTATTGAAAAGGTGGAACAAAGTGATACAACGCGTTCCCGATTACGCGGCAAGGCCGTACGATACTTGGCGTTACGAGACTTCGATGCGAGTATGCACGTGATTCCAGACGCGGTGCTGATATCGATGAAACTGTGGGAGGGGAGGGAAAAATTGGAACGTTTGAGGGGAAAAATTGGAACGTTTTCTGCTCGAGACGAGTCTTTTGGCCGAGAGAAAATTTTGACACGGGAAGACGGGGAAACGATGGTGACGGCGAAGCTACTCACCTTACGGAGAATTAAGGCGACTTCCCGATTAAGAGGCGGCACACGTAATACACGGAAACCAGTTGCATCCAGCGCGCACGAAGGATGCGTCGTATTCGCTAATGGATCGACCTTGCCGATTTTAATATGTGTGAACACGTTGGACGCATTTATTAGCGAGGAATCAATTAAAGCGTTTCTCGTGTTACGCAACGTATTCGACGTGTGTCACGCTTATTTTCGCACGAAGATTAACGCAGGAAGAACGATTTCTTTTTTTTTTTTTCTTCAAGTTTTGCGAGACAGAAGTTTATTATTTCAGCCTTCGTTCAAAAAAAAAAAGCCTCATTTCTCTTAACGCGATACTTTCAAAAATTCTCGAGAGGAAATTACGCCAAAGATAATTTTTCTTTTGAAAATTGAAATCTCGGCCGAGAGAGATCGATCTAACGACGCAGTTTTGTCGTGAGAGAAAGTTGCATCGCGGTTCGGTTATCTTCTCCTTTGACTCGGTTCGGCCCGATCTCGGGTCGAGTGACCGTGGCGGAGATTCGAGTCGAGATTATCTCGACATCGCGAGAAGAGACTCGAGAGGTATTTGGGTCGACGTTCGGCCTCGTGACTCCCCGTATCCGCCCGTGCCTATGTGCGCTCTGTTGACAAACTTCTAGAGATGGAACTTGTCTTTCTATCGGGGGAAAGGAAGCTTCCGTCGAAAGGAAGTGATATGGATATTGCATATTCCGAGTAATTTTTCTTATTGCTCCTTACAGATGCATGCGGGGAAATAGGTTTTCCGGATTCATTATTCGGAGTGGGTGGATATTTGGGAAACGGGGACGGATAGTTTTTTCTTTTTTTTTTTTTTCGTTTTTTTTTCGTAGCCCGCTACGACAAATGCTCGGTTTGCAAAGAACGAAACCAGGTTATTATTGCGGACGAGTGTATTGCAATTCGTAAGGTACAAATAGTACAAAGGGTATAAGAGTACAAACATTGCGTAGGAACTAGAGTATGCGGACATAGAAAAAGTACAGTTTAGAGACGTGACATAGAAGGGTATATTCGTCGTTTACCCCGTTCACCCTTGCTCGAATTGCGCACATCGTGACTTATCTCCGTTTTCTTTCTTTTTTTCTTCTTTTTTTTTCCCTTTTTTTCTTCTTTTCTCTTTTTTTTCTTTTTTCTTTTTTTCCGTTTCGTGTTTCGCCTCGATTTCGGTTAAAACTCGTGCCGAGATCGCCGTTTAATCGCGGTGTCAAAACGAGGGAAATTGCGAGCAGGGAAATCGAAAAACGGATCGAAAGCTATATTTTTTTAATTCGTTCGATTAAATGGCAACTTGAAGAGGAAGAAGAAGAAGAAGTAAGAAAAGAGAAAGTACAGCGTTTGAAAAGGGAGAAAAACGCGGTGGAATGATGAATCTCGACACGAGCCCCGATCAATAAACGTAACGTGTCGCGCGTAAATCCTATATCTGATAATACAATAAATATTATAATAGAACAACGCAATAATAAATATATTTATATTTGTATATATATGTGTATATATTATATATAATATAGGAAGAAACATGTCGACACAACTAGCTCTAAACATCGAGAGGATCCATTTTCTTTTTTTTTTTTTTCTTTTTTCCCTTTTTTTCCCTTCTTACACTTATTCCCTTCTTACGGTTTCCCTCCTTAACCCAGCCTATGTACAACCCGCCTCACATCAGTAGAATTTACAAAAGAATCAACCGGTTCAACTATGCAAAACTTTGGATTTCCGTTGATAATATCGGTCGCGATAACGCGATCGTTATCGACGAGGAAAAAATAAAAAGCGCCTATCGCGAGAAACACGCGCGTTTAACTAGAAACTAAAAAAAAAAATGTCGCTACCGAACCTTTTACGCCATCGACGCTCTTCCGTTTCCCTTTTTCCTCTCTCTCTCTCTCTCTTTCTCTCTTTCTCTCTCTCTTTCTCTCTCGACCATTCTTCACCGAGTTGTTCCCAAGAGGACGCATATTCGCCGCACGCAACACGCACAACAGAAAAACAATCGTACACGCATACTCGCATACTCGTACACTCGCAGAACAATAGTATTGCCGATCGATTAGACGCGATTCGATTCGATTTCACGCTCTCCACGGATCGTTTAGATCCTCGTTCGATGTCTTCCACATGCTTAAACGACTGTCCGTTGTCGAACGGATTCGATTGATCGAACACGCTCGGCTTATTACTCTCTCGAGAATATTATCGGCGTCGATCTCTCTTTCATCTCCCTTCGTATTCCTTTTTCCCCCCTCTCTTCTTCTCTCGTTCTTCCTCTTTAATCGTATTCGAAGTTTGGACAGCACACTCGACGGATTAAGGCTTAATGATATGATATCGCCATTGTACTCTGTTCCTTGCTCGAGTCGAACGTTCATCTTTCTACATTGTTTTTGTTTTCAGTTTTGTTTTCGTATTTATATCATATCTCCTCGATTATATTTTTGGAATTTCTACAGAACGACGCTATTGCGTTATCTCCATTTCCGTTTACAAATGTTCCAACGAATCTAAATCTATTATTTATCTTTGGTTCTTTTTTTTCTTTTTTTATTAAGAAAAAGAAACGATTGGAAACAACGCACGAAGCATCGACTCGGTTCCATCTTTTAAAATCCGATCTCTCCCTCCCTCCCTTCTTTCTCTCATCGCCGACTACGATCGATATTTCGAATTCAGATTCGTGACCAACGTGCAACGTCTGGCGAGCGCCAAAACCTTCTTGTAATTTCTATGTAAACTCGGATGTGGATTTGGTAGATATATAGGATAACCGTTAGTAGGCGGTTGCACGCTCGACTCGCAGTATTAGTAGAGGCTTCCTTTTCCTCGAAACGATCGATCGATCGAGCGAGACGTTGCCACGCTGAAAATCGCGAGAAGCAGACGTTGCACGTTTGCAACACGGTTATTGGACTTTCTCGCGAGGATTATCTCCGTTTCTTCCAATCCGCTCTCTTTCCTCCCTCTCCAAGTAATTCATTAAGAGATTTTTTTAACGACGTCGAGAGAACGTCCACGTAATAAAACGATAATAAAAATTTTATCCGAGGCGACGAATAAGTATCTTTACGTTAATCTGTTTCTCTCGATTTCTCTTTTCTCTCTTTTTTGAAATTATTTACTTTTGGACAACGAGAGACGTTATTATTATTATTATTATTATTATTATTATTATTAATATTATTATTATTATCATTATTATTTTTTTCTTTACTCGTTAAGTTGTACAACTTTGTACTACGTGGAAGACGGATGAGTCCGTGAGAGTATATCCGAGTAAACTAATCGAAGGACAGATCGATCAGGGGTTTCTCTCTCTCTCTCTCTCTCTCTCTCTCTCTGCTGGATTCTTACGCATCAGAAACGGAATCGTTCTTCTATCATCGTCATTCTTAAGGTTCAATCTTCATCGTCCTTAAGGTTGCTTAAGATTTCAGTCTTACAAACTTTTACGATCAACGAAAGAAAGAAGGAAAGAAAGAAAGAAAGAAAAGACACGTCTTTCTCTTCACACTCTTTCTTTACGTACACGCATACTTTTTCACTCTCTCTCGCTCTCTCTTTCTCTCTTTCTCTTTCTCTTTCTCTCTCTCACTCACTCGCTCGCTATTTTCGATCAGATATAGAAAATCGTCTTAACGCTTACGTATCGAACAGAAATTATCATTGTTCCCGAGGATATCGAAGGAACAAGAACCGTTGCTTCGACGATTCGAACTACTCGTCTACGTTATCTAAATCCCGGTAAAAATTGTGCGTCGTTAATCGTGCCACCTTCCTCTAACCTCTTATTCGCTCCTCTTAAAACATTTCTTCGAAGAGTTTTTTCCACGCTTCGTTGCGGTATCGCGTGTGTGTGTGTGTGTGTGTGTGTGTGTGTATGTATATACATCGCGCATTGGGATCTTTTCTTCTCTCCATAGACGCGAGGACGACTATAAAACCTTGTACAATCATTTATTATCTAAATAATATAAATAAACGCAACTTCTCGAGAAAAAAGAATAATAATAAACAAACCGCCATTCCTTCTCAAACTCGAGGCTCGTCCATCGCTCGTCGCACGAATCAATATCTATAGAACAACGCCTGGTGAACGATATATTCGATATATATATATATATATATATATTCGCAGTTTCGCAGAGCTTGAAGAACCTCGAGCGACGAAGAGAGGCGAAAGAGAATCTCGCATCTCTCTCTCTCCCTCTTACATAAAGTAAATCGGATCGTTTTCCGCGATGGCGTCCAGCCTGGCCGGCAGGGTTTTCGGTCGTTGAGGAGCAGCCGCCGTCTTGCACACGACCTCACGCGACCCCTTACGTCACATGTATGTAGGCTTCACCTTGTACGCTCTTTTCCAGACCTCGCACAAGCAAACGGTGCTGTGGAACCTGTAGAATATCGCCAACGGCATCGAGACGTGGGTGATGATGGTCCACGCCCAGAGGCCGTAGAAGTGCAGCTGGACCGGATGCGACTCCGCCCTCGACTTCTCCAGGGTGTTGATCGCCCACATGGCCAGATTCGTGACGAGGAGGAACGTGACGATCTCCCGCCCGGGCTTCCTTCGGATCTGCTTCGCCGTTGCCACGGACCGCCTGGACGCGTCCAGGATGAAGATTGTCTGGAACGTTGTCTGCACCACGCTCGCGAGGGCCGTCACCAGCACGAGCACCGTGTGCTTGGCGAGGGTGAATTGGGCGCCGATTATCGTGAACGTCGAGTAGATGAACATCCCCGTCTGGGCAGCGACCAACAGAATATTGTCCAACTCCAGGTTCCTGTTCCCGTCGTAGCGGAGCTTCCTCATCTGGAACATCCCTATCAGCGTCGCCATCGTCGACATCCCGTACAGGGTCAACTCGCACACGTTCACCTCGGTCACGGCGAAGCTGACCAGTTCCGGCCGCGATATCAGCACGAAGAACAGGATCAGGGAGATGATCGTCAGCACCAGGATCAGGATGCCGACGAACAGGCCCTTGTGGGCGCGGGCGCAGTCCACGCTGTAGTGGTGGGGCGATTTCCTGAAAGAGGAGAAGGAAGGAAGTTAAGATCCTTGGAAGGAGAACGTTTCTTTTCTGTTTTTAATTTTTCATAAATTCGACGAATTACCTGTAAGCGTGCGCGTGATGGCGGGATCCGGGTGGAGTCTTGGGCTGGGAGAAGGCGGCCTTGGATATGTTCTTCCACATGACGTAGAGGATCGCGGCGCAGATCAAGCTGTACTCGATCGTGCAAGGAAAGAGGAACGGGCTGGCGTCCTGGACTAACGACCCCATTATGTTCGTTCTTCGACACTCGAACATGTGATGGGGCCCTTTGAGCCCCCTTGGAAGCCTCAGGTGTTGTTCCCCGTGGTGGTAGTGGTTGTGCACAGCGAGATTGCTCTTCGCGCCTTTGATGACAACAATTTCAATAGTCGAAGCTTTCAACTTTCAACTCCTTTTTCTTTTCTTCGACAAATTGTAGATTATATATTCTCTCTTACCTAATCTGTGGGAGATCCTTAACGAGTTGTTCTCCGGATTGTAGAACGTCAAAATCTCGTGTTTCGTTTCCTGTACAAGGACGCTCAACCAGACCGACAGATTCGTCCCGATCATGTGCATCAGTCCAAAGCGCGCGACCACCCGATGACGATAAACTTTCATTTGCTGTTGGCGAAAGGAGAGAACGAGATTGAGGCGAGTGGAAAACGGGGCCAAAAGAATCGCGACGATCCTCTTCAGAGAGGTATTAATAATAATAATAATAATACGAATCGTAATCGAGAGGTTGAGGAGGATGTGAAACGGGCACGGGCAGGTAACGATGGAAATTCTCGATCGAGGATCCTCTCGACGAGAGGAAAGTTTTAATCAAAAGCGGTCGAGTGGAGGCAGAGATATTCATCTGTCGCGGGGCAAAGAGCAAAGCTGGCAAGGGTTGGTCCGTCGTCGGACGACTCGTGTTCCAGTATTAGTTTCAGGGTTGTTCACCCTTCCGTTTCATTAACCTTTCTAGCCTTTCTGCCTCTCTCGTTTTGCATCGACGCTCTCTTTCATTACGTGCCACGTTTCAGATCTCCGCATCATCGATGCCGCTACGTTATTTTTAGCCCCTTCACCTACAGACCGATCTCAACCTCTCGCGGCTTTCGCTTAATCGTCCCCCATTTCTTTTTTTTTTTTTCTCCATGAAAATCGTCGCGATTCCCTTCTCGAGAAATTGAAACGTTTTCGAGAACGTGGCAGAATATCGTGTCCCTTCTTCGCAATGTTTTCCGAAATTTTGAAACATCTATTGATGTGATGGGACGGAAATATCACTTCAGACTCGCTTTGTTCATGATCCTGAGAATTATAATTCGAATCGTAAAAATTATTCTCATGGATAATCGTTTAAGAATGAAATATTTTTCCAAACTATTTCGATATAATATTAACGTATGTATCTAGCTTGTTTTTAACTACATCTCGAATAGAAAATTACATTTATAAATTAAACCATCGTTACAAATCGTGTTTAGTCTAATATTACGAGAAATGACAAAATCTTTATATTGCATCGACACGTTAGAATTCTCTGGATTCTATGTTAATCCATCGATGTTTTATATATGCGATGAGACATTTTTTCCACTGTCGGTGAACAAATCGAGCAAATCATAATCGTACGACGAAGGAAACGTTTTAATTGATATCGAATCTCGTAAACTGATTTTATAGCGCTCATAATTTATATTTTTCCTCTGCCACTTCCTCGTTACGGACGTAGAGAACAGATCATTGGAACGAACCTCGTTGTTGAGAAATATAAAATACATCTGTATGAAGATGAACGCCATCCTGGTGGCCGGCGTGAGGGCGAGCATGATGTTGTGGCACTTGGTGTTCTGCTCGAGCTCGAAGTATTGGCCGAACTCGAGGCCCGAGTAGATCATGGAGCCGATCCCGAACGCGACAGCGCCCATCCTCAGATAAAAACTGCCGTAGTGTTGGGCCGGTCTGACGGTAGTCACGTGGGGGCACGTGGTGTCCGCGGCGTCGCTGTCGCCGCCGGCGCCGCTCGACGAACGCGACGAGTCCAGGTCGCAAACGTCCTTTCGTTTCTCTTCTCGTATGCAAATTTATCACAATCGGTTAAGATTAATGGGATTTTAATTCGCCGAGCTTCCCGTCCTCGCCTCTCCATGCTTCGAATGATTCTATTCTCTCTATTCGTAACCGTTTTTTTTCTTTTTTCAATAAAGGTGTTAAAGTTCGAGCAGAAAAGTGGAATAGAGGTGGAACGAGGATTCTCGTAGATTGGAATATTATAGACGTTTGGATCAGCGTGACCTATATTTCATTTCATCTATCGATATAGACAATCAAAATTTTATTTTTTTAAAATTACTTATTTGCTTGCCAATACGATTAAAATATTCGTTTCGTCGAAATCGTGATTAGATGTTAAATACCTTCAGTTTCCAAAACGATAAAATTGTTTCATCGTCTTTATGAAATAGTATTAAAAGAAAATTGCAAAGTTCTTTTTTTTTTCTTTTAACAAAACTCGAATTATATAAAGAGTAGGGATATTTCGGGGATGTATCGCGTGCAAAAGGAAGCAAAGATAATAAAAATTGGTGGCGATCGTACTTACTTGACTTCGGTTTGCCATCGCGGAGCAACGTGGCGTACATGTAGACGAGGAAGATCATGCTGCCGAAGTAGAGGTAAAGGTAGAACCCCTCGTAGAACGACGGCGGTATGTAGGTGGATATTACTTCGGCCATGGGAAAAGCGATTCCCATTACGACCAACAGCTTCCCGTAGAGAGCGCTAAAAGTCGACGCAAGGGCGTCGCTGTGCAACAAACGGAACAATCGTTGTGTCAACTGTTGAACGAGAGAGATGGACAGATAAAGAGAAAGAGTGGTGGTCGCCATTTTTCACTCGTTCGATCTCTCTCCAATTCGTGGGAAATTAAATGCTAATATTTCCTGTCATTCCTACTGTTCTCACACGTGTATCTTCCACGACGTTCATTTTTCCCCTTCTTTTCTCGAAAGACGCTCGCGTTCGATTGGAAAAAAATGATGAGAAAAAAAAAAGAAAAAAAAAGGAACGTGGAGGCCCCCGGAACGAAGCGTGAGTGGAGATACCATTGGCCGCAAATACACCCACCCCCGTAAGAATTGGCTCAATTACGGGTAATCGTGTGCTCGACCGTGTGCGTGTGCGTGTGCGCGTTTGATTCATAAAGTACCGGTAATTGCGGTACAGACATTGGTCAGGATAACCCGGAGGATCACGTGAAATTTCCGTGGCGGCCTGCATATATTCTCCCCCTTCGCGTTAATTCGCTTCGAATGGGAATAATAATCGGCCAAGATGAAATCTTTCAGCCGATCGCGGTGCACGCGCGCCAATGCTGCTCGTATTCAACCAAGTGAACATCATGACCCGATTCGATCTCTCTCTCGCGCGCGTTTAACTTTTCCGTCCAACGACGCATCGCGTCATCGACGACACCTCGTGTAGCTTCTCCTCGCGATTCGATTCGATTCGATTCGACTCGATTCGACTCGATTCGGTGAAGAGAAAGAAAAAAAGGAAGAGCGAAAGGAAGAGCAAAAGGAAGAGCGAAAGAGAGAGAAAGAGAGAGAGAAAAAGGAAGAGCGAAAGGAAGAGCGAAAGAGAAAGAAAGAGAGAGAAAGAGAAAAAGGAAGAGAGAAAGAAAAAGAGAAAACACTTACCATCCGAGTTTCTTCCACTTGCGGTCCTCGGAGACGTCGAGGAAGGTGGGTGCCGGGTAGCAGACGGCCGAGATCGGTTGCGAGGAGCATGGTAGAGCCAAGGCGAACTGGGGTGGCCGGTGAGCGCGGGAGGGTGAGCTGCTGCTGTGTCTAGACAGCGTTTCCGGTGAAACGATTACCGCAGACGGTGAAGCCGGTGACGGGAGCGCAACCGGCAATCCTGGCCAGCTGAACAGACCGTGCTTCCTCATTATTCCTATCCTGTCCTTGTATACCGATCGATCGATCGGTATATCGGGTATCGGGCGGCTCAATTACGTGGATAATTACGGGTAGGCTCTGGTTAGCCCGCCATCCTCGATAAAACGATTTTTCTAATTTCATCCCCCCGTCATTTCATCCCTCGAGGGTGCTTAAATTTCGAATTACTTCTCTCGATTGCGAATCAACTCTCCGATATAACAATAGAGAAGTTGTTAAATTCGTCACACGAACGAATTCCATTCATCTCTCCCCGAATATACGAAGGAATCGATCTCTTCTCTCCCCGGTTTTCAGTTTACCCATCCAACCGACATCCATTCATCCATCCATCCATCCATCCATCCACCTACGATTCTCATTTCATTGCCCCAACCGAATTTGCCCAAGTCGAGAGCAATTTATCCCGAGAGACGGCCGTTTGCCTCTTAGAGCTTATCGCTTTCGAGCGGGCTGTCCCCGTAATTCGTTTAAGCGAGTTTCCCGAGCGGCAGCACCGGCAGGTCGTCGTCTGAAAGGCGGGCGGCGCGCTGGCCCCGAACTTCGCCGCGCCGCGAAACTGGCTCGTCGCTTTACTCGCCGCCGTCAATCGGAACTCGTTAAACCGCGCCGACAAATGGGCAAGAAAAGTTTTCAGAAGGGGGGAGGGAGGGGAGTAAGAGGAGGGAAACGTGTCACGCCGCCAGTTTTGCGCGACAATTTCTCACTCGAGGCTACTATTGTGAGACCACGCGACACGGGAGACGAGGGAGAGAGAGAGAGAGAGTATCGTTACTCGAGGCTCAAAGACCCCCGCGGACACGGGGAACGAGTAATTAAGCGCGTTGCCGGGGAAAAATATTTTCCGACCCGTTTTCGCCCCGCTCTTAATGAAATCGAGGATCCGACCTCGCGTTGCACCACTCCACCTTTCTCTAGCTTTATTTTATTTTTATTTTTTTATTTTTTTTTTTTTCCCCCTCTTTCTTTTCCTCCTTTCCACCGCTTTTCCTCCTTTCTCGCGCCGCGAGCTCCAGTAATTAAAGGGGGCGTGACTTTTCGCGTTCGCTCGATTGCACACCCCTCCCGAGTCGAGATTTTTCATTTTTCTTTCACGATTCGTTAAAATACCGAGAGAAAAAAACGGGACGGAAGGAAACCGGAAGAACAATTAAACAATAGTGGTCGCTGGTTCAATAGAATCATCGTTGAGTTGTATATTTAAAGAAATCCCGATTCTTCCCACCTGGAGTCTAAGTCTCTGAGGATAAAGTGAGTCTGGATTGAAATACACTGGTGAACCACCGATTAAAGAAATTTCGTTCGTTCGCAAGCGGACACGGTTAAAAGTTTCGAGGAATCGAAAGGGGAACTCGCAAATGGCTCTCGCGCGGCTAATTTAAGGTCAACCCGGTGCGGTAACGTTTGACACACACGTCGCATTGACACTGGCTGCAGGAAGAACGAGAGAGAGAGAGATCCATGGAGCGTGTGTAGACGCGGCGATTAACGCGACGACGACTTTCGAACCAGTGGCCGTTTATCTAATGAACAATCCCCTCCTCCCGTAACACGGCCGAGCCCGTTTCTCACACACGTGCCCGTGCCTCGAGATTCGGCCTCCCCTCCCCTCCCTCCCTCTCTCCTTCCTCCTTCCTCCTTCCCTCCTCCCCCCTTCGGTTACCATGGAATTCGCGCCGACTTATCCGCGGCGTGGTCGAGCCGAGGCGTGGAACGTAAATTATTTTCACCGTCGCGGCATCGTCGCAACGATATTTGCTCCGTCCTCCTCCCGTATCGCGGGGCGAAATTTCAATTTAAACCAGCGAGCTTGATTTACCGCCTCGTCTCCGACCACCAAGGCCTTCCAGCCTCGCCAGAAAGAATTTCTCCGAGACGCGGTGGAAGGAGGAGATCGGAATATTTCGTTTAGGAGGAAAAGGAGGGAGGAGGGAACGATATTTGCACGAAGATGGACGGATTCGGATTTGATGATCGATAGAAATGGGGTAATTCGATTATCCCGTGCGAACGGTCGTGGAAACGGGTCAAATTCTCTATTCTCGTGTTCAAATTGCGTTTCCAATTATATCCAATTTCGTATCCCAGATCGATTTCGATTTGTTTGTAGACTCCGATCGCATCGAACGCGCGATAGAAAGATGAATAACTTGGGAAGAAGGGTTTTGTTTAAATATACTCGAAGAAAAAACGATCGTTTAAGAAGGTAAAAACGAGGTTGCACGCAAAGCGACCTACCCCTACGAGGCCGATAGTAGGTAGCGATAGGTTTTCGTCCCTTTCGCTTGGAGAGAAGCGCGCGCCCTTCTACGCATCGCGGGGGGGGGAAGGGAAAGAGAGGGGAATGCGGGAAAGAGAAGAAGAGGAAGAAGAAAGGGAGACGGATGACGGCTCGTCCTCTCTTGGCTTCGAGCTTTTTGAAATAATCACGTAGTGTTGAAGAAGCGGAAGGGTGTTGGCGGGCGAGGGGGTGGGGCAAGAGGGCACCGAGGGGTTGATTCAGTGGCTGAGTACCTTTCCCTCATTGTGGCACGAGTGTATCCGTGGCTCGAGGACTCGGGGACCGGCTCACCCTTGTTTCGGTGGCCGTCGTCGCTCCGCCACCCCTTTGGGATATCCCTCAGGAATCTACTCCGCGTCTTCCTTCGTTAGTTGGCCCATCCGTTTGTTCGTTCGTTCGTTCCCTTCACGCGCTCCGACTCGTGCCACCAACGCTTCCTTTCAATCGTTTCTCCGCCAAACTTCCGCCACGTAAACGCTGGCCGAACCGTTTCTCATCCCCTTTCCCTCCTCTTTTCGAGGAAACCCTCGATTAATTTTCTCGATTAACGCATTCAAGATTATATTTCTCGCGTCTCTGAATTGGAAAAACAAAAAAAAGAAAAAGAGAGAGAAAACGAACTGATTCGATACACCAGGAAATTATTCGTTTTCTTTTCTCTCGACGAAATTTCCCTACTTTGTCCATGATCCCGTTTATAAGGAAGGCCGCAAAACAAGTTCCAAGTGGAAAACATTTCGGTCTCGACGATCGATCGAAATCCATCCCCCTCCTCTTCCCCCCAGAAAAGCATGCGAAACGCACGAGGACGTGCCATCGGAAATCGTAGACGAAGTCGCGCGTCTGTGTGCGTGCGCGATTTCAGGATTCCGGACGAGTCGTCTGAAGCGAGAAACGCAGGGAGACAGAGAGAGGGAGAGAGGAAACGGATCGATTCGTAGCCTCGAGGGGGTGGTACTAGTATCGCGGTACCTGAGGGAGGTCTCCTTGATGAGCATGTTCGCGACCTTGGGTGGCGGTTTCCTCGGCCGTCCCGACGGAATGTTGGCTGGTGAACTCGTCGCTCGGCACACCGGATCACGCACAGTCACGGCCCTCCGGCTCGTGTCACGCCACTCTCGGACCCCGCATCACAAACTGAAAGCCCTCCACTTGGTCGCGCGAGTCAACCACGGACTCTCTCTCTTCTCGTCGTCTCCCTCTTTTTCTCTCCCCATCCCACTCGTGTCCATCGTCTCTGGATACGTTTGATAGCGAGCTCGTTACTCGAATCAGACTCGCAGTGGCGTAACCCTCGCCACGGAAGGAGCGCACGATTTTATATAACGCTCGACAAAGTTCTCGGCAAGGGAAGGGAGCGGGGAAACGTTCGAAAGAAACGCGTTGATCGAGGAAAATCTCGGATCTCGCTTATCCGTGGATTCTCTTCGTAACAATTTCGATTGACCGTGTCAAGAGGATCCTCCTTGGACTCCTCCCAACTTCCGCCGATAATAATCCTCGCGGAAAGAAACGGAAAGGGGAAGGAGACGCTCCACGCTCCTCCTCCCTCTCCACCTTCTCCTCCCCCTCCCTCGACCGAGTCCGCGCTTCAAAGGACTCGGGCGCGCTGAGTGCGCGTGTACCCTGATCAAATCTGCATGTAAATCGACGGAATAGGCCAGTCTTCCTGCTCTCGTTCGGATCGAAGGAGAGGACGGTTCGCCGGGGGTTCCGGTGAAACGGGAAAGAAGGAGAGAGAGGAGCGTGATGAGGAGGAGGAGAGAGGGAGAGAGGATGGAAACGAAGGTCGTCCGTTGGTCATAACGAAGTGACAGGTCAATATTAACTCGGGCGCCGCTCGTGCGTTCACGAATTCGCGTTCGATATCCGGCGGAAGTAATCGAGTTGGGCGCGAGATGGAGGTCGCCCACCCACTCATCGGATCACGCGGGTCGATGGGAATTGCCGCCCGTGTCGGTAATTAATCGGAACGAGTGTAAATAATTGATCGACGCTGAATCGTCGGAAAGCGGAAATCGGCGCATATAATTTGCAACGCGATCATTAACTAACCTTCGTCGTTTCCCTGGTCGGAGCCGAGATACGCCTTTGAGGTTTGGGCTGTTCTCTCCGCGCGACGAGAATTAAATCCGTCGGTGAGCGGCAATTTCGCGGATTGGGGTCAGTGTTTCGCTTTGATCAAAGGCTCGCTCGGTTTCGTTTCGAAGTCGAGCACCGCTCGTCGAACGACTTTGGCCACCGAAGCGCACGGATACAGTAGCGTCGTCCCAGCGTGGCCGATCATCGTTCTCTCGGGTTGGGAACGTGTAGTTCGTAATTGCGCTTCCGGCCGCCCGCCCGCCCGCCTCGAGTAGAAATTGATGGGGCAAAATGGAGACGCTCGCGACGCGATTTTTCACGATCAAGTTCAATCGGTGGACGTACGTGTGTACAACAACCGCCCGTCACCCGCTTCCCCATTCGATGCACGAGGGATGCGCGCGTTAATCGTGGACAGTGACTAATGTTCCGTGGCTGTGGAACGGTGGTGCTCGTTCGAACGAAGGGGCGAGGAGAAACGTGGCCGTTTAGGGGGAACGGTAATTCGCTACCGTCACGTTACATTACGAACATTACTGCAAAGCGAGAAATAATGGGCCGACCGTATCTGTAAAAGTTTCAAAAGTTTCTTCGTCGATATGAAGATTCGATTTCATTATCGAATAATAGGAAAAATATTCGTAAAATCGTCGATTTCGAGCAATCAAATTTGTTGAAGAGAAAGAATCGTCGTTTTTTACGAGTTCTGCAGTTATAATTATCATCCGGAGAACAACGATCCGAGAAATATTTTCTTCCTCCGTTATTTTCTTTCGTCCGACGAGTCGAGATTTCGTTTACTCAACCGACCATTTTTTTCTCTCTCTCTCTCCTTTCGAGATTCTTATGAAATCCGTAGGAAACTGCTCCGTGCGAGACGCGTAACGCGGAATCACGTTAATGACAGAGAATACGGCGGAAAGCCCGAAGAGAATGGAAGACATTTAAGAGAAGAGATCGACGTTAATCGTCGCTCGGTCATTCCTCACGGATCTTTCGAGTGAAGATGTTTTCACAGCGCGTTTTAACGATGTTCCTCTCTCGTCTGAATGCTGCGCAAGGCACAACAAGTACGTACGTACGTTCTTTTCGTTTCGCACAAGTACCAACGTCGTTTGTGCGACGAAAAGAAAGAAGAAGAAGAAGAAGAAGAAAAAAATAAATTCAACAATTCGTTTCGTTTGAATCTTCTCTCCCTCTTTCACCGGATGTACGTGTATCACGCAACGTGTCTTAACTTGAACAAAGCGAATATCGATGTTCAATTAGGAGGAAAAAAGTGACCTTAAAATGACCTTTATACCTCTGCCCCCTCGAAAATGTTACTTTCACTCGAGGAAACACCTGCTTACGAGCCGTGTACTAATATTTACCAGAACGGTTCGCTCTTCTTTACCTTTTTTTTTTTTTTTTTTTTGGGTTACGAAAAACTAATTTAATTAAAAAAATAATTTAATTAAAAAACTAATTTAATTAAAAAACTAATTTAATTAAAAAATTAATTTAATTAAAAAACTAATTTAATTAAAAAACAAAATAAATTCTTAAAATAAATCAATTAACAAAATTTAAATAAAAAACTTATCAAATAAAAAATAAATTTAAATTAATTTTAATCTAATAAATAAAAAAATATAATTTTTAAAATAAAATTATATAAAAAAAAGAAATATTAACAAAATAAAGCTTCTAACTTTAACTTTAGATTTAAAAATCTATATTTCTTTTTAATTTTTTATTATTTATATAGTTTAAAAAAAAACATTATATTTTCAATATAAAAATAATTAATTTAATTTATAAATAAAACAAAAAAAAACAATTTTTAATTTATAAAACAAAAATTTATATAATAAGCTAAATAAAGCTAACAGGTTCATACTCTGTTGATAAATTAATAATTTTTATATAATTTTATTATAAATTTATTAAATTTTATAAATTTATTTTAGTGTTCAAGCACATAAAATTTTGAATTTTATAGTATTAATTAAATTAATAAATTTGGATATTAGTTAATAAATAAATAACATTTAAATTGCATTTAAAAATTAATATAAAATATATTATATCTAAAAATATAGTAATATGTCTGATAAAAGAAATATTTTGATAAAATATTCATGTATAATTAATTTTATACTATTACTTATTTTTTTTATGAATTTTAAATACCATTGATTTATCTATCTACTAATTACCATTTTTATCTTAATAATAAATTCTAATAATATCTTTATTCAATGAATACTAATAGAATTTGGAACTATTATTAGAATTAGATTAATTAATATTAAATCTACTAATAAAATTCTAAGCCAATTCCACACCCTCCTCGATTCGCAACCGCGAACGGCAACCTCGAGCGCCGAAGGTAGGGGGAAGGAGGATTCCCTTTAGTGGACAAGTCGGGATCTCGCCTAACGAGTGAAAAGAGGGATTTCGAAAGGATCGAAAAGAGAGGGAAAAAAAAAAAGAAAAAAGAAAGAAAAAACACGGAATCGCAATTAAAACGGAAGTTGGAGATTTCATCCACGGGTGAAATTATATATCGCGGATGGAGAGAGAGAGAAATGTTCATACTCACTCTTGGGGGGCGAGCGTGGAGAGTTGGGGCGGGGGTGGTTTCTCCGCTTCCGTGTTAATTATTGGGCCCTCGGGTGTTCGCAACGCGGCCTCCATCGCCGCGGCTTCCTCCTCCTCGCGCAACTCCTCCGAGGCTTCCTCCGGGATCGTGGTAATGTCCTCTATAGGCGGCAGCTCGTTCCCGTTCTCCTCTCCCAAATGGTTCTCCATCATCGGGTCCGAGTTGTCCCCTGGACGGGCCACCTCCTCGATGTCCGAGTCGATGCCCTGTCCGTGTCAATCGTTGCATCATTATTTTTGTTCGTCTCCTCTCCTCTCTTTTTTTTCGAAATGTAATTATAAAACGTGTTCTTTCACGAAATAGTCTGCATAGATTTCGCTACTTTGCCAGAGTCGTGTGCACAAAGCGCACAATCTCTGCCTTTCCTCGATCGCTCGAAAAGATCGGGAAAGGAGAAAAAAAAAGGCGCGTTATAAATTTTTCCTTTTCCTACGCCTATCTTCTGTCTAGGATTATCTATCGAGCGAGGCTATCTGGATATCGATGATACCTGAGCAAAATCCATGTAGAAGGAATCCCTGGAGTCGGAGCTGCCCCGCCGGAGCCGGAGGCTGAGATCCGGCGAGCTCTCTCCCATCTTTCTTATTTCCTTTCCTTCCTCGCCTCTTCCTGCCTCCCTTCCTCCGTTCCTCCCCTAGGCCTCGGCGCCTTCTCTCCACCCTGGTGCGCTACCACCAACCCCCTTTGTCTTTTACGAGCTTCTTGCTCCACGGACGGGGAATTCTAAAGAGGGTGGCCCTGCACACACAATCCACCGAGTTTGCAGCCTGAAAGAATCGTCCTTGAATGACGGATCGTCGTCTCTCGTTCCATCAACTCTCGCCCTTCCCGCGCTTTTTCCTCCGTCTCTATCTCTCCCTCGCTTCCCACCGTTCTCCGTCGCTCGCGCGGAGCGGCCACGCGAGAGAACAAGAGTTTGTTCGTCGTTGGCGCGAAACAAAAAATGCGAGAGAGAAGAAGGGCCACGGCGTGAGTGGTCGTACGTGAGTCCGTGAATACGGAGCCCGGATCTCTGAATATCAAACGTCCGCGCGAATTAAAATTTCACCCCGTCATCCCCTACTTTTGCTACTTTCGCCCGCGCGATTCGGGGACATGCAACGAAGCATCGCTCGCCCAATGAAAAGAGAATCGTCCCCTGTTGTTCGACGAGCGGAGAGATAGAGAGATATTTGGAGTTTTCGCGTGCCCTTTCCAAATCGAATCCAAACTTCTCTCCTCCTTTCGATCGATTCTTGGTGGCCTTGGAAATCTCGATCGTCGATACGGAGGAGGGTGGTGGTGGGATAGGCGTGATTACCGGCCGCCCCGATAACTGGATTCAGTTACGTCGAAACTAATTACGAGAGCTAGGAAATTCAATGGGGGCCTCCTCCGTTTGTCTTCGACTTAATTGCCTTAGCCGCGACTCCGACTGGCTGACTTTAATTAAAACTAGAAGTCGGTCTCGCGGTAACGTCGTCGTTCGAACGGCCAGTGGAAAAATCTCGTTCTCGCCAACGAGCTTTCTTCCCCCTCCCCTCTTCTAATTAAGTTCCACTCGATCGAGAGACCAGCCTCGAAAAATAGAGCGACTCGTGTATGTATATATATACACGTATTTCTAAGGGCTTGCTTCGCCTCGAGAGAGACGTAAAGGGAGAGCGGTTCGACTACTGCGAGCAGAGTTGACGTAGTAGTAAGAGATATTGGCCAGAGAAACTCCACGATACTTTTTATTCTTGGACCCACGTCTAATCCTCTGACACGCAATCTCCAGAGAGACTCTCTGTTGCGATTAGCCACGTGTACTCGTCGCAATTGTACAATTTTCCTATTTATTGATATACGAGGCGACAATAAAAGCGAGAGTTTTCCATTCGTTGTCTGTGGAAGCGGATTGAAGTCTACAAAGGGAGTCGAAAAGGGGAGGATCGAAAGTTGAGCGTACCTTGAGGGAACATTTGTATTTCCGTGCGCGATCGAGTCGCGGGCCAGTGAGACGCCACTTCGCCGCCGGGATCCCGTGTGCCTGAACGTCAATGAACATTCTTCCTGTTCAGGATCGGGCTTGGAACGCCATGCCTCGCAGGACCCTCTCGTATCTTGGAACGTTTTATGGCCACAGCGCGTGGCGTCCAATATTTCTCCATCAAACGGCTCCCCATGCGCGTCACGGCGTTACTACGGGCCATGGGAGAAGATAACGGTGGGGTAAGACGATGCTGCACGCAGTATTTTTCTGCAATATTGGGGGAGCTCGGGAAATAGCTCGTAGGAAACTCGTGCTTTCTTTCTCTCCTTTTTTCCTCTCTCTTCCTTAATTCCTCTCTCTTCTTGCGAATCGCGCGGGAAAAATTCCTCTTTCGTTCGAGCGCGGAATGATAAACGAGTGGAGAAATTTGGAAAAAGATCGGACGAGGTAAGTGGCGCGTTTCCCAGTGATCGTTTCGCAGCAACGATTTTCCGTCACTTGTATCGCGTGCCGGGAAAGGCAGGTATTTCCATCCGCGTTCATGCTCGGCGGCAGTTCATTGGCTTTTTGCGTCGATAGCTGCCCGTTTCGTTGCTTTATCTAACGCGTGCCACGAAAACGGGGGATGCACGCAACCGATTCGCCACTTTCAGCCTGCCTTTCCGCCCTACCGAACACGGAAAACTGCTGCTCTCGAAATAAATTTAATTAGGTCGTGCGTGCCGATCCAATCAATCTGACGCGAAAACGCAACTGTTCCGATCTATTTATCCGATTCGATTATTCCAACAACTTTACGAATCTCCATTCCGTTTATATTTTCCTTATTATTCCCGAGTATTACACAACTCGTTTACTTGGAAAAGAGAAGAATCGTATCACGTCACCTCATTGAACGTGAAATAAAAACAGAAGAGAGAGAGAGAAAGATAGATAGAGAGAGAGAGAGGGAGTGTGTGTGTACACACGAGAGAAAATCCACTTACGGGCTCTGTGTCTGACACGATCGGACGTTCTCCACGTTCGTTCATCCCCCCGTGTCGCGGTCCGTTTCGTTTTCACTTTCATCCACCGGCTTGCACTGCCTCCTCCTATCCTCCCGCGCGGACATCCGATCGGCGTCAATCCGGACCCGTCAGCTAGCCTCCGCTATCCGGAACCTCCGCGGTTCCATGGCCGGCCGCGAGAACTATTTCGAACCGCACGAAACCACCCACACCACTGTCACCAAACCGAACGGCGATCGAAAGGGAAATGGATGGCCGGGAATCGAGGAAACCGGCGTGACACGCGATTCACCACGCGTCCGCTTTTCGTCGCGCGTGCTTTCGAACCCGTTTGTTTCCCTTCTAACTTGAATTATATGTATATATATATATATGTATTCGTAATCTCGTACTCGAAGGGAAGAGAGAAACGACCGGCCTAGAGAAATCAACAAAAACGGAATGGAACTTGTTGATGCGACCTTGCGATCGAAAGTGTTTTCGAAGCGCGGGTTCAGGGGCGAAGCGTTGCTGCGATCAATCGTTGCGCCGAGACCAGCAACCGAGACGACACTCTTTGGCACCCCCCGAAGGGCGCGCCACGCGAGCCATCGACATCCTGCTGCCAGAGCTGCCGGGCTGCTGCGATGGCCCGGGCGTCGCGATCACAGCGCCTGCGACGCCGCCACCCGTCCCACGCCGCCGACATCCTTCCAGCTACGCTCCCAGTACCGTATCTACTCCGAGGGAGTCGCTCGACGATGGATCGAATCTAGCGTGATAACCTTCAGGAATTTTATCTGTACTCTTGGATTTGTTTGTTGCTTGCCTTCGATATTCACGTTTAAATAGGACGTCGATACGATTGCGGGTAAAGATTTTATTGCATGTTTCTATCGATAAAGCGTGTATTTTTAGGAACGCGCAACTTTTTGGGATTTTTTTTTTTTTTGTTAGTTTGTAATTCGAAAGTGTTCAAAACGATTTTAAATGGAAATTTTAAGGGTCGAGAGATTGAATCGAATATGCGCAGGGGTTTGTTCGCGCTAGTCACATTGGAGAAATAAATATGTATTGGAGCATGCGCTAGAACTCGACAGTGGAAAAACAGTACACCGAGTGCGCTGTTTCCCGACTCCCGCGTGGAAAAAACGTAATGCGTTCAATGGTGTGAAACAGACTGAATATTCGATAAATTTTCGTGTAATTTCGTTGGGAGTAAAAATGAAATATTCCCCACATTCGATGATTTAATCTCAAGTTGAACGTAATAAGCTTATATAATGGTAGAAATACGAGTGATGCGCGTGACCTTCACTTGTTGCACCATCGAGTATAACTTCGGAAAAACGCAATAAATACTAGTATTGTTTTATTTATTTCTTTTTCCAGTTATTTATTTTTATTTATTTTTTTTTTTTATTTTTTTTTTACAGAGTTTATTCGTAGATGTGATGTTAAAATTACATTTGTCATTCGAGAAATATCGACGGTGTTTATACTTTTTCGGTAAGATAATAAAAATATTAGAAGGATTACATATTTATATTTATACATTTTCTAATATTATTTTTTTTACATAACTTTTATCTTGTTGTAAAGCCGTAGAATTAAACGATATTTGTTTAGTTTCTTTTCAACTTAGTATAAATTAGAAAGTAAAATATACATTGTACGTGTATTTTTTCGCAAATTGGCTTCGATTAAATTCTTATCACAATTTAAAGACACAATTTTTGTGTTTGAATATTACAAAAATAAATTAATTTCCAACGCATTTTGGCCATGCCAAACCTCCACAAGATATTGATACAATAACGTATACGACAACCTACGGGATTTATAAAATTATTTGCATTTGAAAAAATATATTACATTCGGTTGATTTGCATTTACTACTCACAATTAAAATGGCAGCAACTATAACGTAGATTTTAACATTTTTCCAAAATAAGGAGCGTGCCAAATTCCTACTTGTTTTCCTAAAGGTAACCGACTAAAAATACGCGAAATGATTATTTATTCGCATTCGTGAGAATTATAAGTTTTACAACTTTTAAATTTTAACAACTTACGTTGGCAGTTAAATTTTCAGTCTTGTTTACAAGTAATTCTAACCGTTCTCCTCGCATCGCAACATTATCAATATTTTTGCTCATTATGTCCTTTAATTCGTCCAGATCGCCGAGAGCATTAGCTAATACATCGATTTCTTGATTGGATTCGTTGTAATGTTTCTAAATAAAAAGAAAAATATATATATATATATATATATATATATATATATATATATATATAGCAAAATATATTTTATTGTAATTTAAAAATGTATAAATGTAATTTAAAATGTATTTATTTTTCTTACCATCGTACTGGCTAAAGTTCTGGCAAAATCTGTATTCATTGCATACGGAACTGCAGTTTGCGCATCTTGACCATAAGCAGCTAAAAATCTTCCTTTCATTTCTGCAAGATACAAAAATGCTCTGGATCTTTGGAAATCCTATGAAATAAAAGCAGTAACCGATGAATTATATGATAAATATCTTTTTAATGGGCATATATATGTATATATATATATATATATATATATATATCTTTGATTACTTACAGCATCTGTGGTACACATATAAATAATGTTATTTTCACAGATATAATGAAATAAATACTGTCCTTGTGAATACGTAAGTTTGTCATTTTGAGGTGGAATTTTTGTTAGAATGTTCTCTGTTACTTCATCAAAGTTTCCAGTACACGAAGCATATTTTGCTAATATTGTTGTTCCTCGAGCCACCACGCTATATAAAATTGGCATGATGAATACTGAAACGAGAAATAAATATTAATCTTAATTTATAATCTCTTTACTTTTAAACATTAATGAATATTAAGTCTTTTATCCACAAAAATTTCACGAAAAAATGATAAATTTGCTTTTGTTTTTTTAAGAACAGACTTTTCTTATCTGTTATCATGCTGAGTAATACTGAAAACATTACAGTTTACAGAAGACTTTGCTATATCGATTTATACAAGATATGTATAATATATAAAAAAAAAGTATTAAAATTTTCAGAAAATCAAAAATTATGAAATTTTCAAAAAGAAAACAATAAAAAATATCAATTCTATGTTTCCAAAATAAGACGTCATAATTTCTAACCTATAAAAAAAGTTCCTTCTTTGTAAAAGTTCTTTATAAATTTTTTATAAACAACATTTATATTCAAAAGATGCCATTGGGATGCATTAAAAATAAGATAACTTTACAATGACCAACATTTGAAATTGACAAAATCAACAATTGTTTATTTTCGTGACCTACCTCGATCACTTGGATAGCGCGAACAGAAATACGATCGTGCACTTTTTCAATATTAGCCTTGAAGTAACTATTGTTCTCACTTTTAAACTAGTATTTATGAGCAACAGCAATTGATGAACGAACAATTAACTCATATGAACTGTTCTATGATGCATCAACAACGTCAAAGTCTATCTGTGACACATGACAGTTGATTACTACTAAAAATGTATTGGTCTGCTAGCATGCGCGCTACTTGTGGCGGGTATTTTAAAAAACTTCATTGATTTTTTTATCTGTTTATAAATTATTAGTTTAAATAATTTAATATTATGCTTAAAAATGTTTAAGAAAATTAGAAATGCTTTTAAATTTAGAAATTTAACAGTATATTTTAAAACATTTACTTTTTTAAAATATGTTTTCTAATTAATTTGTTAAAAAAGCGCTTAAAAAAATGAAAGAAATCTCTTATATTATTCATATTATTTACATTATTCTACATACGTTTTAGAAACTTAACTTTTCTCTTATTTATAATTCATAATTCGCACTTTCGTATAAATTTTTATTTCTACGAACAATTACAACCAATAAAAAGATTTATATAAAGAAATTACTTCAAAACATAGTTATCTCATTATAAATTTGATTAGGATTTCCCTAATATTTTTTATTATTTTTTTTATCTTTTTTACATCTAGTTTGAATTTCGCTCCAAAATATGGTGGAGTGCAAATGTTCAGAAGGCTTGAAAACGGCGCGTGATTGGTCCAAGAGGCGCATGTCAATAATAAATGTGCTAGTTTTCTAATTTTCTCAACTGCGCACAGTCACACGTGGTCGCGTGGTGATCAGTGCACCGATGTTCTTACTACAATGAGGAAGAGAGGAAGCAAAGGAGTAAGCGTGGATATATAACGGCATAACGGTGTTTTTGATGCGAGAAAGAGACACAAGTGCGTGCATACTGAAATCTAGTCAGTTTCAGTACTTTCAGTACCAGTACGTCGTCGACTGGTAGAGACCATCTTTGGATCTCTCGTGATTGTTATCAACGATTGTCGCCTGTCTACCCTTCCTTCTGTGAACTCCTGCAATATTGGCAATGATAATGGGTAAATATATTATTCATAAGTAAATTGTTTTATGTCATAATTTTTAATATGTTTTTAGTCATAATTTATTATGCACTAATAATTTAATTCTGACGAGCCTTAGAATCTTTCACAGATATTGATTTTATTATGCCAAAAATGTATTGAGATAAATTCAATTTGTTACATTTTTTTTTAATTTATTTAAATTTAATTAGCTAAAATTGTGGATATTTAATTATAGTATATTTATAATTGTAGACTATATATCAAAAAGAATAAAAGCCACGATATATACGACATAAAGGGAAAAATTTTTTTACATTGTTATTTTGTTATTTTGTGATCGAAATTTTTTTATGATTTATTATTCTGTTTTGGTTTCTTAATGCAGACTATCTAAGTATAGTTCTCATATCTACGATAGATAAGCTTATATCTTCATCGTGCAAATATTTGCACGAATTGAATGATGTAATTTCTTTCAGAAAGCGTTAATAACATTCAATCTTCAAAACTTAAAATCGCCGTTATATATTTCTATATTCAGTTGTACGTTGGGAAGCAACGCCCTTGGTATTGATTTCAGGGTCCGTTGTCTCCCTGCACGATTTTCATGCCTCGTACGAAATACTTGAAAACAGCAAATCGATACGAAATATATCCACGATATATATAGATTCCATAAATTATATAACAATTGCATAAAAGATGATCCGATCGAGTTAAAGAAGATTTAATCGTTAAATGTGTATCATTATATGTGTATAAGATATACAGATAAACGAGAGTATATGTTATTTAATACACTTCACATTATTATCACAAATCAAAAGTAATCTCGATATATTGTATACTCTTCGTGTTATTCTTAAATTAATATTCGACGCGAAATATTGATCCTTTAATTTTATTTCTCGATGATCAAGAATAAGAAGAAAAATAGAAGCACATTCTTCGTGTATTCATTTTCAAAAGACCTTTGTAAGATTTTTTTTTTTTTTTCAATATTGTAGACAAATTATACAACACGTACTCCTGGTCAATCGTGATATTCCGTTACGTTCCGTTCCAATTTTCTCACGGACGAATGGATGTCACCTCGAATTTCAATCTATATTTCATTTATTTCCTGCTGGCATTCTATTCGTTCGAATACCGTTAATCGCGTCATGCGCATCGTTGTTCAATTTGTATCGCCAATTTTTTTAAATCTAATATAAGATGCAAGTATAGAACGTGATTGAAGATTCCATTGAAAAAAAGATACCTTCACGTGAATTAATTGAATTAATCTCAAACGATTTGCAATTCGATCCAATCGGATTCCATATATCGCTTGAAAAAAGTCTGACAGCACTTATTATCGACGCCTATTTATTGGATGGATTTTACATAGCTGCAAAAAGATCTCACGTTCCGATACAAATTTAGCAATCAAAGATACTACATCAGAAATGAGAATATCCTCGGGATAATATTATTCCTGATATTTGTTTTTCCCCGCAAATAACTTGCTGCATTCCCCACACATTCTCCGGAACATTCTCTTAGAATTAATAAGATGTAACATTAATAATACATAAGATCCTATGAAGAGAAATAGAGAAAAATCTAGAAATCGTCTAATTTGATATTGCAACAATTTCAGATGGTAAGGAACAAAATCTATCTAGCTTTAAATTCAAATCCGTGCCGGCAACGCTGCTTTATCAACGTTGTTATCCGAACGTTGGATCGTGGCCAAGGAGGCACGAGAACAATTTCACAACGGAATCGTTTTGCATGGTCACTTGACCGTAGATAATTAATCGGTGAACGTTTCGTGGAACAGACAGAACGCGGCTCACGTACGTGTCTGCGGCCGTGGTCGGCGCCGGAACCGTGGTCGTCTTCCTTTGGTGGTGGTGGTGGTCGAAGAGGCAGAAGGAGAAGCCACCCTCGCGATGGCGGAAGGTCGGCGAGTTGAGCGACCTGGTCGTGTATCCGGTCAAATCGCTTGGCCCGGTTCGAATGAACACGATGGAGTGCACGAAGCTCGGCCTGAAATCTGGCTGGCTGAGGGATCGCACGCTGATGGTGATCGACTTGAACGGGCACTTCGTCACTGGCAGGCAGAATCCAAAAATGGTGCAGGTAAGAGAAAGAGCAATTCTTTGGGGGAAAAGTATCGAGTTTCCCTTCGAAAGGATAGTTTGATAGAAGAAAGAGAGAAAGATTAAATGGATTTTTAGAGAACGAATGATTGTTATCTAGCACGCGATGAAAACGATGCAATTATTTTTAACCATCGTAGCAAATGATAACGTGAGTTATCATAGATTATAATCTGACTATCGCTCGCGAATAGAAGCAGAATCTTTTTATAGAAGAAAGAGGAAAAGAATTGCGTTGCGAAAGCCGGTGAATGGATTATAAAGATGGATCGATAATCACGCACCATATTTTTCTATCTCGAACTCGCGTATTCTTCACGAATCGTTAACCCTCCTCGTTTACACAATCTTGAACACCATCAATTTGGTTTGAGCTTCCTTTACTGCTCGGACAATCGATTTAGGAAGCACGGAACTTTTGTAATCGGGATTAACGAGCTGTTTTATCGTCGTGAAAATTGGAGGAAAAATTAATCGTCGAAGGAATTGGACGCGAGTAATTAATTTGAGTATCGCCTTTCTTTTCCAGCCTTTTCTCTCCGCTCTGATTCTAACGCCGTTTTTCAAAATATTGAATATATTCGAAACTTTTGGCATTTCTGTTTTGCGAATCATTCTCGTTCTTAAATTCAAAGCAGGAATCAAATGAAAAAGTGAAATTTACTATGATTCGAAGGTGATACCTAAAGTTTCCGGAACGATTCTCACGCTCTCGGCGCCTGGAATGATATCCTTGTCCATCGATTTGTCTCGAATCCAAGGGAAAGGGTTTCGCGTAGCAGTTTGGGGCCAACCGGTGTTCACCCGTGATTGCGGCGAGGAGGCCGCCAGATGGTTGTCCCGATTTCTTCTCCAGGAAGATACCGGATTCAGATTGGTGTATTATCCATTGGATTATCCAACGAGAGAGATCAGGAAGAGCAACAGGCAGTGGTTGCTGACGCCGGACGACACTGTAAGTTTCGTCGATCGAATATTATAATTAATTGAACTGACAATTGAATTGAAAATACATCATAATCTAAACAATGATACAGGGCGCGTATCCAGATGCTACCAGCTACTGCTTGATAAACGAAGCGTCGGTGACCGACCTGAACACCCGATTGGAGAAGCCAGTCAACCCTGAACAATTTCGTCCCAATTTCGTGATCAAAGGTGCGTCCGCTTACGAAGAGGATACCTGGGGCTGGGTGAAGATCGGCGACGTGATCTTCAAAACCGTCATGCCATGCACCAGATGTATCTTTACCACTGTGGATCCGGAGACGGGAACGAAGAATCCAAAAGCGGAGCCGTTGAAAACTCTGAAAAGGTTCACCGATCTTTCAATGATATCCTAACTTTGTTTTCATTTGTCACGAAATTCTTAACATTATTGCAAGTATTGTACTTACAACGTTTCAATCACAACGATTTTCCACAGTTACAGACAAATAATGGATCCAATTATCCGCCCGTTGGTCGGCGAGAGTCCCGTACTGGGAATTCACCTTGGACTGAGGAATTCTGATGGCATCGTGCGAGTAGGGGATCCAGTTTACGTCGGTTTGCCCGAGGAGCAACCGCTGTTGATATCGCCACCCTAGCTACACCGGTGGGCTTCCTGCGAGGACGAAATTTTCGTCCTCGAGGAAGCCACAGAATCTACGAAGGAGGATACTTTGTCGACCGAATTGACGAGCAGCGAGGATTCGTAGCGTTGTGAAAAGAAAAAATGAAAAAAAAGGAAAAAAGAGAGGAAGAGGATTATTAAAGTGGGCCTACGAGGACAATCGTTCGTGAGAAGGAAAATTTTGATTGAAGAATAATATAAACGCGATAATGGCGTGGTATTCAATGATACTACGATATTTTCAGGATAGTTATATTTGCCAAATATTCCGCTTTGATGAAGCGTTTATCAAAGACGCATAAAGACGTTTGATAAAGTTTTCGAATATTTTTGCTAAGTTTTACTTTTAACCAATCGAATCGTGAATCAAATACCGATGAAATATAATGGTGTCGATATTCATTTATATTTGTATTCGATTATATAATAGGAATAAGGAGGAAAAAAAATGGCAGGAGAATTCTGAAATTGAATGTAGGAAAGGAGGAAAGAATATTTGAATTTTACGACAATTTGTATTTATTTATTTACACTACAAAATAACAGAGACGATTTACAATAAAAGGAATAGCACGTTCAATTTCGAGGATAGACACACATTTTATGCATCGTTCGAGGATGACCATTTTTTCTTTTGTCTCGCCTAATATTCTCCAAGATGAAAGATATCTATATATCGTTCTATCTCGTGCGCGACAATTAAACGGTCGAACGAATTTCAAGCTAATAATAATTCTGTACAACAGCGAGAATCTGTTTAGTTTAGTTTAGAGATGGTAACCGCAATCACCGCAGCGGGTTGGCAGCCCTTATTATTATACGTGTACATCGATATCGGGAGGAAAGAAACAATGATTGGCACAGTTGTAAGAATACCAAGAACAGCTATATACATTTCAATACCAACGCGAGACTTTTACCTCGAATTTGCGTCGATTCTTTTTCGAATATTATCGATCGATCTTCAGATTTCAGAAGTATTGCGCCAAAAAAATTACAAAAATCGTATTGAATTTTATTTGAATTTAAAGAGAAAAAAGAACAGAAAAGAAAAGGAGAACACCATTTTCGACGAAAGTTCGAGCGAAACGAATCTCGCGAGGTGTAAACTTCCTAACCGCTACGTAAGTAACCACAAACTAAGTAAGAAAGGTCTATGTAACTACGCATAAAACAAAAAAAAAAAGAAGAAAGTATCAAAAAAGAGAGAGAGAGAAAGAGAGACAGAAATATTGGAGAGGACGAGAAGTAGGAAACGAAGCACGGGGGTCGAAGAACAAAAGATATGGATGGCCGCCGCGTGGACGTGAAGTGGAGGACGCGAGGTTAAATTATTTTAACGGGACAAAGAGAATCCGATAGCAGCATCGACGAGGCGGGTTTGGATCTCGGGGACAAGGGGGCAACGCGGTTGTTCACGTTGCCAACGTCGTACCCGTGCTCCTTACTCGACAATCACGGCCCGGGAACGGTGGTTCCCGAAAGCGATTCTTCGATTCATCGTCGGGCAGTTTTTTTTTTTTTTTTCTTCCCTTACGCTTTGATATCCTATCGCGCGTTTATCCCCTAAATGATGGAAGTGATCAGTCTCGCCTTGAAGTTGACGATGCGTTCGCTCGTCGCCGCCAGGCGCTGAAAACAAACACAATTTTGTATTATCGTATCGTATCTCTCTTCGAACGAATTTCGAAGATTTGAAACTTGGACGGGGAAATGGATCTCTCTCTTTTCGTTTCTTAAAAATCTTTAAAATCTCCTCTTCGAATGATCGAAATGATTCCTCGAGGAATATCAATCGATCGATTTGGTTCCATGTTTCTATGAATTATTCCCCTGTCAGAGAGATCGATTTCCGCGCTTGGCCCAAGGACAGGAACGTTCGCAACGCTTTCGAGGAGACGCTTTCGACACTTTTTATTAGACGGTTTCACCGTGGCAAGAAACAGATTATCGATTATCGGTTTAGGGCCGGCTCGATCATTGGGATCCCAACTCGCGCCAAGAGTTGGCTGCTCGAAGTTTTACGGAAAGCAGACAGATTCCACGCGTTGCGCGAAGCGTGAACGCTTTCGAACGAATGTTTCTCGCCGGCGAGCGCATTCGACGAAGATGCCGTATAACAAGCGCGATTAACTTTAACAACTTAACGTACGAGCTCCATCGTGATAAATTCATCTCTCTCTCTCTCTCTCCATACTGCGTTGCTTTCTCTGGTTTTCTCGCGAGCCTGAATGAAATAAAAGAGACGTGGAGAGCGAGTTAATTGCGAGTAGGAGAAAAACAATAAAACGCGGAATAACATCGTAACCGGATAGCACGCTCGTTTTTCGGCTTCCACTTTCTTCCCCAGCTCGGATTCCAAACGAAACAACTCGTGGAAAAAAGAATATGACGCACCGAGTTTCTCCTTATTCTCAATGAGAGTAACACGACCGATCGATTAATTGGACCTAATACATATGAATGAATCGATTCTCCGCTGCAATTCTCCAAGAGAATTAGACGAGATCGCGATCAATGGCCTGTATCGAATAGTTGCCGTTCGTTGCTTCTCTAGTCGATCGGTTTCGCTTTCGTTCAGAATTCACGTTCGTTCAGCGCTCGAGAGTGAAACGTGATTCGCGAGCGGAACGTTTGATCGGTCTATTTATATATATATATATATAAATATATATACACGTACGTGGCATGTCAACGCGTTATGATATCTGGAGCAAGACGAACGATTGTTGTATAATTCATGAGTTTGAAAATTTTCCCAAACGGTGTTGCCTCTGTGTTTCGAAATTCTATCGATCGATAGATATACGTTAGCCCATGCAGGAATTAGAAATAGTTTCGAAAAGTTTCGATGGGATCGAAAGCTATGTATATATAACGAGGCAATTGTTTCGAGGTCGAATCATTCGTTAAAGATCGAGGATGGCAGGAAGCGATCGTGTCTGGTCGTATCGCGTGTCAGCGTGCTATGGCAGCTTGCATAAGTTAGGCCGGCAAATGGACGAGCTGTTCCATAGAGAAAGTCGCTTACATTTTTGCTTTCCATCGATTCTGACTGGGGTTCCTTACGTAATCGGCCGGTTTTGTATCTAGAACGACAACACGCCACGCTTTTTTTGCGCGACTTTCGGCTCTTTTTCCACGCGAAAAATTTGGTCCACGCGAAATTTAAAATATCCGGGAAAATTCGACGATTCTTTCGATTTACGATTATTAATTATTGAGATTACAAACAGGCGAGGATATCAATTTCATATCAAACTATCGTTGCGAATCATCGAGATGGAATTGATTAATTTTCTTTTTTTTTCTTTCGATCATCATTACGATATTTATATTATTACGGTATCTAAAAAATCAGGATGCGTCAATCTTCTTACGTGCATCATTACATTTGGAATGATGATTCTAATCGCTCGTCTCTATTTCTACGTTCATTTATTCATAGAAAATTGCGAACGTCCTGTTTATGTAAACGAAAGGAAAAAAAAAATAATTCTTTTTTTAATATCAACGCGGTTTCACTTTCGAAAAAATCGATTACGTAAAAGCGGACTAAGAAAAAGAAAAAAAAAGAAAAGAGTTAAAAACAGATTTCTTTCTTTTTAAAAATAGAATTCAAGAAGCGAATCTGAACGAGCATCGTCACCGGCCAAAAAAAATCTTACGGAAAATCGTGCATATCCGTTTCGCCGATCTACAATCGACTCTTTTTCGCGCAAAAAAATTTCCCTCCTCGCGCTTCGTTGAGCATAATCGATTTCGCCGCGATATCTAATCGTCGAGTTATCACTCATTCTTCCCATGAATAGATATATATAGCAACAAAAAGAAATCTCCATCATTTATCTTTATTATCCGATCAGCTTCAACGATAACTGATTTATTAAATCAATATTCAGAGAGAGAGAAGAAAAAGACAGATTTAAATCCAAATTATTAATTATCGCGATAATAAGAATCTCTCATTCGAATTATCCTATCATTTATCTTCATTAACGCTTCATCGATTAAATCAACATTTCACGTGGAAAAAAAGATCGTCCTTATTCGATCAATTATATCATATATAATAAATCATAAGAGGAAGATTACTCACGAGAATGAGATCCTGTATAAGATTGGCAATTCCTCTGTTGGCGATGACGAAGAGCCTGGTGACCGGCCCCGGGACCGCCTCGTGAATCCCATCGGGTTCCCCTCCCTCGCCACCCGACGAAGAATCCAGGCGACTTCCGCTTCCGGCTACCACCTGCAAATAGCCGAGCCACCCAATTTAATCGAACCAATTCTAAATGAGCGAGATCGTTCTCGCGGAGAGTGAGAGAGAAAGAAAGAGAAAGAGAGAGGAATGACAGACGAGATCGCGTGAATCGAGTTGAAGAAAGAAGAGAGAGAAAAAAAAAATTGGAAATTGGCGTGTAGTGGCAGCAACAACAACGGCTCCAGCATGTCTCCAGTTTCTCAGCGCTATTCGACACTACGGTGCTCGTAATAATCATCAATCTCTGACCTTCCTACTTGCTCGTTACGTTATCCATTTTTTTTACTGCTACTGATCCTTGCGTGCGCTCCTTCTTCGTTGCTTCGTGACGTTATTTATTCGTGGCATTTTCCGACTTCTTTATCGATAGGATGCCCATACGCTCGTAGTTGAAACATGATGTTTTCGTCTTCGATTCCGTTGTAATTTCGAGATCGTATGGACAGCCTACACGTGCACCGAATACAATATAATGTACAATAGAGGATGGTTTCACCCAGGGCCCAGAAAGAGATAGATAGATAGATAGATAGAGATAGAGAGAGAGAGACAATAAAGATTACGGTGATAATTTACAGACAGCGTGACGCACGCCCGATCGAAATTATTTACTTACCCTTAACTCAAGCGGTGACTTGGATCGATCGAGGAAAGTCGCGCGTCACGCACCGTGCGTCATCAATTTGCTACCAAGAATTACTCGTGTGGTGGAGACGAGCGAGCCGGCCAGACGACTCGGCCGAGGTGCGAGAATCTCGTGTCGGGGGAAAAACGCATCCTCACGGCAACGGGGAAATGGAAGAAGAAAACTCGCGGTGGGCGGACTCGTCTGGCCGAGGCTCTTTTCCCTCTTTGCTCTTTTACGACCTTAATTAACGGAGGTTTATATGTATGTACAATACATACGTATGTACAACGTGATGTGCAATGATGGAGAGTACGAGAGTACGAGATCAACAACAACAACAACAACAACAGTAAATAAAAACAACAACAACGAGAGAATCGATGAATGGCTGGCCTGAAACTCCTGAGGCGGGGAGTCGTCCATGGTTGCTTCGCCGAAACGTCTTTGAGTCTTTAGCTGTGGTTTGTCGGTGTCGCGTCGGGACCGTTGGCCGGGTGGAGGGAAGGAAGGAAGGAAGGAAGGGAGGGAGAAAGCCGCGAAAGGAACGAAAGATCGATAGGAGTCGCTTATTCGGGGATTGCTAGAGTGTTAGAGGGAAAACATATATATTCGAACGATTGAAGGTATCTTTTTTTTTGAATCTATTTTCATTGGAATTCTCTGTAAACGTTCTTTCAATCGTTCGAAATACAGGAATAACAGGGATGAAACACAGGGATTGGTTAGTGACAACGATGATGCATCGCATCTAACAAGATCCAGTCTACTACAGAAATCGACGAACCGTGCACCAGCCTCCTTCTATATTCATATATAACAACTTAATAAGATCGATTAAATGGTGGCGCACAATTCATGCACGATCGCAAGGTAAGCGGGATAAGTGGCAGAGAGACGGAGAAGAGAAGCCGGTAGGGAGAGAAAGAGAGAGAGAGAGAGAGAAGTTACACGTTCAAGAGGTTAGGTAAACGGAAGACGGAGAGCGAGCAAAGTAAACGAGATGACGTGGAACGAGCAACAGGTAATCGTTAGTCACGTGCAAAGAATACATGGCATGCCGATATAGGATTGTGGTTACATTCGTTATTTACAGACGTGCAAAGTATTTCCTCCCACGTTATATATATATATATAATATAATACAATACTCGAAAATATAAATCTTGTTTCCGAGAAAAAGTAGTCTTAGAAAATCGGATGCATATCTCCCCGAAAGATAAAGATCCCCGAACCGAGAGGATTATCGGAAAAGGAAAGCGAAGAGAATTCGAACAGACGTTAAATCTAAAAGCAACCGAGCCATGCCTCCGTTCGAAAACATTGGTAAGTAGAAGAAAATCCCTTCACCGAGTGGACAAGCGAGTGTGAGTGAGAGAATATACACGTAGAGTAGAAAGAGACGCCGAGAGTAGACAAATAGAGAGTAAGAGAGAGAGAGAGAGAGAGAGAGAGAGTAGTCTCGGCAGTGTCCGTTCGGTTCTGCTCGGAAGGATTGGCGTACCGGTGGTAGGTTGCCGGCTCCTGACGCGGCCGGTGCGCTGGTCGAGGATCCCGCCGTGGTCGAGGAACCAGCGGCAGCAGGGGCGGCACCTTGGGGAACCGGGCCCAAGTCCCGTGAAGCGCTTAAACCGAGCCCTAGGCTCTGCGTACCTGCCACCACGCGGTACACCGTGCCCGCCGCTCTTGCCGCCCCGTCGGCCGCTTGCTAAACGGAAGAGAACAGACACACTTTCGTTTACTGATCCGTTCCTTGGGAGAGCAGCCTGTTTAGTTCGTTCTTTTCTTTTCTTTTCGTTCGTTCGTTCGTTCGTTCGTTCGTTCGCGCGTTTTTGCCCCTTCCGCTTCCGCATCATACTCTCGATCGTTGGACAAACAACGGGGATCCTGTAAAGCGGCTGAAATTGTTTCTTTAGCGACCTCTTTAGGACCAGCCGACCGTTTTCTCTTTCTTGTATCAATTGTTTTTTATTTTTATCGAATGTGTATTTATATTTATATATATTTGGATCGGTATTAGATATTTTTTTCTCTTTTTTTTTTGGTGAGATCTAGGGGAAGGATCTAGAACAGAGGTTGCGTTGGAAACGTTTCAATCTTTCGTGGCTAGGATTTTAAGGAAACGAACGGCAACGTTTTACGACACCGTAAAAGGAGGTCGATCTATCGACTAGTTACGAGCGTGTTATTCACGATCGACGTGGGTTTTCCTACGTGGACAATGATAATCGGCTAGGGGACACGCGATAAGATGAGAATTCTCGATTTTTCCTCCGATCAATTGGGGGGGGGGGGGAGAAATCTCGTTTAACTGGAATTCAAAGAGAGAATAAAAAAAATTAATAACCGTTTACGCGATTCCGATCAACGAATTAATTTCGCAATTGAATTCTCGAACTCGGCACAGAAAATAAAGTCACGGATTTTTTTCTCTCACCGCGCGCATCCTGAGACGATGCATCGATTTCTCGTTTTTTCTTTCACTTCCCCCCTCTCTTTTTTTTTCCCCTTCATCTATCGAGGACGTCACGATCTTGTCGCTCATCCACGAGGCCGGGTTGTGCCTAGGTCAGGAACCTTGGAATAGTAACCAGCCACGATACAAGCAGGCAATTCGGTCGGTAGACTTTCACCTCTAGTATGCGCTAGATAGAGCAGACGCCCTTGCCGGTGTCCCCCTATTCGCCTCTTACTTGAATATTAAACTATCCGATTCGTATCTCGCCATTATCGATTATTTATTCCAACGTACAATCTTTTTTTTTATATCGGTTATTTTTATCAATCGCCATTTTCCCCTCCCTTGTATGCATTTGTATATATATATATAAAAAGCGAAAGAAAACCGATTTTTTCTTTTTTTCTTCTTGCAATATTCAATTGCAAAAATGGATCGCATTCTACATCCACGTCGCAAAGCGTCGAATGACTCATGCTGAATCTGAATTCGTTTTATATCTGTCATCGATTAAAAAGAAGTAGGAAAAATGGATAACACACACACAGGCGAGGATGATCCAACTCGATCAAACTTACCCTGAGTATGTCGAAGAGGAAGTTGCCGGATCCCGAGCCGCTCGATCCGGAACCGCTCAACCCGCCGAGACTGGAAAGGAACCTTTTGTTCCTGTTCTCGTCGTCCTCGTTCTCCACCTCTTCGAGAGGCGTCAAAGGCGCGACCGCGTCCGCCCCACCCTCCTCGTCCGCGAACTGCACTTTGACCTCGTTCTTCTGCGACTCGGCCACCTGTTGCACCTCGTTCGCCCTGTCCTCCGTTTCCGGGTTCACGTCCTGCAGAAGAAACAGAGGAACGGAGAAGCTTTCAAAGATTTCGTTTCTCTCTCTCGAGAGAGAGAGTGAGCGGATCATCCCTCGAAAGTAACGATGATCGTCATCGAATCACCCTGTCTTCCCTCGTCGAAAACACGCTATAACTGTGTTCGAACGACAGGTTATTTACAACGTGGATGTCATGGAAGAACATCGTTTGGATCGATTCGGAGTATCGGGCTCGATGACGATCGAGCAAAAAAAAAAATATTGCGTTCTTTTTTTTTTCTCTTTTTCTACTCGTGGCGACGAAGCATGAGACGCGCGTACTCGCGATGTCTCGTGATCGGGACGCGCATCGACATTTAATTTCAAGTTTTCACGCTTTTCACTACGTACTCGGCAAGAGGCGAGAGGGAAAGAGAAAAAAGAAGAAGAAGAAGAAGAAGAAAAAGAGGAGAACGTAAGAGAAGAGGCTTAGTAGAGAGCAGCTCGAGACGAGAATGGCTTTGATATATGGAATCGTGAATGACGAATTAAACAAATTCTATGTAAGTTTTCTTCTCCTTTCTCTTCTCTTCTCGATTCCTGTGAAAGATTGGAAGAGAGATTGATGGAGAGGGGGAGAGCGAGGGAGGGAGAGACGCAACGAAAGAAGGCGAACGATCGTGCGTCTCGAGAAGAATTTGATTGACGAGTCGTATGCATTGCGTCGATGGAAAAAGTGAACCGATTTCGATGATCGATCGAGAAGAAAAAAAAAATAATAATAATAATAATAATAAGGAGGCGAGAGAATTGATTAATTTCGAAGAATGAAGAAGAGAGCGCACGAGAAAAAGAGGGGGAGAGAGAGAGAGAGGAAGAGAGAAAGACAAAAAAAATCGAGAGCGAGGAAGAGAATATGATGACAAACTGGTGACGTTTTTTGAGATATCGTGCTAAACACATAGAGATGGCGAAGCTAGGTATAATAGAAAACGGTATATACTAATGATATTCACAAACGTGAAACGCACACAGAGAGAAACGCACACGGTTAGAGCAAACATAGCGGAGCAAACGTGGTGATAGTGATAGTGGTGGTGGTTGTGGTGGTTGAACGAGATAATAAGACAGATTTTGCCCGCAGCAGTCCTGATTGCGCGGTGATCGTCCTTGCCGGGATATTCTTATTCTTCGCTCTGCCAGGTTTCATTGACCTCGAATTGCGTTACCGATCTGTCCGCCGCAAGTTGATCACACGACCGTGTTGGCCGCATCCTGGCCTCTATTGATCGTGGTTGATTCGCTCGTGGTGCCGCTCGCCGCCCCTTCGTCCTCGTCAGGCGGAAACGTCGGCAACGATATCGACACTTTCGAGCCGTCATTGCTGGTCGAAACGAAGTTATTCTCGTCGTCTTTGAACGGCGATTCCGTCGAGCTCGCCGTCAAACTCTGGCTCGGCGAGCCCCCTCCTGTCTTCGGTCTATTCCCGAGAGCGCTTTGGAGAAGGGTCGGCCCGAATATTCGGATGAATTCCGCGACAATCGAGTTCACCTTTTGTTCGATCATCTAGAAAACAATACCTCTTAGCTCGTGGCCCGTCTCGTCGGCCCTTCCTCTCCTTTATATAACAACTCGTCGTTTCGTTTCTCATTTCGTTATCGATTTTTCTTTTTTTTCTTTTTTTTTTTTTTTTTGATCGTTAATCGTCGTCGAGTTACGTCGTCCGTTAAAGATCGTTTTCCAAGATTTTCGTTCGATGATCGATGACAGGATGGATGATGCGACGCGTCGAAGGCAACGTTGTCTCTTTTTTTCTTTTTCGAAAATCGACTATGAGAGATTTCAGGCGAGAATCGTAATTTCTCCTCCGTTCTTTTTTTTGTCCGGATGGAAATTGGGAAATACGCGGCTCGTTATCGGTTATCGGAGAAAAACTTTTCCCAAGCGATCGATCTTAATCTTAATTCGCGGACGGGGAGGGGGAGGGGAGGGTTAATTGATTAATAAATAAATAAATGAACGCGTTGGTTGCGCAATCGGCAGAAAACGAGGAGACGCACGGGAAACGAGGAAACTCTCATCGTGAATCGTGAATCAAACGTGCTGCGACTAACTTTCTTGGGAGGAATGCCGATTCACTCGCGAACAATTTCTCCTCGGCTTTAAACCGACACGAGGAGTTGACTAATGAAACGTTTTCGTCCGGCGATATAATCTCTCAATTCGCCCGTTTTAATGCGGGAAAGCGGCGAACCGTGCGTTCAAGGTCCGCTTTGTCTCCTGCCTCTCGATCGACGCCTCTCGAACGACAATCGACGTCGCAAGCGTGATAATATACAATCGTCGATCGGAAAATAAACGGCGGCCCTCGTCTACCTGGGGCGGGGGGGCGAGGTAGAACGGCGGGGGACGGAGACGAAGGAGGGGCGGGGAGGGTGGGAAGTGAATTTTGCCTCATCATCGATAACGTGTCCTGGCCGTCTGCAGGATTTCTTTTCTTTTTTCGCGTTTTTCGGCAGCGGCTCACCTGAGAAATTTCGGGGAACACTTCACGCAGGATACCGATCGTCCGTTTGCTCCTTAGGGCGTCCTTGTTGTCGGCTTCGATCAGCATCAATCGATTGAGTGCCTGAAAAAAGTGTTTTTTCCCTTCTTTGCTGCAAACCGTTCTCGCGCAATTATTCGTACAACGGTCGTATTTCGGCCGATCGATCTCTTCGCTCTCTTCCATCCGCGAGAAAAGTGGTGGAGTATCGTTGGGAAAAAAGACAGGTGGAAGAGACAGGTTGGGACAACGCAAAGGCTGGGGGATTGCGCAATGACGCATGGAGAGACGCATAAACTTAGTTTCTGCAGTTTCCTAGTTCTTCTTGCACGCCAATTTTCGTCATCGAAAATCGCGCGAAATCAAACGCGTGCCGCTCCGCTTTTTGCGGAGCGAAGTTAGTAGAAAATTGGATGGAAACTTGCGAGTGAAACGAAAATTGCGAAAACCGTTTAACGAGCAGATTATTACACATCTGCTTCCATATCTCTTACAATTTTTCCAATTAATGTATAATATAAGCGATTATACGTTGCATCGTGGTTACGTGTTACGTTTGTTTACGATTACGCGCTGTATGAATTCGAGTTATATTATAGGAAATGGTCGCGTGGTAATTCTTTTCTCTTCTCGTACACTTTCATGTATATAATTTTATATATAGGAGGGAAAGGATCCTCAATGCTCGACCAAAACGGTCGTTACAACTCTCTCAAATCAGGCGTCGGATCTCTTATACCGTTTATTATTTATCATTATATTATAAGAATTCGCGTCACGCTGCGTTCATTCCGTTTATTCTTTCTCGTCTATGCGTCTCACGGAGTGAACTTGCCGATGCGTTTTGCAATAAAATCCATGCGCAAATTTATTATTCGTCAAATTAATTAAGCTATTCCGCCACTAGGACGGTCATCGTACTCAAAAGTTGCTCAACCTGGTTACCGTGGTTCACTTTCCCCTATATACAACGCTCACGTCCGAGCTGTTACGATATTTGTCCCCGGCTGTTATCTACATTCGCAACTAGTTTTTTACGCTCGTCGTAATCTCCTCTCGCAAGGTAAATCATCTTGAACCTATTTTTTATTTCTTTTTCTTTTTTCCTTCTCGAGTTGGAAACAACGAGGTCTCCAGAAGAAACGAAACAGAGTTGGAGTTGCACGACGCGATAGGATCGCGTCCGCGCCGGCATCGAAATCTCCGAAATTCGCCGCTAGATCTTCGAAAACGCGACTCCATTTACGATTCTCCCTTTTTTACATATTTTATATTATACATTCGAACGAATTTGATTCCGCGGATGGGATGGAAGATATTGATAGAAATGGAAGTTTGGGAACCACTGGAGGAGACGGAGGAGGCAGGAACACGCGCGTGCACGTGAGCGCGTGCACATACGCACGCGCTTTCCATTGGGCATCGATCGAGCGAAGAAAGTGTCCGGTGTAACCCTGTAAGTGTTCGCGGCCAGTGAAAGTGTCGAGCGGCTCGAAGAAGAGGAGAGCTCCGACTTTTCGTCGTTCTACGCTTCGCCGTTCCTAGAACCGAATGGCTTCGGTTCCTCCCACTAGCGTTTGCCTAACCTTTCCCATTTAAAAAAAGTAAAAAAAAAAAAGAAGAATCGTTCCATGCGAGAATCGCGAAATCGCTTTCGCGTGTATGACGTATATGTATATACATATACACGGCATATTTGAAAAAAAATAAAATAAAACGATCCTTCCAAGAATCCATCGAAAAGTTAAAAATTATTTTCGCGTTATTTTCCCGCTCGCTTGAGAGAGAGAGAGAAAAAAAAACGATTAGCATCGCTGTTGTTTAAGCGACGATAAACGAAGGAAATTCCCTGTTTTGTCAATATTAGTTCTCTGGACAATGTCACGATCAGATTAATTAAAACGTTTGCACATGCATCTTACGATGCTCCATCCGAAGGTCGTTCAAACCCAGTGGCGATAAAACTTCCATCGCCGGCGCGAACGAGTCATCGTCGTCGGCGATCTTGTAAATGAAAATCAAACATATCGTGTGGGTGTGTGCGTGTGTACGTACGGGGATTACACGTGACGTGGATGCGCCGATGAGAGGATCGAGGATCTTAGAAGCGCCGGATCGAGGTCGTAGCACTCCGCTACGATCCGAGTGAAAGAGGCTCCATCGAAAGTGAAACATCGATCCTTCCAAGAATCGACGATCTTACGAACGCCCGGAAATCCAGGATTTTCGAGAAGATCGAGAAATGCCCCATCGTCTCGCAGATTTTTCGCGAGAAAACACGTTTCTTTCCACTTGTTTTTCGAAAAACATTTTCTTCTCCTTGAGAAAATATTCTTCGCGTGTATCGAATGTAAATATTTTGTATCGAATATTTGATGTAAATAAACGAAGGGATAAATAATAAGCAAATGGGGAGAATTGGCCCAGTGACACAGAGAAAGCCGAAGTCGTAACGATTGTTTTTGTCGATCACGATTTACGTCACCTTTCGGCGTGGAGAGGTTGGTTGAATTCCGCTCCGAGACGAAGAGGAATTCTTTTCTCGAAACGGGAGGAGGATCGAATCGAACACATCGGAGTGGAGTGGAATTTTTTTTCTTTTTTTTTTATCGACGGAATTATTATCGATCGATGCCGCCAAGTTCAAGAGATTGCAACATTGTGAAGAATATTCAGCTATGCGGGGATCGCAATGTCAAGATTATACATCGCCCACGGCGGGGAGACGTACAAATTCCAAAGTTTCCAAGATGGACAGGTGTTGGTCACACCGGCCGACTTACCTCGGATTTAATCTGCTGATCCTCGGAATGTGGATACGCGATGACCGAACCCATGCACATGGCTGTTGCCAAAATTACGATGATCTTCATCTTCGTTGCTCTCTATTTTTCTTCCTCTTCTTCCTCCTCCTCTTCTTCTTCTTCTTCTTTTTTTCGTTTCGTTCTTTTGCGTGAATCTGCGAAAAGAAACGAAGTTTAGTTTAGAAAGAACGCTATACCCTCTTCAAATTGATTCGAACGGGTTGTAAATAATCATGGATCGAAAATGCGGAAACGCTTGCGAAAGGATCGCGAAGAAATATGACGAGAAGGTGAAGGAGTATATCTATATCGTGGAGGAGGGAGCGATAGCTCTCCTTTCTCGTATCCAGCCTCGAAACTATCACTTTCGACCGAATGAAAGTCGTGGAACGCCGCTGGCGATCTCAGATTCTCGTCGAAAGATGCGATCCGAGTCTCGTCACGAATTCGAGATCGATCGAGGAAATGATCCAACCCACGCGTCTCTGTTCTCTTTTTCCCTCAACTTTGACGATCGTTTAAGAAGGGACGAACGATAATTTATTTTTACAGGAAATATCTTTTTCTTTATTATTTACTTATCGTTATTACACCCGTAATAATTTCTCTATCGACTGGTTGCGCAATAAATCGAAAATTATAATGCAAGTGTCGCTCGATTCAATTTATAATTGCAACGGCGAACTACGAGGCGGAATACAATGGTGGCCACACATCGAGATAATATAGATTCATGCCGTGTCGCACTCGATGGTGTAACTCGATGCTCACTCGAGGTCGGACGAAATTGGCGAATTTCGTTAATTAATTTGGTCGACGAAACTTTTGTCGATCGATTACTTCTATTCGAACGAAATGTACGAATAATAAATAAGCAGGAAAGCTGGGATGACGAGGCAGAACGCGGAGAGGCAGAGACACGTGCGTTTCGCGAGATTGTCACGGTTCAATGGAAATATTTTCCTCAATCTGGAAAGTCGAGTTTCGATTATCTCTCTCTCTCTCCCTCTCTCTCTCTGTCTCTATGCATATGCATATTGTTGCTATCACTTCACTTCAATATTTTCACTCCGGCAAAATGTTTTCTTTTTCCTGCACCTGAGAAATTATCGAGCGTTTCGACTTGGAATTGCTTCGATTAATTTTTTCATCGACGAAGATATTTCAATTCGAATCCGATTTTTCTTTTCTTTTTCTTTTTCTTTTCTTTTTTTAATCTTCAAACCGTTGAAACTCCAAACTGCTCGATAATTTTCTCGTTGAGGAACACGTCAGGTCGTCACGTGGGGCGATATTTCGCGCGAGTGAACATCGAAATGAAGACAGAGAGAGAGAGAGAGGGAAGAAAAAAGGAGGAGAGAAAAGAGAGAGAAAAAAAAAGAGTTCACGACATCATCGACGAATCTGTCACGTTTCGAATGGAAAAAACTCACCACACCACCGATTCGCAAACGACACGATACAACTTTTGAAACTTCGTAAAGGAAAATGGAAAAGGAGCTCTCCGCGGCTCCTGCTCTCCTCGACTTTTCTGTGACTGTCTGTGTAACGGAGCTTAGTGAGCGGCTTTTATTAGAAGGAGGGGACTGGCGCTACCACCACGCTACACTTCGCTCTCCGACCTCTCCGTTTCTCTTTCTTTACGCGCCGCGATCCTTAAGAAGGGGTCGTCCCCAGACGCTGGCCGAGGATCGGTGCAAGATCCTCCGCACGACCGTGAACATCCACGAGTCGGAAGTGTTCATCCGTCTCGTGTCTTTCCTCTCTTTTCTTTCGTCCGCGCGAATGAATTCGATGAATAATCATCAAGTCCACGTACTCAATTGCCGTCGATACGATTATATTTTTCGAAATTTTTTTCGTCAGAGATGAGAATCTATCCTCGATGTTCCAGGACCGATGAATATTTACGCGAATTGTGTCATTGCGAAAAAACTCGGCACGTGTCGTTATCTCCAATGTAAATATCGGATATTTCGCGCCGTTCAAAACGAATCGTTTTCGTTCTCTCTCTCTCTCTCTTGTTGATTGATTAAAAAGAAAAAAATACTAGTTTTCTTTCGCTTTCTGCATCTTATTATATACGACAACCTGTGTTGAAATTTTTTTTTTACATTTTACAAGATACAAGATACCATACAACGTCCCGATTTTTGTCCACGAATAATTTAATCTCCCTTTAATCGCGCTTTTGCAAAGCGTGGCACGAATGAAGGAGTAGGAAGAACAAGGTTCGATCGAGAGGCGTTGGAAAGATTCTCTCAGTAGATTCCTCCCGTGCGCGGTCAGACGTGCTCCAGGTTCATCGCGGCCCATGAATACCAACAACAGTTCGCACTTAATCAGACAGTTGCAGAAAGAAAGTTTCCAGCAATTACTCGATAATCCTAATAGGTATAATAGATCGGATTTATCTCGATAATCTCCCGCCATCTTTTTTTTCCCCTCTTCTCTTCACGTTTATAAATCTCGGTATCGCGGTGAAAATCTTATTACGATCTCGTGGAAAAGATCGATCCGCGTCCCGTCTCGATCCTACAACCGCAAAACTATCCGTTCCAAGTTATTGCCCGATTGTTTGTTCAACTAGAAACTTGCTTGAAATTTATAAAATTCCGCCGTTTTATTTCATCGCCGTTTACCACGCAAATTATTACCACTGCCTCGTGCAATAACCGATATCTTTTACACGAGTTTGTCCAATTATTTCGAATCTTAGAAATTGACCTCGTATTCGGTTCATTCATCATCAAATCGAACGAAGAGAGAGAAAGAGAGAGAGAGAGATAAAGAAAAGGAGGCGAGACACGCATCGATAATTCTCGGCAAAGAAATCGGTCACGATCGATCGATCTCGGGGAACGAGATATTTTTCTCTCTCTCTCCGCGTGTTCGTCACTCGATTTTGTCAAAAATTTGGTAACCGATGTCGAAAGTCGCTCTTGCGCCAAGTTTCTTCACGTTTTCTCTCTAATATTCTCTCGGATGGAATAATTTAATTCACCGTTGTTCGCATCACGTTAGATGACAGAAATATATATATATATATATATATATATACACATCACGAAATTTGTTTTACTCTTTTCAGAAAAGAGAGACGATTTTTCTATATTATTCTCTTCATACCCGGTTTATCACGTTTCTGACGTGAGATTTCCTTGTAATTTTTTTTATTATTTGTACTAGCGCTACAAAAAAAAGAAGAGGAAAAGAAAAGAAGAAGAAGAAATAAAACGAGTATTGAAGAACGTTCGTTAAACGCAAGGTCGATACAGCAAGTTTGAGGAATTCTGGTTGAACTCGCTCGAAATTACGTAGGAGCCCTTCGTGTCCCCCTGAACCTTGTTCGTGACCTTGAATTTTATTATAATCGCGTAGGCAATCTGAAAAGAGATATCAAAACTCGGAACAAACGCTTTACCCAAACGCTTTTTTTTTTTTTTCCTTCTTTTTTTTCCACGACAAAAGTTTCGCATTTTTACGAAGACACGCGAATAATTTGCAGTTCGTTTGGCATTATAAACGTCGTAAGTGAATTTATGCGTATTTTGTTATGCGTTTCCGCTTATTTACCAGCAATTCAAACGATAAAAAAAAAAAAAAAAACGAGGAAAAAACAATCATCATTTTTATGGCTGAAACTGAGAATCTTTCAATCGTGCTTAATTAATCAATTATGAGAATTAGAGTTAAAAAAAAGAAAAAACGCAGACGCATACAATTATAATTATTTCTCTTATAATAACAATTCGAGGTCGGATCGAATTTGAAGGAAAAAAAAGAAAAATCTTCACACGACTTTACACTTCTATCCTGTTTCTTCGTGTTGTAAACAAGAAAAAAATTTGCCGAAACTATTATCCGTCATATGATTGATATAAATTCCAATATAAATGTCTTCTCAACGACGGCTCGTTAATAACTCATTCAACGGCATTTATCTCAAAAAATTTATCTTGGAACGTACTTTCGACGTTATGCAACGTTTCACTTTCATATACGATTTGATTCCGCTTTCGTAGATGTTCTTCTAGAATGATAATCGATCTTTTCATCTCCTAGATTGTTCCTTCCTTCGAGGAAAATATCCTCCTTTGAGATTCGATTTTCGTTCGTCTTTGCCACGAGAAGGAAGAAACGATCGAAGGATTATTCTCTTCGATCAAATTTATATAATATCTCGGCGAGAAAATGGATCGTCTATTTTCGTGTCTGCATAAACGATGGATAAAACGGTACAAATTCACGCAACGATATTTTCAAGATCCGAAATCAATATAAACTTGTCTTGTTCCTTCGAACAGAGTTTCCGGTTCTCGCTCGAGGAAACCACGATTGAAAATAAAACGAGCTCGATATTATTTTTGCATCCGGATATCGGGTTGGCCGAGCGCGGTGTAGTAAAACGTGGTAAAATTAATTTTATTACTTAGTTTTCCCTGAAAAATCCACACGGGTTACGATATAATATTCCACGTGTTTCGTATTTCGAAGCCGTTCTTTGTCTTGCCCAGTTCCGATTACTCGTTATTCCCGTCACGACGATTCCACCAGTCTCATCGATTTAGAGATACGCTGGAACGTTTGCCAAGCGAATTGGCCACGATTTCGTTTCTAATGAATTCCTCGCGCGTTTTTCCTTGCCCTCGGGAAACTTGTCGTCGAAGAAACTTCGGCGTGTCTCGTCCGCTTCGAGATCGCTTTTCACTCGGCTACGAAACGGTAACGAAACTGAGATCCGCTCCGTTCCGATAAATTATTATCGTATAAGCGAATACGATAATGTTGCCAGTTCGAGAGATCGAATTATTCTCCGTTTCGATATTCTTATGCATTCGGGTCGCTTTCGACGATGACGACAGACGTCCACGACATTAAATTAATTTTAATTTGCTCCCGATTGTACGGTAATTTTTTTCCCGACTCGTTATTGTTATAATTATGTTACGAAGCAGAAGAAATATTACACGCGCGTGTAATTTTTCTTTATTCACAAATTGATCGCAATCTCGTTGCTGGCAACTTGGCAAGAAATTTGTTCATTCGTTATTAATTCCATTATCGGATAAAAGTTTCGAAGGTATATAAAATGGAGGTTATTGAATATTAATGACAATACCTATTATTCTTCTCTTTTATATAAATATAAATATCAGGGGAAATCGACGAAAAATTAGTCGCCATTAGTTTATCTGAAGTATTTAATGATTCATAAAAATGTGTATTCATAAATATTCATAAATATTCATATAAAAAAAGTATTCATGTAATCGTTGATTAATAATATATTTATAATCGCTAACGGAACATTAACGATATTCTCAGTTAATTGCTTCGTTTTCAAGAAGCTTGAAAATAACTTGTAATGGTGTTATATAAAGATAACATTTATATATATACATATTTTTTTATGTATTATTATTATTATTATTATGTTGCAGTTAGGTTAAGATTTTTCTATTTTATTTATTTTTTTTTTTCCTCCACAGTATTCGTTTCATCACATATACAAAGTTAAGATTCCGTGTAAAATCGCGAATCTCATTTCTCGATAATAATTTATCGAGGTTGAATCGTCGCATTGACGTTCAACTATGCAATTGATTTATTCTAGATGAAAATATTTGTCTCGTTAAATGCAAATTTATTAAAAACTCGCGAGATTGAAAGAGATGAATATTTATTGCAAAAAAAAAAAAAGAAAAAAAATGAGAAGAAGAAGAAGAAAAAAAATTTTTTTCGCTCGTTCGACCATTATAACCAATGAAAACTTGTTTATTAAACCTATTCGTTCTATGAGTTTGAAACAAAAAAAAAAAAATTACAACTTATCGATCGTCAATAATTGCGAATATAATACGAACAACGTGGATTCGTTTCTTCTCTTACTCTCTTCTTCTTCACTTATTAACTCCTTCCAATAATGATTTAACAGGGCCATCCTTTTAAAATGACGTATGTATCAGATATGCACGATGGTGAAAGTGACATGTGACACGATTCTATCACTGCAACTCGAAGAAAAAAAAAGAAAAAAAAGAAGCGACACCGTCCGTGGATGATTCATGTTTCGCGACTTTCGAACCGGATCGACGAATTCTCCAAATACGCTCGTATGTAATCCGATTACTTATCGTCGAGCCGAAACGTTAATAATAATCTGTTACGTAAAATTGGGAATTTGCATTCGATCCGATTGGCGAGGAAATTATCGATCGGCCAAACGAATCTGTATTAGTTTTCCGCGACGATCTTTTCCCCGTTCCGTGTATATAAATGTAAAATTATTTCGAAATCGATCGATTCGCTGAGTTGTTCGCGCAATTCTTTCCGATCGAAAATCAATTCGTCGTATTTCTGAAAATGTAAATGCGATGTATAATTCCTCGTAATGGGAATTTAATTGAGAATCGATGACGGTAATCAATGAGCGACGAGATACATTGTGATGAAAGAAAATGGATGATATTTCGTAAGATCGATTTGGATGGTAATTCGATTTTTAGATTAGTTTTCTACGCAGGACAAACAGTTTCCTCACTCTTATTATTTATGCGAATAACTCGTCGCTTCTTCGACCAGAATTCCCTTATGTCACTTAATATATATCACGCGGTAACGCGTGATATAATTAGTTACGAAGGCTTTCCTTCCCGAACAAAGGCTCGAACGAGGGAAAAATGATTTAAAACCCGTAGCATCCTTGTTAACTTCAACGCCATGCTTTCACGTGGCACAAATAACGAACGTAATAATGGTTTTTTTTTTTTTCAAGGACAATGCATATCGGCATAATTTCGAAAAGCGTAATGCTTTAAGTTTCGAATTAATGATAAAATTTTTTTTTCCCCCCCGCGAGAATCTTGGCGCGAAAATAGCACGCATAAAAGCTTGAAAAATTCTCTCCAGTTGCGCTAATAATAATCCTGTTAATCGCCGGCTAACGCAATTATCCGACGGAAAGAAAAAAGAGAAAAAGAGAACTGAGACATGTGGAAATAAAAATAAACTTGGCTCAACTTCGCCGAGTTCAACGACAATTAACGGCAATGTTTCGCAACATGGCGCGCTGGACGCCATCAAACAGCCGGAATCATAGTAATCGTGGATCATTCGAGAAATGATCGTGTCGCGAATGTTGTTAACCTTGTGATTCGCGCCGTTTGCACGAAACCGATCGTTTGCTAAACCAGGAACCGATCTGGAATAGGAATAAGCAATTTTTGTAAGCGATAGTTTTGCTCCAAACGAAAGAAAAAGTACGAAAAAACGTACGATCCGCGTTTGTTAATTGTTACGGTTTAATTTCTCTCTTTCTTTCTTTCTTTGAACGAGAGAAAAAGTTTCTTCCGATTTTCTAGAGAAAAAAGTAGAGCGAGAACGGTATATCGGATGGGTTAGGTTAAGTTCGCTCGATCGCCGATGATCGATCGTGATTTTACCGACTGTCATAGAAACCTGTGAATCGATAGTCAAGAGTCTTCGATTATTATTGCTTCCATCCACGATCGCTAGACGGAGGCACCTTTGTTACCCTTTTGCTAACCCTTCCTCTTCTCGTTTCTTCCTCTTCGATTTTTTCCAGCCCCAAGTGGAGACTGATCGTGCTGTAATATACCGATCCTATCAGATAATCATTCTACACTGAAAAAAAAAAAAAAAAAAAAAAAAAAAGAAAATTTCGCAAGCTATTTTAAGAATTAATTTCGAATTTTCCAATTTCGAAACTACGATTTTACGAGGTTTTTTAATTCGAATTTTTCTAGAATATTTATATATATTTATATTTATTTGTATAATATTTAAAATATCGCAGATGCAATAGCTATTGATGACCCATAAAGCAACAGGTAACCGATCGAACCAAGAACGAAAGTTGAAATAGTGTTAAATGTGAACCGTGCAACATTACATTGATAAAATTGTATGGCGGCAACCAGTTTTTCCCATAATCCTCTCACTTTTTTTTTTTTCCGCTGCAATTTTGTACGGTTATATTTCATAGCGTTTACGACCCGAGTCGTAACGATCAAGCAGTTCACTTTATACTATCCTGCTACCAGACAATTCTTTTTATCTCTCTTAATAAGATAAATTAACCGATATTCGAAGATAAATCTCGTTCGATCGAATTTTTTCCTCTCTTTCTTTCCAACAAAAAAAAATAGGATTATCGATACGAAATGGAGCCCGTTTTCTTTTCCCGTGGATCTCGTTAATTCGAACGATTTGAAAAAAGAACTAACAGGAAATAATAATAATAATTATAATAATAATAATTAAAAAAACAGCACAGACGAATGTGTCCCTACCTAACCAGGAGACCAGATGGATCTAGAGCGATAGAAAGTGGCTTCGTTCCAATTTTTTTTTTTTTTTCCCCTCCCCTCTGTGACCCGTACCACGATTGCCCAAGCGTGTCCGTTATTAAAAAAGATTATTAAATTATTAAACCGTTTATAATAGATATATCTTTAATAGGATGATTCACGTGAAAGCCGCCTAACCATGTTGTGTTGTTATGTCGTTTGCCCGTATACAATCATTAATATATCTATCATTATTATCTAGAAGGGAAAACAACGGTATCGTTCTTATTATTCGTTCTCTCGAATTCTTTATTCGCGTTTTTGTTTTTCGCGTTTTCGCGATTCGTGTTGTAATCGTGTGAATTTTTATGCAACTAATAAAAAAAAAATAGGAATTATTAATTATCGTTTCGTAATAATCGCAGAATAGAATATAAAGTGAAAGGTATTTGGTTTTATTCCCGTACTTTGACCGTACGACATGGCGAAAGAGGTCGAAAACGCGAAATTTTTTGCAAATCTATTTTAAAAACGTCACGATTTACCATTGTCAATGTATGTACAAATTTTTCTTTTAGGATCCTTGCTGGAACTTTGTGTCGAATCGATCGGGATTTAAAAAAAAAAAAAATTGTTAAAACCAGGAGAAATTTCTGTACGTAGAGAAAGAAAAAAAAGAATAATCGGTCAACCGTGTTACGTTTGCATAGAATGAATAAAATACGTAGAGAAAAATACATTTTGCAAATTAATCGCGTGGTAATTGATCCGGAACAGAAAAAAGAAATAATTTGTCTCAACTTTATTAATAAATAATCCTGCTTGGAAGGAAATGTATCTGCAATATATAAAAAAAAAAAGAAGAAGAAAAAAAATATAATAAAAATACTGCGTACAAGATAAACAAAAATTAGAATTTCAACGAAGAATTCAAATGCACGAAACGTTGTTGTTGTTGAAAAACACGCGAACGTCGCATAAAAAATTACAAACGACGAATATAGACACGGATTATTCCATTATTAAACGATTTTGCTTAAATATTCATCGTTCCATCTTTTTTTCGTATCCACGTATTTGTAAAATCCACAGAGAGAAAGGAAGAATGATTGATTGGAAGAAAAAAAAAAAAAGAAAAAGGAAAAATCGATTTACGCGACTCGATGTTGTTGCACGAAACAAGAATGGATTCTTTTCTTGATTCGCTCTTCTTTCTAATCAAGGGAGAAGTAAGAAATGGAATCGGCGATCGTCGAGGTAATTGTGATTCTATCGAGCAACGACCTTGAAAGGATCTGCACCATAAAAGGTGTTCGCTCGACATCTGGTGCTACGGTATGGCGCGATAAAACCGCTTAAGGCCGGTCAGTAAACCGATTTAACGGTGCTTCGCGATACGTTACGAAATTTACGAATGTATATATGTAATCCGATCGAGTATCTCTCTTTTTCTCCTTCTGTTTAGAAAATTAATTAGTTTTCAACGGTTCGTTTGTAATCGTTTATAACTTATTTGTAAATTATTTTCTTTTCTTTTTTTTTTTTTGAGCAGAACGAATATAATAACTCTGTTTGGATTATTTGGATTATTTTTAATTTCTGTGACGATAAAAACGATGATTTTATAGATCGAATCTTTACGTTATCGAACGTTGATACGTCGATGTATTAATGGCAACAATAATCTTGCTCTTACGAGTTTATTCCATAGTTCGAGCATTGAAAATTTAACGATTACTTTTATTACAAAAGATACGATTAATCGGCGGTTGGATATGGATGTGTTACAATCGCGAAATAGTAGGTCAATGCGAGCCTAGTAAAATTTTAAAACAACTTTTGTGCCGATTACATAGACGAGCATAGGTAGGAACTAGAATGGTAACTTTCTCAGCAGTGTGGGAGCGCGTCGAACTTGTCCTTGCTTTGTTTCTTCTATTGCGAACTTAATAAACCGAGTCCAGAGTTTATTCACCTGAACAAACTCGTCGCTTCCTCTCTCTCTCTCTCTCTCGATCACGAATTCTCAAATAATTCGAATCCCTCGAAACAAAGAAATCGTTTCATTTCTTCCACGATCTTCTTCGATGAACAGAGAATCCGTCGAGAGAAGAGGTAAAAGATACGCTCTTTCTTTGGATCGAAAGCTGACCGATCGGTCTTGGAAAAACCGATTAAGTAAATCCGTTTCGTCCCGATTTCCACTTAAGACGACCCCTCGAGTTGCGAAAGCTTGTCGTCGGCTGCGTTTCGCATGCGCCGCGCCTCCTATTAGAAATCGCACCCCCATAATTGCGAGTGCAACGGCGGAAGTGAGCGTGCTCGGTGCACTGTCATTAGGCGCTGCCAATATCCCGATCGGCGCACGGGAAAAATACACGGTTCGTCCGCGATCGCGGGAAAGGGGGAGGAAAAAGAGAAAAAGAGGAAGAGAAAAGAAGGAAGAGGAAAAATAATAAAAAAGGAGGGGGGGACGATCGATCGAATATAAAGCAACCATTTTTTCGATACGAACGATCAGTTTTTCACGCGTCGCGATTCCACGTTTCTCAATTTCTCTTTTTTTCTTCATGTCGCTTCCAATATACGTACGTCGATCGACTTTTTCATAGATAGATCCCGATAGAGGGATCTATTTGGAAATGACGCGATTCGACGAGTTTCGTCGCAAGAATTCGCGCGGATTCGAATTCAGCATCGAGTGTGGTCGTTGAGCAGAAGATACATCATATCGAGTAATTCGAGCCAGAATGTCGAGAAGATTGTCGAAGATCTATCCGTTGCTCCTGTTCTTCATATGGACGAACCTGGTGATTTCGATGCCCGCTCCTCCGCCCTCGAGGCGATCGTTCGAGGCAGCCTCGGGCGACGTGGCTGGGTTCTCCAACGTGCCGAAAATTCTTGAGATTCAATTACCCCTGAGGATCGCGACGAAGGAGGATCTGGTCGCTTGGGCCAGGTACGTGATGGGTTTGATGGCGTCCCGTATAAACATCACTCTGACCACGGTGAAGGAGTCGCCCTCGAGGGTTGTGGGGGGTGGAACGGAGAAGATGGCGAAGCAGGCACGCCAGTATCCGGTTAGAAATAATCCGGCGTATCGTTATTTCGAGGCCGATGGATCCACGGCGATGGACGACGACGGTTTACGACACCTCGTAAAGAGTTTCGAGAACGCGAGATACGCGGAGAACGCGAGGAGCCTTGGACGCGCGACCAGCATCGACAAGATACCTGCGCCTGTCAGGATCGTGGGGGACGTCGAAAACTCGGCGCGAAACGGAGACGTCCAGTCGTACTCCACTTCCCGGTTGCCGACGATAGCCATGGTCGACGGAGCGATCGGCAAGAGTTCGTTCAACGATCGGCGACCGATTTTCCAGCCGATTTTCGCCATCTCGGACAGCACGATTCCAAGCCCTCTCGATGTAAATATCCCGGGAGCCAGCAAGCATCCGATCGACGACTCGTTCGACTCGGCGAATTCGTTGAAAACGGGGGATCGGCAATTGTTCGTCCCCCAATTTCCCAACTTTGGGCCGGCCATCGAGCTCAAGCCCAACGACATCTTTCCGACGAGCGCCGTCTCGCCCCCGACCAGAGCTTACCTACCCGTGGCCACGACCACCGTCGCCGCCCACGACAACGTCGAGTTCCCCAACGACCCGTTCGTGGCCAGATACCTGCTCTACGGAAGGAACGTTTCGAGCAACCTCCTTCCGGACACCGTCGCTCCGCTCCTCGAGATTGCCTCGTCCCCGCCAACGGGAAGAAACGTCTCGCCATCTCGAAACGACATCGGGAACACGACGACGGCAACGCCTCTGTTCAACGTTCCTTTCGAGGCGGTGATCACGTTCACGCGCGACCATATCCGGCCAACCGCGGACTCCGGGGACGAGGGTGGCGAGTACTCCGCTCTCGAGGATCGATTTCCACCCTACTTCGAGTACACCTCGAATCGCACGTTGACCAACGAGTCGGGCCAGATCAACGTGGTGCTGGACGACGAGGGGCGCACGATCGAGGCAGGGGTGAAGGAGGAGAGGAGGAAGGAGGAGAGGAAGAAGGACGAGGGCTCGAAGGGGGAGAAGTCGAAGAAACGGAAACCAGAGAAGAAGACGTCGCCCCTCGGCCAGTTGATCAAGTCGTTCGCGGCGCTCAGGAGGAATTCCACCCTTGCGACCAATCTTGCACCCCCTCTTCCGTCCAAGCAGCAAACTTCGTCGACCACGCAGAGGATTCCCTCGCGCCAGGAAATACCACCACCGACGAGGACGCAGCTCTACTCTACGACGGAGAAAACTGTAAGTAAGGGAGGATGAGAAATGGATATCTAAATTCTCGATTTCTATCGCGCATACGCGATTCGCAATTAATCGTTTCTTCTACGAGAGAAGGATCGATCGAATGAATATCGAAAGTGAAGAAACGGTGATCGCCGGCAAAATTTGTTGGTTTCTGTGTCTGAGCCGCTGTCTCGTTCGAAACCAAAGATTGCATTGGATCGCGCGAGTGAACGACGCGAGTGGAGGGAGTCGAACGGGGGGGAAAAGGAAAAGAAAAGAAAAACGATTAGTAAAAAAGAGAGAAAAAGTGAAACCTTACCGAAGATTCGTTTATTTCAGTCTGCGCTCAGACAAGGAAGACGTAATGCGACGTCTCTGGCGCAACAACAAATCGAGGTACGTCCCGATTTCACCTCGCATATGCATATTCTTGCCGATTTATCGCGTGTAATGATTTATCGAGTCGAAACTTGGATCGACAGGGAACAAGACGGGAGAAGGAAAGGGGAGGAGGAGTTGGCGCGAGGGAGGAGGACGAGAGCAAAGAGGGCGACAACGGGGATCGAGAGGGAATCGAGAACGAGGCTTCCAGCGAGGAGGAAAATTCCAGCGAAGAGGGAGGAGGCGGTCCTATCAAAGCCATCATCGATCTTCTTCAACTCGCTGCGCCAATTCTGGAAGATCTGAGCGACGTAAGAAGAAGAAAAGAGGAGAAATTTCACAATTTCTAATATCAAGCCGTCACGTTGAACTCTTATCGCCGTTATCTTGAACTCTTTCAGCCTGAATCCGAAACCGACATTGCCGACGTGCTCGAAGTAGGGATCCCGTTGCTCCAAGACTTGTCGCAAGTGAGATCAGTAATAATCTCCAAGTATTCCAGCTCCGAGTCTTGATTTAAAAGAGTTATAAATGCCGTTTCAGGGAGACGACGAAACGCCAGGTGTCGACTTTCCAGGATTATTGGTCCCGATTTTGTTGCAAATTAGCGGAGTGAGTTGCCAACATTTTTTTTCTTTTTCTTCAAAGCAACTTTTCGAAGCGGAGAAATGGAGAAATTCGCGCAGGTAAGCGGTATATCTGATAAGATTATTTTCAGGAGGACGGGCAGAGGGATTCAGGCGCCATTTTGACACCGTTGCTTCAACTAAGCGCGCCGCTCATAGGACCCCTGGTCGGCCCGTTGGTCGGCCCGTTGAGTCGCCAGAGCAGCCAGGTAAACAACTCTAAGATTCGTAAAAGAAAGATTGTTATTTTTACATCAGAATTGAATTTTTTAGCCTGCAGGTCAAGGATCGTCGATCAGCAACCTGATCAAAGGTCTCCTGGCTCCGTTGCTCGAGGTAATCATCATTTACATTCTTGAAACAACGATGAAAAAACGGTGCATAATTTAAGACAAATCGTTCCTTTTCAGCCAATCGGCCCGTATGGAAAGATGACGCAACTTTCGAACCTGATCGCCGGAATCGTCTCTAGTCTTAGCAAAGTACGCATCGATCCATTTGTCGAACAACTGTTTGTTCTTTTCCTTCTCTGAATAAATTCTCTGTAAATAAAAAACTGCTAAATCGTGTATATGTCATCATGTGTATCACAACCTCTTCACAATCGATGAATAAAAATATTTGAATTGCAAAAATTCGAAATTCAATATTTATATACATATATTTTCGTTTCACGAAGATATCTTGGAATATCGATATCCAATATTCGTTTTTTCGGTTTTTACAGAATTCAGGGGCTGGTGGCGCGTCCGATTTGACGAGCCTCGTGAAAGCCGTGGTCGCCGGATCGGTGGCAGGAACGAGCGCAGGCTCGAGCGGGAACAAAGACTCTTACGGAGCTGCATATGGTACAGACAATTCTTATAACGGTTATGTAAGTTTCTCTCAACGCTTCGTTTTCACTCGCTACTTTGCCCGTCGCCTAGCGCGGATTTTGCCACGCAAATTTAAATCGAAGCCTTTTTTTTTTTTTCTTTTTCTCATCACCTATCACACCACGCCTCACTCAGCTTCTCAACTTTTCAGCTTAATGCACCGTCGAAGAACACCTCGCTCGGCTCTTCCATCAATGACATCCTTAACGCGATATTAAAAGTGGTCGCCTCGTTGGTGAACGCCATTTCCGCAATTTTGGCCGCCTCGTCGAACAGCTCCAACGAACCTCAACCCTATCCCTCGCCGCCCAAACCCTACGCCAAACCCTATAAAATGATCCGCCCAGCCGATTATGTTAGCATAACAACCGGAAAACCGGAACGTGTAAGAATATAAACGATCAATTCTTAGAAAATTATTTTTCTTTTTTTTTTAAATAGCGTTAGAAGAGATAAGCGAATTATCGACGTTGTATTTCGACGATGATTCTTGACAAGTCGTTTGCTCGTTTAACATCGAGATTTTTAAACAAATTTTACGTCGAAGGAATCAACGAAATATATTTAGAAATATAAATATATAAGGGTTTTTAGAATATATTTTTTAGAGGAACAAACTTACGTCTTTCGATTTGTACAATCAATATAGAAATATTGATCTTTAGATTTGTCGTTTTTTTTTGTATAGTAATGAGAAAGAAAAAAAGTATTCCACTTTTTGATTGAAATTCAATTGAATCGAATTTATCGATTCGATCGTTGTGAATCAAGAATATGATATATTCATATATTCGAGAGAATATTAATGAGATACATTACACGACACGTAATAAAAGATAAGTAATTTTTAAAAATATTTTTAAAAATATTCTTTGTGATCGGAATATGATAACATTATAAGAGCCGATTTGCAATCTGTAATTAATGATATACAATAATTAAAAATCATAAGCGTGCCCGATAATCCAAGGATGCGGAATACGTCACTAAATATATAAACGGACACTTTCGATTCGACCTGATTCGTTCTCCACTTTGATCAAACATATATATTAACTATTACTTTTTACTATTATATATCCATTTATATCCAGAGAAGGCAACGTTAAGAAACCTCGTTCCAATTTTAAAATGAATACCTTGCAAATTTTTCTTACGACGAAATCGTTAAAGATCGTTAAAGATAAAAATATTTGAAAAAAATAGATCGATCATATGTGAAATATAATTTCATCGAATTTCGAAATGCACGTTTAAGGTTCTTTAAAATATTACACGCTTCGTCTAAATTCAATTGCTTATAACTCGTCAATAAATATTCATCGATTAATGATATCGATTAATAATCATTTACTTTAATAAACGAGTCTCGACATTGGCATTTCTCGTTTTTGTTTTCACTTCTAATCGCCCCTTCCGAAAGTATACAAACATCCACGAGATCCGAAGTTCAAATGGCCGCCACGTGTTGAAGCGTGACGGGTAATGAGTTAGTTACGTGATTTGGAAAGGGGATCGAGCGTATATATGGGCATTTCAATTTTGAAACGAGACACGTGACGTAACGATTTGTCTCTTTAATCTCGAAAAAGGGTCGTCTATCGATTCTTATCTACGTATCTAAATCAATCGTTTCGTTTCGATCTTGTATCGAAAAATAAAATAAAATAAAATAAAATAATAAAAACAAAAATAAAAGAAATATCGTAAAACGTATTTTGAAACGTAACGTCGTCATGTATACACGAGTCGAGTGAAAATTTATGGCACGTATCAAAGCAAAAGCGATAAAATTCTTCGATTAAATTTTGAATTTCGTACGAGATTGTAATTTCGTAATTTAATATTCAAATTAAAAAAAAAAAAAAAAGAATTCGCTTCGCAAGACCGTTCCACGATTGCGACACACCGCGAGTAATTATTTAATAGATGCACCATATTCGATTTCACCGGGATTACGTCAAATCTAGCAGGTGAATTAATAAAATAACGGCGGTTAAAACGGCCGTTGGTTTTCTTGATTTTTCTTATCTTCCATATATAACGCGTTCGAAAGTTGATATAATAAAAAAAAAAAAATTAGCAAATTGAATAAACGGTCTACCACTGTTTAGACGGAGAGTACGACGATGGGTCGGTTCATAATAAGGCGGCACGGGAGCATAACGAAAAAGGAAACGAGCGATATATATATATATTTATTTTTTTTTTCCCTTCTTCTTCTCCATCCGCGCAACGTGTTTGTTCGACACGCATCGCCAGTTACTTGAAAATTGTCTCGTAATTTTTATGCGCGGAAAACGCAATAATGTCGCCGATCGTATCTCTCTTCGAATTGCGAATCATCCACAGTTCAACGCGTCTCGCCGGGTTGCACGGGTCGTTGTACCTGGGAGAGAGGGGAGGGGAGAGGGGAAAAAAAAGTAACTGCTAGAAAATCTTTGACCCAGCTTATTAGTTAAACCGGCTACCTGCGTGAAACTACGTTCGTCCATGTCTTCGATAACCCGTTGGAACAAGCGTCCAATCAACGATTTGTAATACGATTTGTGATACGTACGGAGAACGGAAGTTACACTTTAACGAAGAATTAATATCGAATTTTCATTCACGCTCGAGTTACAGCCCGTAGTGAAAGTCGTTCGATGATGATATCCAAAGATATCCAGATTTCATCCTTCCTCGTTCGATTTACTTTAACCATATATCCATAATGATAGAAGAAAAATCTTATTAAATTTGTATATTATACATAAATTTATCATGTTTATTATTCGTCTCGTTTCGATCGAAGAAAGAAGATATGAGAGAATTCGAATTCGAGTCTGTTTACGATTCGATTTAATGAAAAGAAAAAGAATCAAATCGCTCGTAAATAAACGAGATACACGAATAAAGTATTCCGCGTACGAACTACATAACCGGCTAGACGTTTTTCTTGTTTTTTCCCCCTCCCCCCTCCTTTTTTTTTTCTTCATTTTTACATAATAATGTAAAACGCGGAGATCGGTCGCCGACTCCGCGAAGGCCATTTACTTTCCATTCTGGAAAGAAAGCTGGAGTTTTGCCATCGATAGGACGGCTCGGTTGACCCTTGGACCCTATTTTGCGAAATTACCTATTGCTACCTTCGACTGCTCGCTATCAGTTTCGATCAACGGTATTCATAAAACTTGAGAGAAACTTTTCTATTCGCTTGCATTCTATTCTGTTCTGTCTCTTTTCTCTCTTCGCTTCGATTCGAGAAAGAAAGAAAAAGAAGAGGAGGAGGAGAAGGAAAGACAAATTTGCGTAGCGAGAAGCTTAGCGGCCTCGATAAATATTTACAGCCAGATGTTTCACAGTAATTTTCGTTACGTTACGAACACGTTGAGAAGAAATATTTATATTTCGATGATGAATCGTGAAAAGCCAGAATAACAACAACAACAACAACAATAAGAATAATAAAGATGAATAGATTCGTTGGGAAACGAAGGTACGATACGACAATCGTATCTTGCGCTGCATCAAAAATGAAAAAAACATTTGGCTTTTTACCGAAAAAAAAAAATAGAATAATAATAATAAATATTCTTATCCAACGCATATTCTCACGAACGCGTCTCCTCCTCGCTATTCGATCGTGTTTAATTATGATTTTACGACGTTTCAAAAAAAGAGAAAATTTTTTTTTTTTTTTTTATTTGCCTAAAGAAATCGAACATAATAACATGGTTACGCAAATTTGTTAGATAAAACTGCAAGATTGACTGTTTTAAACGAAGATCAATTAGGTCGATAATAGGTAAGTATCATAACATCGTAAACGGCTTTTGCAACGAATCGTCACGCTACGTAAGCCAAGCTTGGTATCGATAATCACTTTGATAAATGCGTTAAATTTGTTAAATTTCGAGTTTGGTTGGAAAAAAAAAAAAAAAGAAAAGAAACAAAATTACTCCGATAGAATTATTCGTTAAATTTGTTCACGATACGAATTTTATCTTCGAAAATGTGAAAATGAAATAATGTATCTCTTGATCGAACCGAATCGATTCTAAATTCTTCTCTCAGCAGTAAACGAAGAAATTTCTTTTCCAGGCCAATTGACAACGACCAGGCGCGGAGGGTAAAGTGGTTGTAAAGAATTTCTTTACAACAGAGTCAATGCGATCGAGGATCGGTTCATAAATCATTAATCTTTGTCCCTATTTTGCGAGAATCTAGTTCACAGCCTTCGTGTCATGGAAAACGAAATAAAAGTCGAGCGATGATGAATCCTTGTCACGATGGTCCAGTATGCGCACGCGTGAAAATTTCGCAACTCTTTATCTTTAAATTATACGAGATTTCTCTGCCCGACGCGATTATTTGCATTTAATTAGATCCGTTATTATATCGATTTTTACAAGATCGTTATATCGATTTCCTTTTTAATGATTTTTAATTATCGATGTACGATATTCCGCTCGATAATTTAGAGAACGTGTTCCAATGTGTTTGAACATTATGTTCGATTCATAAATTCTTTGAGAAGAGAATGACTCTTGTATGAGACGGTGTTACAACAGAGACATAAAAATTCAAATTGTCGGAATGATGAAATCCGCATTATAAATATTATTGTTAATAAAATTATTTTCATTTGCTTTGCTAAAAAAATTCTTTCAGAGCTTGCGGTATCATTGTATTATATATATATATATATATATGTATGTGTATATATATATATATTTTCTTTATGATAGGTCAGGTTTATTAATTATTACCATAAATTGCAACAATATAAATGCAAATCAATAGAAGAAATGAAACGAAAATTAATTATTACAAGGATTATTAATTAGATAAAATAAGCGATAGATATTATTAATTAGTATGTAATGCGGATTTGTTCTTCTTTTTTTTTCTTCTTCTTATTTTTTATTATTTTTTTTTTTTATTTTTAAATTGCGCAAGAGACCATCAATCGGCAATTGAATTACGCGAGAAATTTTTCTTTCAAATGCTAATTAAACATGAAAATTAATATTCTATAAATATTCTTTCTTCCTTTTTTTTTTCTATTTTACTTTTTTTTTTCTTTTTTTATTATCACGTAATTGTGCGGCCACGCGTTTTAAAAAAAATATCTAATTAAATATTTCTCGTCTCAGAAATCATCTTAGAGTTTAGCTTTATTTGTTATTTAATTTCAAAAAAATATTTTACGTTATTCTCTCCAATTGTTCTTTTTTTTTTTCTTTTTTTGAATCTGAAATTTTTTTTTACACCCGTTCTGACGATCCTCCTTTCCGAAACGCGTAAGCCAACTGCAAAGTTTAAGGTCTAGGACTGTGTACCCTTTCATCAAGGAAATTTCGCAAGTTTGTTACGCAACAATACCGATTCGAAAGACTTTTACTCTCGACGGCGATCTCACGGTTCGTTCGATGGAGCTTTCTATTTCATTCTTACGTGTCTTATAATTCATCTACTGTTATCTACGTTTATTAACAGCGGTTCGCTTTTAATAAAAAAACATAGAAAAAGATGAAACCAAATTCAAAATGGCCATGTATGCATATAATAACATTTATTGAAAATATGTGCGAAAAAAAATATTTATTCTACGCTCGCTTGCAAAATTTCATGATCGTACCCGCCTATCATAGAATAGAAATCTCCATAAAACGTATAACCTCGAATGTCGAAATTTTTTTCGAAAATCAAAATCCTCTAAGAAAAACTTTTTCTTTTCGAGAGAGAATAGTTTAAAATTTATTGAAAGCAAAAAATACTTTGTGCAAAACGAATTTTGAAGTTTTTAGTAACCAATCTTGAATTCGAACGAACGAATATAAATCGAAATCAATCTCGATCCTCCGAGATGATCGAAGAAAATCCTTCCGCCAGAAAGAAAATTTCGAATTCCCTCTCAATTTTCAACTTTTACTTTCCCATCGATTAAACGGGATCATATTTCATGGGGATTCACGTTATCCGCGATGACACATGGATAATTATATAAACGTATCGTGCAAGGGGTTGCGTAATCGAACGATATCGTTATTGCGGAAAGGATTTAACAAAAGGGGCCATCTCTTCGGGGTCAGAGTTTTTTTTCCCAGGAGTTTTTTTTTGCCACGACAGACTTTATTCAGATAGATTTTTGCAATGGTATATTATAGCTCTCGGATATAACGAGGCATTTATTATCGATCACAATAGGGAATGGGAATTGTACATTTTATTTTAGTAATAACTTTTCGTGGAAAGAGAATTATATTTGGAATTCGTTAAAAAATAATAAATATAGAAAGTGTAGCTAGTGGATAGCAAATAAATCTGTACGTATAATATATGTATCTTTTTCTTTCCTTTACCATCATTGATTCTTAAAGAATAATAATCTGGAAGGATGATCTCATCGTTGCGTTCCAACTTGTTACTTGTTTACTTTAATTTAATAAGAAAAAAAAATCATTCGTTATTATTGTTCACGGAAAAGAACCGTTAAAGTCAAACCATTTGATCTATCTCCACGTTGCAAAATATCGATGAACGGAATCCAAAAGATTAAAAATTCTGCTGCATAATCACGCAATCTCGTCCTTTCGATAATCGAAAGCAAGAAAATTCGTGACGATTCTCTCAAGACAAAGCCTCATTTCGTCGATTAAAGAAAGCGAATCGATTATAATAATTATGAATAAATATTATTCAAATAATATTAATAATTCTTTAAAGTAAAAAATTCTTTACTCGAAATTTTTAATCTTTCCAACGGATTAATTCTCGATCAACTTAACTCTAATTAGATCAAGAATGCATTTTCTCTCGCCGATATTTTGCGCGCATTTTTCTTAAAATTAAAAAAAGAAAAGAAAAGAAAAAAATCACGAACGAGGATATGCATCGTAACCGGTACGCAACTGGTTCCTTCCTTCTCCTATACCTGTTTTCCTCCGAGAACGAGAAAAATTAGGAAACTTTCTCCGTCCATAGAAATTGCGGAGACGAGATCTCGTAACGTGTTATTGTTTTTGCAAAAGTAAATCGATGTAATTCGCTTACGCGGTACAACGATCGAGAGATTTAACGAACACGTGGTCGGTCGCGTTGCGAATGTTGAAGCGCGTGTGTAGGAAGTGTGTGGCCGAGAGGAGAAAGTAAGGACGAATATGCTCGTTGTTCGATATATGCGTGTAACCGAGCGATGGCTACGAAACGCTTCTAGCTTCCTGTACAATCTTCGATTCACTTTCGAATCGATCCATTCAATCGAGAAAACGCTCGCCGCGCTTTTAAAGTAAACCAATTTTTTTCTCGTTTTGTTTATCTCTCTGTATGCGATCCAAACTCTGTATTTTTATTATCCACGATGAAAACAAAAAAAAAAAAAAAGAAAAAAAATTGGGATTAAAGATTTCGATAAAAGATACAGTACCTGCAAATATATATCGAATAAAAATATTTCATTACTCAAAAGTAAAAGATTCGTCGTTACGTAAAAGCGGTCAGGCGCTGGTCGGCAGGGAAGAGGGGACTCGAAACTTTCTTACCGACTTAGACCTCGTCGCGGTCTCTGCCGTGACCGTGTGTCAATTCAAGTGAAAGTGTCGCTTTGCGCACACTTTCGACCCACGACGACTTCTGAACCCGGGATCAGAAGAACAATTGGGAGAATCGGCAACATCCGATCAATTGATTAACGAAGGAAAATCGATTCGACACGGTTGAGAAGATATGAGCGGACGTTTTGTGAAACAAGAAAGTGAGCAAGGATTACGTATTCGCGCGATTAATAAAATGCAAGGTCGTTACCTTGATCACAACAACGAATCGAATCATCATCCTTGTTTACGATATTTCCGATCTTCCCACGGCCATTTACCAACAATGAGATAGATTCACACGTGGATCATCGAATCTCTCGTTATATACGATATCGTGTGTACACGCGTTTACAAAACGAACGAAAAACGACGAAGAGATCTAATGTGGAAAAAAACAAACGCGCGACACGTACATAAAATGTAGGATTATTTAATCGTAAGGCGTGGCGAGGAAAAGGCGACAGCGATAGAAAAAGGGGGAAAAAGGAAAAAAAAAAATAAAGGAACTCGAGTCACGGTGGAATTACGCCATAAATTTCGCCCACCTTGGTCGCCAACGTCAGAGTAGCGGGCGTTTCGTTCGGACAATTTCCCCGTTACGACTTTCCTTCGTGGCGGCCTTCTCCTCGCCTCTGTTCCTACATCGAGGCGTCACGTATCGACGTTTCGTCGTGTCGACACTGCTGGCCCGCTGTCCTGTCGCCAAACGTCCAAACGTCTCTCCTGTCTTCGATCCTCTTCCGCCGATATTCCAAATTTTCAAATCCCCGGGGAACAACGAACGTGGTACAGTGGTTACAAGTGAAATTACATACAAGTGATGGTGATCATGGACAGTGAGCGTTGACGATTTCTGCCAGAAGAAGAAGAAGAAGAAGAAGAGACGCACGTGCGCGAGCATACTTTCGATCCGACTTTCTATTATTTTTCGTCGGAATTTTTCTCGGCTCGGAATTCCTGTGTCAAATTCATTTCGATATAATCGCATTTCTATTTTTCTCGCTCCCAGCTAAACTGTTCAAATCCGGTTCAGATCCGGATCCGGTTAATCGACTCGGCTATGGATATTAAAGATATTTGAAAAAAAATATCTTGGCAATTTCGTTAGATTGTGTTATGTGCGTTATTCCAGCAAATTGGAACGTGGACTCGGAAGCGGATCGGAAAAGTGGGTAAGTGATCGATCGTGACGAGACGTGTCACATTAGAAATCATAAATATTCGATTTGCGAGATTTGTTTGCGATTTTTGTTTCAATAGAAAGTGCTTTGCTCGTCCCCACTTTTCATCGTGAAAATTGTTAGAACATATCTTTCACTTTGACCGAGCGTCGGGAATTTAACGTTCCTTTTTAAGGAAACCATTCCTCGTCCTCGATGTAACGTATTACGAGAGAATACAACGAGAGAGAGAGAGAGAGAGAGGAAAACCGGAACATCCGCTTTCTTTTTGAGTCCGGTGAGTATATTGCGTAAGCGTCATCAGATATAGATCTCGTGCCACGCGTTTCGTCGAAAAAAAAAAGAAGCGTCCCCTCAGCTTTCAAAACTCAAGCAATTCTCTATGAGGATTAACAACCGTCTGGTCAAATGAGGGAATATAAATTATGCGTTGCGTAAGAGCGCACGTACGTACTCTTCCCGTTTCTCCATCCTCTTTTCTCTCTTTTTCCTTGTATTTTCTTTTCTTATTAGCACAGCGTGCCTTTCTTTTCCATATCGTATTTTCTCTCGTCCGAAAGAAAAATGAGAAAAATTTGAACTTTCTCGTCTGAAAAGAATCGTTATCTCTCTAATTCCTCTATTTGACAATCTTGATGTTATATTGGTAAAGAAAAATCATCGTCTTATATTTATTAATCGACAAAGTTGTTTCGTTTCGATCTTTTTTCTTCTTTTTTTTCCTCCCCCCACTTTGCCAAGTTTTAACCGCGGATAACATAACATCTCGAGCGTTTACGCGCGCGAACGCTATGTGGCACCACGCGACAAGAAACGAAGATGACCAACAGCCGTCGGATCATAAAAACGGCTCTACTACTTGCTCATTCCATTCCGAGTCATCCGTTTTCAACAATTGCAATTAAAAATCGTTCTCCTCGTAAATAGATAATCGATAAAATAATATAGGTATAGTTTTTCGATAATTCATTTTTTTTACTCGTCATTTGGAATCTCCGTTTCCTTTCCAATCAAGATTGGCCTCACGTGCGGGAACAATTTAACGGTCGAAGTTTTGGAAACAAAGTTATAACTCGATAACTTGTTATTCCAAGCGTCGAATAATGATCGTACAGCGGTGATCATTTATGCGGTGAATAAAAGTTACGCGAGCATTTTAATAATAAGTTATTTAATTCGAGGCAACATTATTTTCATTATTTTCTAATGACACAACTGTTGCGGCGATATTAAGATTTATCAGCTCGATAAAATCGCAATTGCACGAAAGGCAATAGGAATAGGAATAGGAATTTCTTTGCACGCGAAAGGATGATCGCCTGAATTATCTTTTTAGAACGCGTTTCTAAAATTCTTCGAGAGAAATGAACTCCTCCCAAAGTTTTTCCAAACGAAAACGAACGATGCTCGAGCAAGTGTAAAAAAATTTAGCATACGAATTCGATGAATTTAAAACGAATTTGAACGTAAGCGGATTTTAATTAACGATTAAATTTGAATTATTATTTAATAGAGAGAGAGAAACACGTGATATAACAAAGTTATTACCATATCCATAATTCAGAAATCTCGTTTTCCATCCCATCGATTACGAAACTTTATTTCAATTTGACGTGTACACGTGTAAAATCAAAGCGTCGTTTTTCGACCGTGAAGAGAGAGAGAGAGAGAGAGAGACGGTTCCTCGCCGAATTCTCGTACGTGATGGCCATTATTAATAAGGATCAAGAAAAATTTTTGTTCGAGACGGCCATCCAAGATCACGGTTACGCAAATTGCTCGACCTATTTTCAATTTGCATAATTCTTCACGATCCTTCTCGGCCACGTCCTCCTCGCCTCGGCTCGAGAAGGATCACCTTGAATCGCGTTTAATGTAGGATTCTCGGTGATGGTGGTCATAGTTCACGGCGATAGTCCACGCTCCACGATCGAAAAATGTTAAAGCAATCGCGTCGATAGAGCAATCGTGGTCGCACCGTAAACGCCTCGACGAAAAATGCATTCCTCGGCCGGCAACGAGGAAACGCCGTCCTTGATCCTTTCCGTCTCGCCCCGTTCGTGGCCCGCATTTCGAATTTCGCGCTTTCGAATTTCGCGATAACATCCCGGCTGCAATTCTGATCGATTCTGGTTTAGGAACTGCGATGACGAAACAGAACGAGAGAGAGAGAGCTTTTTAGTTTCTTTCCAGTGTAAGGCTCGAGCATAAGGCTCTGTTTAATTAAGAATTAACGCGCGTGATCGTTTCAACGATAACATGGTTGGATATCTAGAGAAAAGGTGAAAATTTGGAGAGGCAAGAGTTTAGTGGAAGTCAAGGTGGAAGCAGAACGATTAAATTCCAGCGAAATGGATCGTGAACAATGCTCAATTTTAAGGAAAGCGATGAATTCTCGATTTATCTTTCTCCGGGCACTAGAGAACGTATATATTCGTGGAAAGTTTTTAAATCGAGATGATAAATCGATAAGAGATCGAAGAGGAGATCGAAAAATCCTCTTCATACGTGTAACAATAAGTAATAAAGCGGAGAAAGGAGGAATGATCCAATTTGGAGAAACTAGCAGTTGCGTAATGGGCGTTACGATGCTTCGTGACGTCGTGTGTGAGATAATATGAGCGAGAAAGCGACGTCGAAGCGTGCACCTTCACGGCCGTATTGAAAAATAAATTGCAATATACACATATATATATACAAGTTTAGAATTATAATCGAAAACAACGTTCGAACAAACTACTAACCTCACCTTTTCGTTCCACTCAACGAAACCGTCCAATAATATATATAATACATATTCATGGAATTATTCATAAACAATCAATCGTGTATTATCGCTCGCAGAAAAGGGGAGAATATTGAACGGCCAATTATCGTCCAAAAAATTTATTACGCAACTTACGCATTAAGTCGCTTAAGTGCTCGTCAACGACGACGCGATTCTATCCTACGCGTCTTGCCCGCTTACTTTCACACCACCGAATATAATCCTGACCTTTTCAGTTTTCCCACCAACTCTCTGCCCTCCCCTCCCTTCTTCCCTCTCGCCCCGCTCGACCGTTTGCTTTGGAATAGGCGCGCGGATAAACGATATTGAATGGTCGGTGATCGGCGGACGACCCATCTCCGACGCGACACGCGTCGCCGTTCATCGATCGATTGCCCAATTGAACGAAACGCTCGCGTTGTCGAGATATCCTGGCGGCAGGACGAGGATGGCGTACGAGAGCGCGCGTACGAGGCTGCGTGGGATTCGCGGAGCAAACGGAACCTGCCCCACCTGGGAGGCGAGGCCTGCGATTCTCGATTCTCGATTCTCGAAGGGGCACACACATGCTCGCCTTCGTTCCCCTTCGTGCCGCTAAGACATCGGGATCTCCTTCACCGTGGTCCTCAAACGAGCCTCGCTCACCGCCAGGTACACATCTCTCGCGGCTCACGCACTCTCGCCGTCAAGTCCGTCATCGCGCGCGTCCCCTTTCGCGTGTCTTTTCTATCGCTGTTGTCTATCTAGCCACGTGCCCTCTTTCCTTCTCCTAGCCTCTTTTTGATTATCGTCGCGCCTCATTTCGAGTCGTTACAGCAAGCAAGGTGAACCAAAGTGTTTATATATATTTCGAATGGCAATACTTGGTTCCGATACTTGCCCATCCATTCGATTATTTCGCGCTTTCGATAAAATTGATAATTCCTTTTCCCTAACGATAGATAAAAACACGCACATTTTTTCAAAAAATATCTTCGAAGAAACGTTTTTATTCTCTTCTCCCCTTTCACTCTCAACCTCGTGTTGACGGAATTCTGTTTACTTATTAGTTTTTTTTTTCCTCGCAGGATAAAAGAATCGAGAAGCTCAAAAAGGGAGAGAGAGAAGCAAAATGAGGATAACTTGCTTACTCTTTGGCCTCTCGTTGCTGTTGGTTTACGTGCACTCCAATCCGATCGTCAAGAGGGAGACGGAGCCCGTCGAGCTCAATCCATTGAACGAGGTAAGACGTTCTCCAATTCTCTCTGTTTCGGGGGAGGGGGATAGGATAGGATAAAGTCCTTCCACGGGAAAACGTAACGTTCCAAATGACGTTCCGTAATAGGAGGGGGAGGGGGGAGGGCCTATTAAAAATCGTGAAAGTGAAAGCGCCCATTTCGAAGTTTTATTATACATATACCGTGTTAGAAGCTCGATAGTCGTGGAAGATCGTGTCCTCGTGTCTAATATCGGGATCTCAAGATGCCAATGTCTTGAGGGGAAAAGGGAGACACGCGAAAAGAGAGATAGAGAGAGAGAAAGAGAGAGAGAAGGAAGGAGCGAGGAGTGAAAGCGGTTGACTTAACTTCAAGACACGCGAGGACGGATAAACGCGTAACTGAAATTCTGATCCGTGGCACGTGGCCGTCCGCCTCGCTCTTTCTCCCTCCTTTCGTCCAATGTTTATCGTTCGTAATTCGCGTCGTAGTCGTAGTCACACAGAATCATTAAACAAGAGATCCTAGATGATCAACCGAGGTTTCGCTTAATTGTTCTTTACGAGGGATTAAACGAGAGCTTCTCATCGTTAATGATGTCGTTTACGATCAATCTAGAGATTGAGCTGAGATAGAGACGGGAATGAAATCTCTTCGCGGTGAAAATTTATAATAGTTCAATCTATTATCTATACTTAAAAGTAAGTTTATTCGAAATTTTCAAACTTTAATTCAAGCAACTCTAGAAATTGCGGGGAGAGATTTCGGGATCTTTAATCTCAGATTTGTTCGTTTCGACATGCCAGATATACGTGGTGGAGGCCGAGGATGACCGAGGGGGCGAGGAGAGGGCCGACAGGGACAAGAGGAAGATCGCAGTGGCGAAGCTGGGCGTATCCAACGGCATAATCAATTTCGTCTTCAACGTGAGATTCGTCTTCGACGAGGTATTGAAGAAATAACATTCGAGTTAACGTACGCTTGATTTGCAGAAACTGGATTCGTTGATCGACGCCAAGACGAAAGCTCTGAGCGATCTGGACGAGACGAATCGAATAAAGAACAAGGCTTACGGGATCGACGTGAACAAGTCTGCGACCAGCAAGTTCATCAGCGAGCTGGTGAACGCGAAAATTCAATCGGCGACAGGGAGCATCGGGCCGGTGGTGAGCACTGCCCAAAACTTCTTCTCGAACACGAAGAGCGGATTGACGAATGCGTTCGTCTCGAAACTGGCCCCCCTCAGCTCCATCGCCACCGGTTTGAGCTCTCCGCCCTCCACTGGTGAGACGAGACACCCTCGAACATGAGGAATTTTTTTGTCGGAATTGTCGTGTAAAATTTTCCAATTTTTATTCTATTCCTTTGATCCCGATAACGTTTTCGCCAAATTTAATTATAGGGGACAACAAGGAGAATTACGAAACCAAAACGTCGAACGCACTCAACTTTCTAGGAAACATTTTGAACGCCCAGCTTGGCGTGTTGTCGAACTCGAAGGGTCTTTCTAGCGATTCGCCGTTTTCCGAAGGGGTACGATAATAATAATAATAATAACTCTTTCTCTTCTCCTCCCTCGCGTTTTTTTTCTTTCTCTTTATTTCTATCTCTATGTCGTTGTCTTGCCCTACGATTCACTCTTTCTTTGAACGAATACAATATATGTTCGTCGTCGATCGAATTAACCGAAGAAATCCTCGCTTCACAGTTGCTTCTTTTTCCTGATCTGATCGTCTAAAATTATATCGCTTGCCATCTGATGGAATGGAAAAAAAAAAAAAAAAAATTCGTAAGAGGCAGCGAAACTTTGGCTTGCTAAACTTGTTTGTTGCTTGAAACAAAGAATCCTTATAAATCCGATTTGTTTGCATGTGGAGAAACTTTCGCCTTGTTTCCGTATTAATCCTCTCCCTCGAGAGAATCGTTTCGAAAGAATCTGTGTAATATATCGCTCCTTCAAACGATACTTTGTTTGTCGGGATTTAAGGTGAACAAGCAAATTAAAATGAAAACATGTTGTGCATAAACAGTACGATTACGGTTCGTCGCAAGGGGAGCCTTATACGGTTTAAAAAAGCGGATGCGGTGCAAACGAGGACGTTGGATTCAACCCTTTGGACGCGTATCCAAGGGAACGTATCATCAAGCAGCAACGCTTAAGAGGATTGTCCTTGGGCGACTATATATATATAAAAAGAAAAAAAAGAAAAATAGAAACTAACTAACTAAGAAATAATTCCTTCACGCGCACTTGTAACATTCACATTGTAGATTAGCAGCACCATTGTATGGATTTTTCTTTTTAGCTCGACCGATAAATTGCTGATAAAGGATCTTCTCCTCCCCTTCTTCTGTCTGTGACAAACTCACCCCACGGTAATCTTTAAAGAGACACGCAAGAGATCTTCTATCTCGTCACTCTTGTTCGTGCTAAAATCAACGAGAAGCCCTCCCCCTCCCCCCCGACCGAACGAATCATCGTTGTGCGACAGAAATGTAAATAATATCAGTTTATTATAATATATAAGAGTAGCCTCTCGCGGGGATTAACCAGCCTCGATCATCATGTGTAAATTCTATGTGAATAGGGTAATATCTTTTATTAAGCATAATATATGGCCATAATTAATGGTTTTTACGATTGATATTGATGATGATATTGATGTTAAATAAAATCACGATCACGTTCTTTCTTCTTTTTTTTCTTTTTTTTTTTTTTTTTTGTTTATGAGTCGAACATTTGAATATCTTTCTCCAATCGTATACGTCCTCCATCCTTTTTCCCCTAAAGATATCCTTAAGAATCGATTTTAATTTACGCGTGAAATTGCCACGTACTAGTACAAGAATATTTATTATAGATATTTATTATTTCTTCTCTTTGCGATGAGTTATCAACCGTATGTTAATTGTTACAATTTTAAATTATTACACGTTATTGATCCTTCGCACGCACGATTGCGCCAATCAAAGCAACAATCATACGTCATACGTTCTTTAATAAATACATCATAGAAACAAGTTTTCGATCGATCGAAAAAAAGAAACGTGTCATTCTCTCTCTCTTTCTCTCTCTCTTTCTCTATATATATATATATTCTTAACGTTGGCAACACCGAGGTACGCACGAGTGTTGCGAAAGACGAACTGTCATTGGCCATTTTTTCTTCTTCTTCTTCTTCTTCTTATCTATGTGTTATCCAGATCTCGACCACGACGGAGGATATCCCCGAATTCGATAGAACGAAGGTGAACTTGGACATACCCCCGATGGTGTTCGGTAGCGGTTTCACAACCATCACCAATATCAGCAAAATCCTGAGCAACGTGATCACCGTAAGTCCGAGCGAAAATTCGTACGAAATTAAAAAGATATCGAGATCGAGATCGAGATCGTTATCGTTATATCGACGCGAATATAATTCGAACTCGGCACAATACTTTTTTTTTCTAATTTTTCCCCCTCTCTCCTTTTATCGAGTGATAAACACGGTAAACGGTGTCACCCTTCACTTTATTGCAAAATTAAGCCGGTTTTCCACGATATATCTGTTTTCGAGCTCGAGCGCAATCAAAACGATCTGTATACGATTAAATCAAATCGACGAAGAATGATCCTTTTTCTTCCTTTCTCAGAACTCAGCCCGTCGAACGCAAACGTTGCTGGAGGTGTTCAAACCGTTCTTCCGTGGAGTATTCGCGATCAAGGGCCTATCTTCGGATTAGAAGATGCTCCTCGAGGATCATAGAAGGATGCTAGGACCAATTGCCATCTCACTCATGGAGCATTTCCACGGAGAATTCCCGTTTCGAGGGACCGTGCAAATGATAGCCTGAGAAATGATAGTCTAGATAGAATACGAATTTTAGGGGTCGCAGAGATCAGCGTAGTTAAAAGGTGATTGTTGGAAAGGGGGGAATAATATTTAATTGTGCGTCCCTTGTGCAAGAACCGCCAAGAAATTTCCTCTTCGCGCGTGAAAATATTTATTACAAATTTTCGAGAAACGTGTCAAAAATCTTCATTGTTTCATCTTATATACAAATTAATGTCGAATAATGATGGCGCGCGTCCCGTGGTTCCGGCGTGAAATGTATACGCGTTTACATGCGGCCGTTCACGGGTGATCAAACTTGGCGTTTCCTTTTGTACGTAAATTCGTTGCCATAAATTGCGACACTGTTTGCCAGAAAGTGTAGCTCGCGTGTCGTAAAACGTACGTACGTAACGATGTAATATTTTACATCATACGGCTATTTAACGTACCGTGAGCGTAAAGTTCGCTCCTCGGCGGTTGTAACGTTGTAACGAACATACGCTTGCTTGATTTAAAGCTTGTTAATTGCGTTTCCGACGAGCCGTGTTAAAATAAACGTGCGAGCATATCGAATCGATTAAACTCTTCACTCCTTACTTCCTTACTGTATGTAAAACGCGAATCTTAAAATACCAACTTATCGTATTGATTTCTTTTCCTGAATTCTCTCGGAGAAGTCTTTTTTTTCTTTCTTTTTCTTTCTTTTTAGGTAAGATGAAGCAAACACCCGTCGTTAAAATTAATCGTCCATAATATCGATAACGCGTCCCTTCTGCTCGGATGAAAAGAAACTTTGTCGCGCTACCTCGAATCTAATTGCGCAATCGTTTACTAATCGAATCGTAATAGTGTGTATGTATGGATTCGTTCCGAATATTAGCTAATATAATATCCATTTAACTGGCTTGGTTCAAAATTTGGAAATCGTACAAGGAATTTATAAATACGTAAATTTATAAATATACATGTGATTTTAATCGTGATTTCTAAACGATGATATTTTTGTTTATTATGCGGTGACATTTGATATTTCTAAAAGTTACTTAATGAATTATTTAATGGATGAATAAATGAAAATGTAATATCCTTTCTGCCTAACAGTCTTGAAGTATCGGTCGTAAGTGAGAAATAACTCGTTACATCTTCGCAAGTATTTCTCGATATTCGATTTAATTTATTTTTTTTTTCTATAAATCGAGTAACGTTACATTTAATTGCATCCAATTACAACGATGATTATTGATTTGCTTGATTTTATTACAATTGATTGGAATAACATCGCGGTGACGAAAAATCGACTAGGCGATAATTACCATCGATTAATCATTCTTTCAGACTTCCGTATCCGGTGAAAGTATTTATATTCGAATAACAATTTATCCTATCGAACGAGAAACGGGAGAAAAATTAAATATAAATGCGATTCGATCTGGCTTGCCTCCTTGCGACGGCGCAGCTTTTCCGGTCTGACCACAATTACGCAACAGTGCTTGATACAAGTATGCGTAATATATTATAAATACTCGAGTCTCGTATGTTTGAGAAAAAAAACATTTCAAAGTGTCTTTTCTTTAAGATTCATCCGAATCTACGCAAAAAAATCTGTCCGCAAAGCCGTGAAAGGTATTTGAAAAGAAATGAAGAGAGAACGACGGCTTTTTTCTTTCCCTCTCCTCTGGTATAAAAAATATTCAGTATCTAAAAAGCGAAACGAACTTTTTTTTTATCGTGTAATGGACGATTGCGTAAATATGGCAATGATATAATATATGGAAAAGATGCACACGACCTAGTTATATGTATGCAAAGGTATCAATGAACGATTAATTATCATACATGGCGCGTTCCACTTTCTTAGACATTATTGGCCACGCCGTTTCTTGCGGTCAACGGATGCAAAAATGATCGGTATTATTCCGTATTTTATGGACGGAGAAAAGAAAATGCACGGAGAGGGGGGAGGGGAAAAAAAAGAACGGCCGTCATAATCGTAATTTATGGTTGCCTCGATCGGTATCTAAGCAAAAAGAAGGAAAAGAAAAGAGAGAAAAAAAGTCTTGGCTCAGACTGCGATTGGTAAATCGAAGCGTTTAAAAACGTTTAATGAAGTATTGTCGGTGCAGTATCGAATGATAAAAACTTGCCTGCCGTACAAAATCTGTAATAAATCTCTCATCAACCAGCTGTGTCAGTTATTAACTGTTATCAATTTAAATTTCGTAGAAACTAATTAAACGCGTTTAAAAAAATTTCATTTTCAGCTTTCGTAACTATATATATATATATATATATATATATATATATATATATATATATATATATATGCATATATATATGTATGTATTCCTTTCTCTATTTCCTCGACATTAAAATATATAAAAATCGAGATTATCCAACGATTCGTGCGACCAATCGTTTCCCAATTTTCTACACGATCGTGACTCATAACGGGAAATTTTAACGAGCAATTCTCTGATTACGGAGAATTTCGTTTCTAGAATTTCATAAATTCTGTAACGAGAGGCACGAGAGGTATTTCGCAAAAAAGAAACGACCTTCGAACGATTCGAGGTATCGAAAGGAGGAGAGACTCATCTCGTTAGTGTCCGCTCTACCGTCCGACAAGATGCATTTGTTCTTAAGCGACGTGTCGTTTCTTCTTTACTACGCCGGCACTGCTCTTCCAGATGTGAAGCTGGCGGAAATAGTTCTCGCGTGAACGAGTTGACAATCTTAGTGTCGTCTCAGGTAAGAGTGTGGCGACTGTTTCTTTCTTTTTTTTTTTTTTTTACGATTCTCTCGGATTTTTGTCATGATTGTGTGAATGAAATGTATCTATTCGTCTATATGTATGTTCGATTTTATAGAGGAAGGTATTAATAATTAATTCTGTTGGATGCAAGAAGATGGTGATAAGACTTTTTGAAAAAATATTTGATTAGACTCTTTTTTTTATATGTTTTGTAAATTTTTGTATCTTCAGTATTGAACAAATTCTCATTTGTTCAAAGATAGAAATTAAATTGAAACTCCTTTTTACATCCAATAATACGAAAAGACGAGCTCTTTTTAATTGTTAATTTTTCTTAAATGCTTTATTTTTACAATTGATAGACGGAATTGTACTTGATTCAATGAAATTTATTCAAGATGATCGCTCGTTTTGTATTCCTCTTTCCAATCTTTAATTATACAAACTTTTCACCGATATCTTTCAATACCGTTTACCCTACTTAGCATTCTTTTGTCACTTACAAACAAACAACGTTAACCAACGTATGCCGTTATACGAATAAAAAATGACTTTCCAATTTCTCTCTCTCTCTCTCTTTCTTTCTTCGCTTCTTCGTTAAAATAGTAACTAAATTTCTAAATTAGTAGGTCAAAGGACCTACCAACGTCGTTCACTATTTCGTGAACGATTGCGCGAACGTTGCGTAAGAATAAATCTGACCACGTTTTATTATACAATACTATCATCGAGAGAGAGAGAGAGAGAGAGAGAAAGAAATTAATTCGTCATCTCGAATTTTTCTCCAAGCAAATTACACAAAATTGTTTCGCAACGTTTAATATAGTGTATGATCGATTCGAGGTTTGCTCGAGATAATTTTACTTAAAGAAAAAAAAAAAAAAAAGAAAAGTAAAGAAAAATTGCATAGGTATTGAACGAAGGAATGATGTATTTTTTTTCTTTTCAAGTTACAGCACGTTTCGGCTGCGAAAAATATTCGGTTCGTGATCGAAAATGCGACTCGTTATTTAAACTTAATCTCTTCCAGCAAATTGGCGATTGGAAAATTATATCGGTTGTTTCCTCTACTACAGGTTTCCAGATACCACGCAACGGGGTAACAGGGAATTGCATAAGGGTACGGTGGACGAACGCGAGGGATTGCGCAATACGTGTATTTGTTCGAGGCAAATAGAAGAGTGAGTAGAGGCAATGAAAAACAAACGATTCGTCGTTTTTCGGGGGGAGGGGAAATGGTTCGTTCACCCGTAATGCGCAGCATACGAACCGATGAAAGTCACAAATACGAACGAGGATCTCCCGAAGAATGCCGATGCACTAGAAAGATGAGAGTTAAAATATGCTAGGTCTTTTTCTTTCCGTGAACGAAGGAGAGAAATACGTTTAATTCCGTTTTTCAATTCAACGATTAACAATTTAATTACAATCGAAAAATAAATCGATGATGTTTTCTTTTCTTTTTGCTTTTTTCAAAATTTTCTTCCATCTTCGATTTCGAAATTACAGCGATGATACTGGGAGAAACTACACTGGGAATTCCTTTGTTTCAATACAGTATTTATTACGAGAAAGCATGGAACTAATATCTCCCTCTCTCTCTAAAAATCAATTTTCTCCTAATTCCACAATGAGAATCACTGATCCGCAACAGGTGGATAACCGCGCCGTTGCGTAACAAATACATATATAGATACGTACGTGAAAGATTTCAAACAAAACGGTCATATATATAAAATTCGGATGAGTCAAATGCGTGTTGTAATTTTACCCTTTTGTTTTTCCGATTCTATCGATAACGCTCGATGGACGAAGAAGGAGAAAATTTTGAAAGCTCGTCGTATTTTGTAATTCTTTGTTGTGAAACGAGAAGATAGACTGCGAATTTAACGAATTTATCGTGACGGTAACCATAGTTACTCTTATCTCTTACTCTTTCCCTTCCTTCTTCCGTAACATAGAATCGATTATCGACGCAATAAATTATGATAACAAAATCCTATAATGAATACATTGGAGGAAATTCATTAACCGGACAATTCGATTAATTTTCACGATCGAGCGAAGAACGAGTCGCGAATCGAGCAGAAATAAAATCGAAACGAGCGAGTTTAGAGTTGGAGGAAGCACGTGGCCGTCGCGGCGAGACGGGCAAGCAGTGAAAGTGAAACACGCTCGAGGTCCACCACGTGGTCCTGACGTTCCACCCACCGTTGCAGCCAACTTACCAAGTATTAGCTTTGATCCTCGAGCAGCGCGGTTCTGCTCCAGATTGACGATCGTACGTGAAACGAGGCTTCGCGATCCGTCGAAAAACCGAGATTCGACGCGTGGTCAAAGTGTCTCTCAACCGTTGTATATCACTTTTGTTTCGACACTTTTGTTTTGTTCCTCTCCCTCATCTCTGGAAGCTACGCACGGAAGAAAGATGGAAGAAGGGAACTTGGAAGAATTTTACGAGAAGAAATCGGGCATCCTCGTCGAGCAAGAATGCAAGAATCGATTCATCCTTTCTAGTCCTTTCACACGCTCGCATAATCGGCGATAACTCGTGGAACTTTTATAGAAAGTCTCGAACGATACAGTCACCAGTTTGATCGCGGAGAAGAAAACGTTCGTGGAATATTTAGAAATTTTCGATCGTTTATATACCCATATAAATATATCATTGTATATAAATATGTCATTGAAGTAAAAGTTATTCCGGTGAAATGAAATTATCCGTTTAAAAATCGTTCGCAATTCAACAACAGAAATGAATATACATTCGACGTTTTATAATCGAGGTAATTACCAGGATACGATGATACCACTTTGAGCACCGATTTCACTTAATTTCACAATCGAGTTCAAAATTCTAATCATAATATAAAAAAAGGAATAGAATTATAAATAAAGAATCTAATAAATAAACGACTCGATCCAGAGTTAATTATCAATCATTCGGTGAAAAATTAGACAGCTTCGTCACTCTCGGTTCTCGAAAAATCCACGCAACGTTCGGATCCGGGTAAGTATCTATCCAGCAACGTGTTCCAACTCGAAACAAAGATAATTACTTCTCAAACTTTGCCAATAGCTCGTGACGAATACCGCGCCCATTGCGACAGATCCGAAATTCGTCGTCCGTTTCGAAACCGATGGGACATCGCTGCTAGCCAATTCCCTACACGCACGAGGTCGTAACACGTGCATGTGAAAATGGAGCACGAGGGGAAATATCTAACCGAGGATCCGTTCAAAATTTCGACCGGCCGGTGGACAGTCACGCCCGATCTTTCTCCAAGTTTCCACCTGCTCGACCAGTCTCCACCGATCCGAGTAAAAGATCCGACTCTTTCCGATCCCGTTTATCTACATTATCTCTCCTCGCGTCGAGCGTGTTGAAAAGTGGAAGAAGTGAAAGTGCACGAACAAACGGCGTTACACGAATTTCCCGCCAGAAAAGCGAGGCTTCTCGCTCGAACAACCGAACAAATGGACGCGTGAGCGGAAAAGGCGCGAGCTTATAAATGCTTCTTGTCACAGGACTTTCCAAGTTTCTTTGGACGTAAGCAGGGCTCAAGCGGGTTGGCCAATCGACAGGTACCATTAAAACCGAATCTTTCGATACGGTACGAATACGAATCGCCTCGTTAGTCGCATTTTTCTCGCATTTTCCTGGCGAACAATCGCTTACGTGATGGGAATCACGCGGATAAGTTCGAGAGTTTCGCGTGTCGAATAGTCATTTCACGATTTCCTCCGACTCCTTTTCACGAATTCTGCTCGGTGGCTCGCGACGAACTGCATGTCGAATCTATCCCGAAACTTTACTGGAAAAGTTGCTGCGAACGTTTTGTCTCGAAAGTATGTATTTCTTTCCTTTTTTTTCTTTTTTTTTTGAGCTACTAGGATTCTATGATCGATCACTCGTATCACTTTGATTGCAGATGATGCCCGCATCGTCGATCGAGTTACTGGTCGTCGGCCTGTCGCTACTGCATTTCGTCGATCCTCTTCACAGCAGTAACGTTCAGCCGGACATGCGTAATGTTCGCGAAGCATACGACTCCTCGAGCATAGACAAGCATTTGCCATGCGCGAGCGAAGAGAAGGGGAAGGCTGTTGACGGTTTGGATTCGTTGAGTTATCCCGAAAGAATATCGAAAGAAACGATATTTCTGCCAATACCCGCTGTAGCGATGGAATATCCTAGTTATCGAAATTATGGGTTGAACGATCGTTCGAAGAAGGAAGATGAAATAAATTCCAAAGAGAAAGACAAAGGCAGTAGCTCGATCGAAGAAGAAATTATAGAAAAAATGAAAATTCTCGATAAATTTTTATCCGAAGATTCGAATGCAAAGGATCTTGATATAAATGGAATCGAGGATAATATTATCCCTGAAGAGTCGAAGAGAATCGTCAGAGAGGTGAAGAAGCAAAAGCCAGGATTCTTTTGGACTCTGGCAAAACTCACATTTGAGGTAAAGTTTATTAAGTGATTCATCTTTCGTTCGGAATTGGTATAAAATAAACTTCATTCCTTTTCAGATGATCAACGACACGAAATCAGCGATCAAGCAGATCAGTGACATTATCAACAACAGTATAGCGCCAGATTCGGCCACTCAGAATACGATGACGAAGGCGTCTTTGATGGCTCCACAATCGACGAACAACGAAACGAGCGCGACCAATCTGAACGCGACAGAAACGACGACAGAGGCGCCTACGACCACCACGCAACCCACCTTAACCAGAGAAGGATTACAGAAATTAATCAGGAGAAACGTGTTGGGCCTCGTTAGACTTTTCAACATTGAGTGGAATGACGCTCTGAACGTAAGACAATTCAATTTGTTCCTTACTTACTTTCTTGAAAATTTCCTTCTCATGCTCTGACATCGTTTGCTTCCTTTCTTTTCTTTTTGAGATTCATTAGTTTCGACTTCTCGTGGTCGTTAGATGAGTGCTCAATCGAGGGAATAGGATTAAATTATTATCTAAATTGTTAAAAATTAATTGAATATTTTAGTAGAACTGCTTCTTTAACTTATTTTTAACGTATTAGCTTGTACTACATGAAGTTGCCGATTTTAGAAAATTACAATCAATTGCGACTTGTAAACTTAACCTATATTTTGCTTAACATATTTTGATGTTAAGTGTGATAAGTTTTTTTTTGTATCAGTTTAACTGTTTTTTGAGAAGTGAGCGAATTTAAAATATTATTCCTATAATGAAATAAATTTAAACTGAAACACAGTGCATATCGAAATATTAGGTTAACTTTCAAAAAAGATTCTATCGACGAGAGGATCGTTCAGTGACGATTTAAAAAATTTAGATTTCATAACAAATGAAGATCTTGAAAATGAATCCCAAGATGATCTTTATTAAACAAAGATAAATTGAAAGTCAAGTGGAAACAGAGTTAAATGTATCTCCAATGACAGTTTTCAGATTTAGGTGCAATGAGTGAAAATATTGGAAAAGGAAGATCAAAAGTTGCGGCGTTTGAAAGTGTGCTTATCGCATAAAGCTCGAAACAGTAGAAGTCTATCTTTGAATAGAATTATAATCTGTGACAAGAAATGGATATTATACGATAATCGTATACGATCTGGACAATGGTTAAATGTTAATGAAAATTTTAAACAAATGGCGAAAACATTATTACGGTCGAAAAAAGTTATGATGATTACATAATGGTTTGTAAAGACAATAATTCATTATTCTTTTCTGAAGGAGATACAACAATATCTTACTACTAAAAAATTATGCATGACAACCGCATACATTATAAACTATTCTACAAAAATTAGCTGAATTGAAATATGAAATCTTAATCCATCCACTCACCAGATATTTCACCAACTTGTTTATCATTTGTTTCGTCACTTACATTTGTTTTTAAAAAAATATTTTGATTGAAAGATTATAATTTCGAAAATATATTATTTTTCTTTCAACCAACAAAAATGACAGTTTCATGTAGTACGATCTAATATTATTTTTTACATTTATTAGAGACTCGAGAAGAACAATTTTTCTCGTTTAAATTATTTTAAATTTCTGTTTATTTTTCCCGGATCTTAATCTTTGATCCATTTCTATCATAAATTAATTAACATTTGTATATTCTCTCTTTCCAGCAATCAGAAACGAACGTGAAAGAGTTCCAGAAGAATCTAGGAAACCAGTTGAGCTTTTACCTTCGTGATAATCCAGAGGCGTACAAGAATTTTTAGAAAATTCTTCTTCCACAACGATCCTTAGTATCCATTCTCGTAGCACGTAGCAAAGACTGAAACGTATTATTTTAAAAAAATTATTATTATTATTTATAAAATTGCGGTTCTTGAATCCACAAAAACGTGTAATTATTTTATTTATCATTCGAATTAAATAAGAGTTGAAGGTGAATTTCAAATTGTCATAAAAACGACTCCAGATGGCTCTAGAAAAGTTTACCGACAAGTTTCATCGTAGTAAAAGATGGCGAAGACGGTCGAGAAACGTTTCAAAAATGCTCACAAAAGATCTTACGTCACCTAGTAAAGATCATCGTCCGATATTTATGTAACGCAGACCCCACGCACTCGGATAATCATCAGTGAAAGAGGAAGAACTCTTAGGGATAAGGCGCGAATTCGAGAAAACGATTGCGGCGAATAGAAAGCACGATTGGTGGGTTTCGATTGGTCGATACGAGGCGTGGGATCACTCGATTCGCTCTTATATGTGGATCACCGAGACGAGTCAGCAACTGTGCGCGATCAGTGCTCTTCTGTGCGAATCGAGAAAGTCGGATTTCTACATTTTACCAAACGAGGGTTGTAAATATATATATATATATATATATAGTAAATATAAATCATAGTGAGTATAACGTACGTTAATTTTTGCATATTCGATAAGTCGTTGCGAGTAATTTATAGTTTCGGTTGTCAAAATTTATTCATCGTAAAGTAAAAAGAAAATTGGATCGTTAACGAATCCAAAACGAATACCGTAAATTAACATTGTCGTGTTATAATTGTCGTGTATAAATTTTACAAATGTAAATTTTTCTGAAAAGGGGGGAGGGGGAAGGAAGATCGTTTCGAAATATATATTCTCGCCTATTGAAAGTAGGCTTTGTGAATATTATTAATATCGAAACTAGATTTCTAAAGATCATATTAATTATACGATGACTCAATAATAATTCTGTTTACGATATCGCGTATGCAAAAAATAACACTGGAAAGAGAGAAAAGGCGGGGCTGAAAATCAAGATTACGTGGTATAGAAAGGTCAATATGTACTGGATCTTACTGGAAGGATCATGATTGGTCGATGCGCACTTGAGGGATCCTGAAATCATCCTTATAGAGCAGAAGATCGTCGACACGTCTTGTAGTTTGCGGATCAAGAAGCTCGGTGTCAAAATTTACTGCAATGTTTGCAATCGTTTCCGTTGTTCTTAACGTCATCGTTTACACGATTGCCTCGGAAACGGTAAGTTATTTTTGGGGATTCAAAAAATTCAAAATTTGAATTCGATATTTTGAAAACAAAAAAAAAAAAGGAAGAAAGGAAAGAAAAATGTTAATGTGACGTATTTTTAATTTTTTTAACGTGATAGAATTTTTTTTTAAGCGATAGAAACGCGAATAGAAGCGTAACGAAAAGCAATAACGTTTGTTTAAAAGAACGCACGCTGACATTTCGATTATCGGTTGTCAAGCGGAATATCATTTCTTCGACGTTCTTTATATGTAGAAAAGAGAAAGCTGCCGAGAAAATTATTCTCTTCCCGTATTTACAACTTCACGATGATATTTTCCTATATGTAAAGTAATTTTATAATTCTAATAATTTTCGCGACACTTGTCCGCCTACGTGTATACTTATTTTGAATTTATTATTTCAGCCGATCCTCCATCGAATAAGGCGACAAGATTTTTCAAACGAGAATGGCCAAGTGATAGACAAGATTTTTAACGTGAGTTGTAAAAATATCTCTCTCTCCTTTTATCGTTTTCAACAAAATTTAATCTAATCCCAGATACCAATTACCGCGATCAAGCAAACTGCAACCGTGGCGCAATCGTTCAATCAGGAAAATTCTCAGACGATCGACAACGTGTTCAAGGTATCGTATTATCGTACTCACGCAATCCATCCTATCTTATATTAACCTCGTTACAAATATTCCGTAGATTCCTGTTTCGACTTTGGAAGCTGTTGGAACCCTCGTGAAAGCGGCATCCGAGCAAAGACGACGGAATGCCGACGATGCGCAACGAATGCGACAGGAGAGAAGGGACAGAATATCGGCAGTAAGGGAAAGGCAGAGATTTCAAAGGGAGCAATTGCAACAACAACGCGTGAAACAGCAACTCGTGAAAAAGAGCATCAAAAATAGTAACAAAGATCCTTTCGATTTGAACACGTTGTCTCTGTTGTTTAGCAATCACGGTGTTCTAGGAAGTATTCAAGGGACGTTTGGCGGTTACAAAGGTGATCAAGGTATACACGTATCTGATTCGAAATTAAATATTCGTAAACGTTAAGAAAAATGTAGATCTTTCACGTAAGATATTTTGTAGAAGTTCATGGAGGTCAAGGGAGTGGAGGGGGTTACCAAGTTCACGAAGACATAGAAGAAGATACGAACTATTCCTGGCACGGAATCACGGCGGGAATCGGCACGTTTTCCGGTTCTCGACCAACCAGCACACGCGTCACCGTACAAAATAAGATCGCCGTTAAGGACGAAGTACCAACCGATCATTCCTACGATACGGAACAAATACAGAACAAGATCGCTCCAAAGATCAAAGGGAATGAATCGAGACACGAAGAAGATCCCCCATTGCAGAACAAAATTGCACCCAAGACGAATAGGATATCGTTCAGATCGTAAAAAATAATTTTAAGTGTATAAAATAAATAGAATTTATTTTTTCCACGACAATTCGTACGTGACGAGCATTCCATTTGAGCGGAGCAATCGTTTCTATTGGCTAATTTTCGCTCTAATCGGCAGCCGATAAGTACGTGAGTCACGTCGCGTCGTTTATGCAAATAACGAAAATGATAGAACGATGATGATGCTCGGAGAAAGCGAGTTGCAACAGAAATTAGTAAATTAATAGTATATGTATATTTTTCGTTTCGTTCGTAATTGTCGAAGTGACTCGACGAATTTTCTCGACCACGGTCTTCTTCGACCCACGTGAATCTCGCAGAGTCACGTTTATACCGAAAAATTGCGCCTGTTCGAAAACAGTTAAAATGCGCGCCGAGTCGTTGCCGCGATACGGAAAACATTTTGAATGTAGCATCGCTCAACATGAATAACGAGAAGCGACATTATATGTTATGCATTGGATATTCGAATAAAATTCTTCTTCTTCTTTTTCTTCTTTTTTTTTTTCTTTTCTGCGCACGATTGATATTCCATCGAACCCCTGACGGAGGAAGACATAGGCGCATATTAAACGAGGAAAATAATTTTAAAGAAATTCGTGGTTCGTTTCTACGAACAATTGTGCTTTCCTCTTTTTTCATTCGTGTATACGATGAATAAAAAGGTTATTAATAAAATCTATGATAAATGATAATTAATCCGTGAGAGAATATTAAATTATTCCGCGATTATCACGATTTCATTGCACCTATTTTAAACATATCGTGTTCACAAGGTTAGATGATTCATGTGGATTAGTAATCGTCTAAAAAAGAAAAAAAATAAAATAAAATGCATTTTCCGATTTTACTCGCTATTATATTTGAACAGACATTAATTAAAAGTATTATTTTTAGATAATTAAAATTCTTAAGATACGATAAACGATAATACGCGCAAAATTGTTCATTAAATATATATGTATATATGATTCGAATATTAACAAAATTTTTAAAAAATGATCAATTTAATCGAACGAAATTATTCGTGTATGAATAATTTAAATTTCTTTTTTTTCAAAAGTTTAAACGTATCGAAGAAACAAATAACGTTTGATTCAACTTTGATACGGAAAATTATCTAACATTGCTTCACATTTTTTTTTTTTTTAAATCGCTTTAATCGTTGCAACTTTGGCGTCATTCGTGTCCACGTTTAAAAACACATTATTTATTAATCATTACTTCGTTAATATTACTTTTTTTTGCTGCGAATACGACACGTAACATTTCTAAGTATTTTCGATTCAGATTGTCATCGTCTTAATGATCCTTTTCCGACTAGAAAGACATAACGAAATGAAGGGAAAACGAGAGTCATTTTTAGGGATAAAAGCCACGAAATACTTTACTTCACGAAATATATTTCGTACACCTGTATGTCGAATCTCTCGACGCTTCGTTCCGCTCGCAAGAAGGCCGAAAAAGGAAATGAATGCCTATTGTTCCCGACCAACTCGTATCGTCCTTGACCCCCGCAATCATAGTTCATTCGACGAACAATCGAATAAATCTACGATCGATTCTCATCGCGCGCAAACTGAGACTGCCACGAGACTGGCTGCCTCGTCGGCTACGTCAGTAGTTTTATCCCTTCCCGAAGAGAAGGTGAGAGATGTCTTCGAGGTCTTTTTAGAAATCGGTGGTAAATGCGTTAGTCTGCCGGTTGCTCGGCTCAGTAAGGAACAGAGATGCTGTGCAACAAGATCGATCTTGCCTTCGTGCTCGGTTTACTCGCGTTTGTACACGGGATGCCAGCAGACAGTCAGAGTAACGAGAGGGTGAGTATTATTCATTTTCGAAAATATTATCAAGCGTACGTTTCCTTTCATTCATCGAGGACGAAAACGTGACAATTCGTAACGAGAAGATTTTTTTCGATTCACGAAATTTGAACGATTCTTCGAATGACGAGTACTCAGAGCCATGAAAGATAAATCGTGAAATCGAAACCTTTTCGAGAAAATTGTATATAATCATTTTATTTTTGTATAAACAAGCGAGTTTCTTAAAACTTTCTAACTTCGTCGAGAGTAACGTGACGTTAATTAAAGTAAATAACTGATCTAAACTTTCTTTTTTTATTGGAACAACATCGAAGGTGATGCGAAAAAGAAAAGAAAGAATTGGGATTGAAAAACACAAAGTGTAACGATACAGGTATGGGAAGAGTATATAGCAATGAAAAAAATGGGGAAAGAAGTGATGACGGAATAGCCGTTAGATAATGGACAGGCGCAAGGAAGGAGAAAGGAGCGCGGAAGTGCCGTTACATTAGAATGTTTCTTAATGATTATACCATGACTTTTAACTTATTTGCCCAATTATTTCATTAAATGCGATTAACATTATATCGAGTATAAGTTTAATGAAATCGTTGTAATGATAACTCCTTATCGAAAAGCGATTTCGACGAACGAAAAAAAATGGACAGATCCACGACAATGTGTAAAAAAAAAAAAACCTAATTTGTAAGTTTTCAATTCCAATTGCACGTTACATCGCGTATCTTTTTTTTTTTTTTTTTTTTTTTGTACTATTATTTTTGCGTCATTGTCAATCGTCTTATATATCAATAGGTAAGCAATGTCGTTTCAATAACATTAACATTAACACGTGTATACAATAATGAACACTAATAAACCATTGTGCAATAGCAAATTATACCGTTAGTTGCAAAAAAAGGACCATAAGACGAAAATCGTCAATTTTTATACGAAAAACAACATTTTATTGACTTGCGAAATTTCGTAATAAACTTCATCATTAATTTCGAAGATGCAACAATTTATATAAAAAAAATTTATAAAAAAAGAACTAACAAAAGGATCTAATTAAATATTTTCAACGTATAATTACAATCCCTCCTTTGATTCTAGAATTGGAAAAAACTCACGGAAAATGATCAAATTACAATTCGACTTATATTTCTAAAAATATAAATGATATTCATTATATACAATTGACGCATGAAACTGATCCAACCTGTTCAATTAAAATTATCTATATCAAAAATCTTTTCAATCTTCCAAGAGATTCCAGATTATTCCTTCTTCCTTCAAGAAAATATTACACGTTTTAATCGATAATAATAAAAGATTAATTTCCGCAGCCTCCGCTGATTGAGTTCACCAACGGTGGGATCCGTTTCAATTTCGCGGGCTACCATGCTGCAGCCGGTTTAGGAGGTCTTCTAACCGGGTCGAATACAGGCGGTGGCCTCCACGCCAGCGTAGGGACGCCATGGGGCGGCCATGCGGCCGCTGGTTTGGGCGGGACACTGAATGGCGACAATGCGAACGCTGGCCAGTATTGTTTATACATATTTTAATTTCCAGAGAAATCAGAGAAGCTTTCCGCGGAAACAGGATTGATTTATACTTTCGACGAACAGGGGGAGGGCTTTACGCAAGAGCAGGGCTTGGGAACGGAAGACACGAAGCCGCGGCCGGATTAGGCGGCTTGCTGGACGGAAGTGGGAGGTCTGCACCCGTTAGGGGAGGCCTGTACGCCGGTGCCACCACCGGAACCCGTGGACTCGGATTCACAGCCGGAGAAATACCCAGAGATTTGTTCGGCGCTAGACCGAACGATGGGCCGAGCAATGGACCAAGCAATGGGCCTAGTAATGGGCCTAGTAATGGACCTAATGATGGACCGAGTAGTGGGGCAAACGATGGAAAAGATGGAGAAGGGAGTAATGGGAAAGGGCCGAGCAAGGGTACCTCGCATATTCAAATAATTTCCCGTTCGGGAAAGGAAAAGGTTTGTCCAATTATCCTGAATTTGTCGAATCGTTATATTAAAAGAAAAGAAAAAATTGAATCGTTTGCTCGTAGAAGAACGAAGTATCTACGGAAGTTCCGAAACAAGAAGCTGATTCTTCGACGAGTAAAGAGGTAAATCATAATTCGTAGGTTGCAATGGATTAACGATTTAATTAACGCGCGAATTATTATATCAGATACGTGAAGTATTGCCCATCGAGCCGGCGCCTCTCGTTCAATTAGCCCCTGCTTTACCGAACGAGGCGAACGAAATCGTACAAGTTGGTAAGAATTAACGGTTAATAATGGCGATACTCGTTCTTATTTTTTTTTAATAAACGATTTCCAGATGTTGTTCCTCATCGAGGCAGATTCTTTCATAGGAAAAGGTTGAGGGGGTCTAGAACGAAGGTTATAGAGGAAAATACGGGAGAGGATCAGAACAACTTGAATATTCAAAAGCGTCAGACAATTTATTACTCGGATAAACCTGATTCTTCGGACAAAATTATGACGATACCGAGTAATGGGAACAGTAATGGTTTCTTCGATGATATTTTTCAGGTTGATAAGTTGTATCTATTTCGAACTTTCAGAAACGCCTTTTTTAGAAAGGCGAAAGAGACGTTAAATTTTTTAATTCTCTTCAATTTAATGCTTTTAATTTTTATCTTTAATCCTTTTAATTCTTGCAGATACCAATATCAACGCTGAACGCTGTAAACCGGTTTTTAAACAACAGTTCTGGTTAATTTAACTTTCGTGTAAATGCCCATTCCCCGTATTTTTATATTTACAATTAACGATAATGAAATATAATTATTCCAAGAGAATAATGGATGATAATTCCTTAAGAAATTTTCTTAATAAAATATGTTATAAATATAATTATTAGTCTTTTTCGATTTTTATTCTCGGCATTTTAAAAAAATTTATCATAAGTCAATAATTAGTCGATAAGTTTTCGTTCAGAATTTTATATTATTAATAATAAACGCTATTCTTATCATCTCTTTACGTTGTACGTAATAAATATGCGTAACATTTGATTAAACGAATTTCTTATCTGATTCAACGTTACATTATATATCGATGTATCCTAATGCACAAATTTACGTTTCTATTATGTAAAAAGGAAAAAAAAAACCGATAAATTAAATTGCAACTTTGACAAAACTGGGGGAATAATAATAGCTTAACGTTTAACGAAAGCCAAGGTCAAAGTTTTGGATATCGATGCTAATGCTCATTACACTTATTAGCGAGTTATTCGCTATCAATGGTAAAATAGTTTGACATTATGCGACTCATAGCTATATAAATAAAAGGCGACGACAAAAGCGAGCAAAATAAAGAGGCGAGGAAACGAAGCGTTTTCTTTCTGTCGAAGATAATATAATAAAAGGAGTAGTAGAATAGAAAGACTGCCAATATGAACGCGATGAAGCTGATTGGATTGTTGCTCATCATTGCATCGATTGGATTGTTGGTTAATGCACAAGTAAGATCGCAAAATCTATTTCAATTCTTTTTTTACTTTTTTAAATGTTACTCCTTCAAAAAAAAAAAAGAGATACTAACGTTGACTTTAATTTGATTTTTCAGACTAATCCTGCATCAGGTGAGAGATCTTAGATAGAAAATATTTTCGTTTGGTAAAAATTTTTTAAGACGAATTATATCATATTCTTTGATCGATGAAAGACTATATTTATAGATTTTTGATAAAACTAAAATTAAAGATTTCAAATACAATTTCAGGTAATCTTGAATCATCTAGTGTTGCGTCAAAAGGTAATTTTTCAAAAGACAATAAATTGATAAATATATTAAAATAAGATAAGACAAAGAGGAGACAGGATAATTATTAAAATTAATCGATCAATTATTATTACAGGAAAGGGGAATCCCATAGTTTCTCTTCTCACGTGCATTTTGAACAATGTAGGCAGTAAGTTTATTAAATTTCTTTACAAAAACAGAATCCGTAACGATCGAACAATGAATACGCATCAAAATTATGATCAGGTTTTTTAATAAAAATTTCATTTCTCTTCGAAATTAAATTTAGACTCTAGAATTACCTTAAAAAATTCTACTTTATAAAAGCAAATAATTCAAATATATATATATATATATATATATATATATATACATCAAAATATTTATTATAACGTTTATATTTAGATCTACTTGGGATATCCGTCGGTGGTATTGTGAAGGACCTTGGACATTTAATCTCCTCGGATGGTTCGTTTGATTTGTCAGGACTTCTTTCCGGTCTTACCTCCATCTTGAACATACCGCTCGACTCAATATTTTCCGCCCTTCGAAGCGGAAATATCTCACAACTCTCGAATATTCTTCAACCTTTGGTCGATCAATTATTACATATACCTCTAATCGGCTCCGTATTATCGCTCGTAGCGAACGTTCTCCAGGTAAATTTCGATATAACCTTTCTCGTATTAATCGTTTATCTCTATTTTGACCGAAAAAAAATGATATGGTGTTTCAGGTTCCAGTTTCTCTCGTCGTAGCCGTACTCGGTGTAGTTGTCCACATCGTCAAAGCATTACTCGGTTTTCTTTTGGGATCACAAGTGAAATGTTCCTAAATCTTTCTCTAAAACACGATAACATGATGCATATATAATATAAATATATATCTTTAACGAATTGTTATTAAAAAGTTATATTATAAAAAAATATATATTTATGTCGCAACGTTTCTCTCTCTCTCTCTCTCTCTCTCTCTCTCTATCTCTTCATCTTTTATTTCACCCGCAGAACCAGCAATTTTAATTTTCGAATGGTTTTCCCTCCAATCGATCGATCGCTGGCAAACGATCCATAAAAGCGCGCGAAACGATATCGGCGGAGACGACGGGATCGGTGCGCGGCGACATTGCGGAATGGATCGAAAGAGAAAGCGCGTTTCGTAAGAACAACATGGAGCACAAGTTTAATACAGGAATGGAATGGGACTTCTTCCAGTCTACCTGCGACTGCGTGTCAAAGAGCAAGGGATTCGTTCGATCGTTTAATTCTTAATTTCTGGAACCCTCGATTGTTTTGATCTCGCCGATTAAGAAACACAGGAAAAAGAAAAAAAAAGAAAAGAAAGAGAACGTGTCCCGAGCACGCTTCCGGGTGTTTCACCGTGTGTGACTTTTTATTTAAGAGAGGCCGAGCCGCGAATTCGAACGAGTTCATTTTCCTTCCCCGAAACACGAAGATGCGAAGAATTGTTTGGGGACGAGAAATCTCGAGATTTTGCATTCTTCTACTCTGCTGTCCCTTTGATCTATCCGTTTGTCTGCCGGCGGAGCAACCGATCAGATACACGTTGAGCACCGGTGACATAAAAACGAGAGATACCGGTACAAGGACGCCGTTCAATTTCGAAGAACGAAATCGAGTGAGTATATATCGAGTGTATATTGTTTTTAACATAGATATTCTATTTATCTCGCGACAATGAAAGATTAACGATTCTCTCGATGCATTTTTGTTATGTGTGCACGTAGCAAGGACGCTCGAGAAGTGGAAGATCGAAAGATCGATTTATCAGATTTTGATGAGATGAGTCAATATTGTTATTTTTGGTTTATGTAGAAATCGTATCGTGGACGTGGTAAAAAAAATCGGCTTAGAAAGATTCGTGAGTTTCGTCACGTTGACGTTCAGGAACGTCATAATCGATATCGCATTTGGTATTTTTTGATAAACCTTTATTGGAAAAAAATATATAAAAAAGAAAAAAATGTGGAGCAAGTAAACTGGAATTGTGGCGCGAGGCTGTCATTTTTCATCTAATCATTCGTCATCTTTTTTCCCCGATTAAAAGATTTCCATTGAAATGAGAGAGAGAGAAAAAAAAATAAAAAAAGAAAAGGCACAAGAAATATAAAACAAATAAGCAATATCATCTCTCGATAGTTTCGTTATTATTATTTAGCGCGAGGCTATTATTTTTTTGCCCCCTAATTATACGTAATTATAAGGAATCGGTGTGACGAAGCAAAAAAAATTCTCGACGTTGAACATCGCGCGTAATTAACTCGAAATATTATTACATTAGATATCCGGTGGATTATTAGCATAGTGGAATATTGCTTCACCGAGATTCACGATTAAGAAACACCGAGTGAATTGTACGTAAAATTATACATATATATGTACACATATATATACGTATACATACATGCACGAATACGTTTATGAAACAGGCAGTGGCGAGCGAGTCGCAAAACAACGTGGTCACAGTGGAGAAGTCGGTGTCCATGAATTACGAACCGATACAATTTGGAACGACCGAGTATCCTCCAGTGACAAACACCCATTCAAGCGCTCGCGAGACCGTGAGATTGGAGAACGAGACGGCGCAGAGTTTTTTCGAGAAGCCAATCTCGAAGCCCATCGCCAATGTATTGGACACATTTCTGAAGCCTACGCCATTGGTCGACGGTATCAAGGAAGAAGAAAAATATGGAAATTCAGGAGACAAGTTTATCGGAATTGGTCGTGCTCTGGTAACTGGTTACCAAGAATTCAGCAATTTTCTCAATGCTCTCGTTGACGTGAGTCTATAATGAGAATAATAATGATGAATAATTCGAGATGAATTTTTCTTTCTTTCTTTGTTTGAACGAACTGAAAATCGTTTCCAGTTCCCGCGTAAAACTGCAAAAAAGGCCACGTCGGAAATCTCAGGGATGCTGAATTATATCGGTGCACGGCTGATCGGATTGGAATGACTGAAGGATTGTAAATATCGTAGAATATTTTGGATAATCAAATTCTAATTATCCGAAATCTTTTGTTTTTCATAATTTTATACGTTGAATAAATTTTTGTTTTTTGCTTTTTGTCAAATTGGTTCTTAAGAATGGAAAGAGCGGATGCGAGAAATGCACGAAGAATCGTCTCATAAATATATTATTTATTATCTGAACGTTACACGTACACAACGAGGTTACGCGTGATACGATCTCGACGGAGCTCGATCGTCGCGACCTCGCAGCGTGGCAGGCTGCACTCGAAACCACGCACTTCTTCAAACGCTATACTAGACGGTCAAGTGTTGCTACTTTATCGACAATTTATTACACGATAAAAAAACATACGATCGACGCACCCGAGGATTTAAAGCTAGGCGAGAGAAAAATCCACGAGGATCGTGTAGTGTTTCCACGGGTGGGATCGATCCGATCTTAAAACGAGAATAAAAATAAAGATAAAAATTGTGCTCGTACGTGGCCAGGCAAAACGGAAAAAAAAGAAACGGGGGAAAAAAGTATTCGTAATGCCTGGTCGTACGTAACGAATAATTTTGGTATGATCCGTGTGCGGTTACCTTATCTCTAATAAATAAAACAGGTTCGCATGCAAGGTAACATAAATGTTCGCATCCTACTATATATTATAAAATTCTCTCCTCTCTACTTACTATCTACTTCTACAAGACTCGTCCCACCGATCTAAAATCTAAACTCGGCGAGTACGTCGTTATTATTCTTACTTACATCCGACCTATTTTGTTAAAAGCTCGTCAAATTAGCCAGCTGGATGAAGGCGGAATCGCTTATCGAGTCTAACGACCCATTAAAATAATGGCTCGTGTCTCTCAGAAGCTTATGCTTATTAATCATCTCGTCTAAGCTCGTGGACGAGTTTCGCTCCTGTTCCTACTCGAATTCTACCAATTCTAGAAGGAAGGGGCAGATAGATTTTTTCGAAGGAAAACAATTTACAAGGGGGGGATTCGAGATTTCGGGGCAACGATCCCTGATCCTCTTCGTATCGGCGGCGAAGAAGATCGCGATCATTGCGGCCGTGAGATATACATGTGCGCGTACATATATATATATATATATAAAATCGTCGAGAGTTTCGATGGATCTTAGACGCTGGTCTCGTCCAAGATCCATCTGAAATTCTAGGTGTTGGTTGTGTCGTAACTCTTGTACGTGTGGGACGACCTCTTGTGCCTGACGGTGCAGAAGAGGATCATGCTGGCCACCTGGCCGAACAACTGGAGGAAGGCCACCACGAGGCCAACGGTCCCGACCACGTGCAGCCTGGTCACCAGCCACATTTGAATAGCCGTCGCGCAGCCTTCCTTGTACCAGAGCTCCTTGTTACGCCCCTCGGAGTCGAGGCGACCGCAATACCGTTCTCTCTGCACGCAACAGGAATCGGGCACGCGGTCCTCCGTCGGCCAGGCGTCGATTCGGAACCAATCCGTGTAATCCCGCACGCCGCAGCAGTGGAACTGAAAAATTTTTTTTCACGCTTTTCTTACTGAAAAGAGAACGCAGGATTTTTTTCCAAATTATGAATTTCCTTATCCACCTCCGTGTGTATGTGGTCCCATATAGCGGGAAGGGTTCCAGGCTCCCTGGTCAGATTGTAGTGCTTCTCGATGCCGAACAGCAGCTCGTCCTTCAAACTCTTGGCAAGGTGTTCCCTGAAGATGAAGGCCAGGGTGCCCAGCATGAACTCGCCCAGGAACATGAGTATCACCAAACCGAAGTACTGTAGGGAAATAGGAGAAGATTGAAGGTTTGACGAAGAATACGAAGAAGAGATATATATATATATATATATATATATATATATACGAACCGTGATCAGCATGCATCTCGATTGGAACCACGCGCCGCAGCATCCGAAGAAGGCGATTACGAAGGTCACGCATCCGGCGGCGAGCAGCAACGAGTCAGCTGACGCGAAACTGTAGTGCGGCACCAAGGTCGTGTATCCGGAGTAAGCCAATCGGAGCCAGAGGCCTGCACCCAAAATTCCGCAAGCGCATAACTGTAAAAATGATTGCACGAGTGAGGGACGCCGGCCTGGCCTCGATGCTCTCCGCGCCGTGCGAATTTTTCCATCGATCCTCTTCCATTTCCTTTCTTTTCTTTCCCTTTTTTCTTCCTCGTAAACGTGACGAGGAACGCGAGCGAGCGAGACGACGCTTGGAGAGAAAGAGGCCGTGTAAAAAAGAAGAAAAAATCGAATCGCAATGACGATCCAACCCAATGACGAGCCGATTATTATTATTCGACGCACAATTATGCAACACAATAACGCCCGCTTCCCGTATCACCGTTCCACTCTTACGATCTTGCGAAACGCGCGAATCGCGAGGTCGAGCGCGACTTCCCGTGACTGCGCCTTGTTATTCGATCTTCTCGGTTTACGATTTTCCACTTTTATTTACCCTTAAATTCGAATCAATCTCGAGATCAGGGGGGATTGTGGGAAAGAGAAGAATCGTCGTCCAGGTTGAGAATCTGGATCTATTCGAAAGTGGGTCGAGAAAACTGTCGTATTGTAATGAAGTTCTTAGAGAAAGGAGGGAGAGACGTTATGAACAAAGTTGGGAACAACTCGATTCTTTATTTCCTTCGTTAACTGTCGCTTCATCCTTACGTTTCAAAGGGTTTCGAAAGTATCACAGGTGAGGAGGCAGTTCAAATGGTGGAGCGGTGGCGAGATTAGAAGGTATATTGACCTTTTCCTCGGAGATTGTTGCGGTTTAGTAATTTGCCCTCCGATGTGCCGTCCTCCGAGACGAGATTAAAGGCATCGTTGTGCGCGAACAGACGTCATTTACGATTTCTACCGTTCCTTTGTTCAACTGCTTCAATTTTAGCTCGTCATCCCCCCAACTTGCCACCATTGTTCCTTCGAATCGTACTCTTTGTTACGATTCTAAGTACGAGAATCGTCAGGAAAATTCATTTTTTCCATTTCATCGTCGATCGAATCGGTGAATTCGAAAATCCGGGTCGGTCGATAAGGCAGGGCGGAATATCGAGGCTCGAGGCGATACATCGAACCGATGAAAAATTAGCATAAGCTTGTCGCAACGAGGCAGCGTTGAGCCAGCGTTATCCAATCCAGTTAAACTAGTTGGAACGAAGTAATTTAAGCTTAAGTCGGGTACTTGGGATGGAAACGGGATCGAGTGCTCCACCGACCCAATATCCGAGCTTTATCGGCGGGCAGCATCGCGATACTGGAGGCCGGCACGAATAAATGGACCAACGGCCCGCTCGATCGGGCGATTAAACGGCCGCTCGATTTACGTTGCCCGCGAAACCGGTACCGTTAAGTTTCATCTCGTCGATGAAACAGCCGGGTCGAGCGTTGATTAGAAAACCGAGTGCGTGCTCGAGCGCCCAGTTTTCGATACGGCTGGAATCGGTTGAAAATCGTCGATTAAAAATAGATTTTATAAGAATATTTGACGAACGCGATGGATCGATTGAGATTTGATCGAAAATCGTGCTTGATCGATACAAATTGCGATTAAATGAAAATCTTGAAAAGTTTTAAAAATTAGATTGCATTTTGTAAATCTTGGAAAGTTGCTTCTTCCCAATTGAGGAAACGAAAAGAAATCGTTTGATTAATCGACAAACTGCAATTTTGAAAATTACGATTAGGAATACGTTTATGAGAAAATTATTGACCTTTGCATTGACGATCGCCTAGAATTGTTGAAAATTAAAAATGGATTGCATTTCGTAATTCTTGGAAAGAATTATTCCATTCCTAGTTGATAAACTGAAACTTGGCGAAAAAAAATACGTTCGAAAAATCGTATTCCCTCTCCTCCGTTCCTCCTATTCCAAACTGCGAATTTTAGATCCCCGAGAAAATCAAAAACTATTATAATTAAAACTATATATTCCTCGATCCTTAATCCGTGAAAAAAAAAACAATCTCAGCGTGTGGACTGGATTCCTTTATTTATTTATTTATTAAGAATACGTAATTAATTTCGCAAAAAACTCGAAGAAAAATTGTTTATATTCCTTGATCGATCGATGCCATTGCAATTAACAGGACGGTTAACTCCTCCGACGAAATTCGATTTCGTTCTTCCCCCCCTCTTCTCTCCTCCTCTGTCTCTTCGCGCAGTATTTAAAAACGTTGTATTTTATTTTTACCGCCGTCCTTGACGCGTCAAACTGTCTCTCATAAATCGAAGACGCGCGGCGATAGCGAGGCGCGTAAAAAGAACAAAAAAAAAAAGAAAGAAAAAAGAAAAAAAAAGGGGAGCGCACCTGTTGAAAAGAGAGCGAGAAGGAAAAGTCGGTAGCCTGCCTCATCTTCTCTCCTCTCTTCTTCATACCGGGTACCGTAAGCGAGTTGATAGCTCGTAGAGCACGGTTCAACGTCCTATTTAAGAGCGGCGCGCGGGGAGAGGAACGGGGGCGGTTCGAAATGGTAGAAAGATGTATCGACGAGCGAAAAGTGGGGAGGAATGGCCGTGGAATGCAGCGGGAATGACAATGCTCGCCGATTTGAAACGCGTGCGTGGGCCGTTTCCATCGCGCGCCTCTTCTCTTCTCGCCGGCATCGGTGCAAACGAAACTTGGTCGATCGTGTTTCGCGAACGTGACACGCTTGCGGACACGTTCGGCCGGCCGTGTTTTCGATTCGCGTGCCGCCACCTCGGCGGAATCGCGGCCGACGTTTCGTTTCAACCTGTGAGAGAGAGAGAGAGGCAGAGAGAGGGAGAGAGAAGGTTTCGCGATGATGAAATTCGATGAAATCACACTAGTTCTAGAATAAACACGACGTAAATACGACCGTAATCGGTATTTTTATAATGAATACAAACTCTTTGAACGAATTGAGGATGAGGAAACAAATATTGTTGTTATTGTTGTTATTATCGGTAATCGTGTTGGAAATATTCGAGCCTTTTTTGTAGAAGCTATTATTGATAAAAAAAAATAGATTTAAATCTTTATTATTATTAAGAAATCACGAAGACGATTTGAAATAATAAGTAACTATTCCTGATGAAAATTCTGCTTGCGTAATAACGGCTGCGTAGTAAATCGATGATGTATACAAGATGGAAAATAATGCTTACGTACCCAGATGAGAACGTTGAGGGAGCAGAAAACGTGCCTGATGCACGTGTATCCCGTGCGGCCCATGGCTCCAACACCCCTCGATGTCCTCAACGCGACGAACGGTCTGGCAGTGTTTCCTGAAAGTAAAAACACGAGCGACGAATCTCAAACTTCGTCAAACAGCCCATCATTTTTACCTTTACCCGTTCGTGGAAACGAAAACAACTCGTCACCTTCGATCTTAATTGGCGTTAAATCGTAACGGATCGATGGATTATTCGGATATACCGGCAACTTTCGCCGTCTATCCTCGCGTGAGTCACGATCGATCGTGATCGTGGCGCGAAACTCACGCCCGATCGTGATGACAGGGTGAACGTTTTCGATGGAACGAGGCAAGGAGGAAGGTCGAACGATATCCTCCCGACTTATCGTTGGCGTGTGGTGGTAGACCACCGAGGAAACCGAAACGAGTAACAAGAGAGGAAGATAAAAGCTTTACGACCACGATTACGTATGATTCGAAGAGTTGAGAATAGACGTCTCTATCCCCCTTTCCTCACCGTCGAACCGCACGATGTAAATAAGAAAAAGGAAAATTTTGAAAATAAGAAGAGAGAGAGAGATAAGAAAGATGCGTACTTACAGCGAAAGATTGGCGTTCACATTCTCGCTGCGAAACGATTTCCACTTTTCCGCGTCGATATTGGAGGCGAGCGAGAGACGAGAAACGGGCGTGAATTGGACAGATAAACGATACCGGTTGAGCGATCGGCCCGACCGGTTGGCAGGCGATCCTCATCGGGCGAGCATACGTTCCGGTGTGCTCGGAACCAGGTTGATACGATTGGCCCGTTGTGGGCCTTCTAGGTCCCCTAACGGGACACCCTGCCGACAGCGAGGCCTCTCACCCATACGCAATCCCGATCACGATCTCTGCTCCATGGTGGAGGTAACACCTAGGTGAAACGTGGTGTTACCTCGCGCGAAGACGTCACTTTCCTACGAACGCCCGCTGAGTCGAGACGACTCAAGGTCGTTGCGAATCTACCATACACGTGTTTTCCTCTCGATCGTTATCCGATACGCCGATTTTTTTTTTTTTTTGCGCGTGCGTGAAAAATAGAAAAATATCTATCCGTGATTTTATCTCGCGAACGCTCCGTTAGATTCTTCCACTTTCGCGAAATTAAACGTTGAAAAATTCAATCGAGAAAATAAGAAGAATTTCACGGTATGGTATTTACGAATGGAAAATTTACATTCCACGATATCTGAAATCGGAATCTCGATGAAACAACGTTCGAGTATTTCTCTCTCTCTCTCTCTCTCTTTTCTTTTTTTCATGCATTAAACATGCCCTATCGCACGCGCGTACATAACGAATTATACACGTTCGAACCGCACATCGAGTCGCTGAATAAAAGATCCATCGTTTCTCTCCGATCGATCGATAAAAGGAGGAGGTTTACCCCTCGAGGTTCGTGAAATGACCGATTTCGCCAAAGTTTCACCGATCAAGTTTTTCACCGACCCGAGAACACCGATTTGACCGATGCGAATTTCTCACCTGAACCCGCTCGACTGAGGAGTCGAGTCTCTTTGCACAGGTGAGGCGCCTCTCGGCGCGAAAAGAAAGGGGACGACGACGCGTACGCTTATCTCGAACGCTTCGCCCGTCACATTCATTTTCGCGGATGGAATAAAAAGAAAACTAGTCGAGCTATTGTGCGCGTGCAGAATCGTTCAAGGAGGGGAAAACGAGTGATTCGTGCGGTCCACGATGCGTAATACGGAATTTACGATCGTTCGATTCGCTTAAGAAACCGATCGATCGCTCGTTTAGAATCATTTCGCCTCGATAACTGTATCACGGTTGGCCTTATTCCGTGTTCCGAGCGGAAAAATCCCTTCCTCTTCCGCCACGATTCGAATGTCGTTATCAGGATAGGATAATATTGATTCTCCTTATCGCGTAACCGAACACGGTGTTGCGTGTAATACGCGATATACCACTTATTGCAAATGGGGCTCGTTAAGCAAACGAGAAAGAGAGAGAGAGAGTTAAAAAACGTGCTCGGGGCTGGTTCCAGGAGAATGTAAATACTGTTTTTTTTCCGTATCCTGTTTCCGAAATAACCGACGTGAAACGTGACTCGATAGTTTCGAAACTATGTGGAAAATTATATAGATTTCTGAAATATTGTTTCTCTCTTTCGTTGTGTGCGCGTTCGATTGTCACGGCTCTCTTACGAGACGCAAAGAAAAATCGACGATAGACGTTTATCTATTCGAATTTTCGATTCTTTCTTCGAAGATGAACTCACGATAATTTGCAATTGAGATTGAGGCTTTTCGATTTTTTTTCCACGCAAAGTGAACTTCGAATTCGATTAGAGATCAATTTCTTCGAGTTCTTCGAGAAAGCCTTTTCCTTTTTTCTTCCCGATCGAAAAATAATATTCACGAAAGTAACGAAAGAAGCGGAAAAAATCTACAATGGAACGATTGCTCTCCCTATCGGATAAAATATTGGATTCGATATTCCGCGGAGAGCGAGGCGAATCTCGAATTGCTTCTCTGGGCGAAAGATCGTGGATGGACCAACGACGCAACGTGGATATCCTTTTCCTGCGCATTGTTGCAGGTATTGGATAGAGGGAGGAGATTGGATATTGGATCGATCTCGAAATCAATTCGAGTAAGAGCGAAATGGAAGCGCAAACGGCGCGGCTAACGAACGAAGCGAAGGGAGTGCGTGGGGGCGTAGGAACGGTCCCCCTCGTCACGACTTCCTGCCAATTGCGGACAATTTGCGATCATCTATGATCTCCCCCCCCTCGTCGCCCCGTCGACGAAACATGGTGTGGACGGTGCTTAAGAGTTAACGCGGCACGATTCTTTTCTCTCCCTCTCTCTCTTCTCCCCCTCCTCTCTTTCCCTCCCTAATTCACTCCTCACGCTCTTTCTCGCTTTACACGAGATACCGTGCCATCGGCGACGGCCAAGCGTTAACGCGTCCTACGCGGCTCACTTCCCACGTGACGTAACCGAGGAAAGGAACGACGAGCGTTGAACACGTCGCGTTTCGAATACGTACGCCTATCATCATCCCTATCTCCGCTCGTGCGTGCAATTTGTGCAACGAGGCTGGTGCTCGAAACGCCCGTTTTTTCCATCGCTCTCCACCTCAGATGTTCGTAGCTCGAGGAGATCATTTTTTTTTTTTACATTGGACATTTCGAAGAGTACGAAATTTTTTTCGATATTGTCGGGTTGTCGAGGATCAAGGAGAGATTCAAGAAGGTTTATTCCGAAATTTTCGTCTTCTAATAATCCTCCGCGAACGGAATGAATCTTGGTTGAATTATTTTTAAATTAAGAGATTTCGAGGAATATTTCACGTTCGAAAGTCTGTACGATATTGTTGAGGGACAAGAAGATATGGGATATTCGATTGTTAAATTTCGAGAAATACTCCGAAATTTTTCGTCTTTTAATAAATAAATTTCAAATTTTTCTATTTTCCTTCTTATTTATAGATCATCCGTTGAAGATCGGAGAGAGAAATTGTTAAATTTCTTCGAAATGAGTTTTTAAATTAGAGATTTCGAAGAATATTTCAAATATTTTTGTCTTCACTTTTAACTTTTACGTTCCCGATTTGTATCGCTTAGGATTTGAAAGAAATTATAATATTTCTTCGAAATGAGTTTTTAGAAGAATTTCGAGGAATATTTTTCAATTTTCGCTTCATTTTCTAACAATTCTACCGAGAGAATCGAGAAAAAAATCGTTAGATTTCGAGACGAGTTTTAAATTAGTCCAACTTTGATATAAAATAATATACAAAATAATAATAATAATATAATTGAGCCAAAATTCCATCGAATGTTAATCCATATGGAAGCCACCGTTGAAGAGAAAAACGCGAAGCCCATCAATTACGAGAGAGGCGAAAGTATAGAGGCCAACGTCGTAATTCCTAATTTATTACAATGCGCCTCGTTAATCGCGAGGCGATATGCGTACGCGGTTCTCCTCCCACGTGACGCAACCCGCTATGGAACAAAGGGTCTTGCCCATCTCGCATCCCTTATAATACCTCTGCCCATATACGTGATTCGCTTTTTCAACGAGGGATTAGAATCGAGAACTCCTGTTTCCTCTTCGGATACGTACAAGATCGGGTGGAAAGAGAGATTCCCACGAAATTTACACGAAAACATTTCCTCATTTGATCGAGAAATGAAATCGATGGAAATCCCTATCGTTCCCTCCCTCGTTTTTTCGTATCGACACGGTGGAAAGCCGATCGAAGGATGGTTTCTCACGGGCGCGAAAGAAAGCAGGTGATAACCGCGCGAAGCGTCGTAACACGGGCGTGAAATATCCAGTGACGATTGTTCCGGGAAACAGGAACATGGGAAGAGAAATCGACGTTCGGCCGGTTCGCACGATCGATTTCCTCGATTAAATCCGCCGCCCGGATTTATCGGGCCGATCCACCGGGACGTTTAATTAACGTTTCTAATCCCGGAGGAGGGATTACACGGTCCTTGATCCAGAAACCAGGTCTAATCGTTGAAAAACGGTGGCTGATCGACGAACAGGTGATGTGAGCGCGCTTTTCTGGGACATCATTCTCGGCTAGGATATTTTTTTATCGTGCGAACGAAAGAATGTCACGAGCTATCGTTCCATTTGTTCGAACATTGAGAGATGGACGACGATGGGTCGGTTCAGAGAAGATTGTTTCTCGTGTAACCGCGGGAGAGGTGCTCTGAACGGGGACCAGTGTCATTGAACAATTCGTATTAGCATTGATTATGAGATTCGTTTATAATCGTTATTATGTAATGCATGCCCTCGATTCGGTTACGTAACAACGGTTCCATGCACGAAACTGCGCTCTGCTCTTTCGTCGAGTGTTGTGCGTTTTGAAGAATGATTTCAAAAAGGAAAAAGAAAATTGTAGAGAATAATTCGAACTCCAACGAACATAACTTGTTGACGACAGATTAATTCTTCCCGTGTCGCGAATTTAAGAATCGCGTTTCTTATCTAAGAGGAGACCTCGCGACGCAAAATTGCACAAAGCAATTTGCAAACACGCTTCTAATTTCCTCGCGCGAAACGAGGCGAGAAGAATTTCGTTGCGAGCCAGCCGCTCGCAATTTCGCCAGTCCTTTTTTTTTTCCTTAAATTAACGGCGTTCTGCTCCGAAGGAACCGAGGAAGTTGTAAATTCTATCTTCTATCCGTGAAAAAAAAAAGAACGAAAGAAAAAAATATATATATATTCCATTACATTAATCGAAGAAGAAAGAACGAAGAAGGACGAGAGTTTAGAAATTTTCTTCAAGAAATTGTGCAATAGTCTCGCATAGAAGAATATATCGTTTCGCAAAGAATATATCGTAAATGCAAATGTGCCTTCCCGTGCGCGGAGATTCCTTTTTAAAAAAATCACCTCTCTGCTCTGCGAAAACTCTCTTGCTCTCGCCGACTTTAAGGAAAAGGAGGATAGAGAGAAAAGAAAAAAGTGGACCGGATCGCGTAAACGGCGGCGGTGACGATGGCCGCGATTACTACTCGGTCTTTTTTTTTTTTTTTTTTTTTTTAATTTATGCTTGCCACGCGGAATTCCGTAAAACGATACCCATCGTCGCGAAACGCCGCGTCACTCGCGAACGAGTATTGTCAACTGTCACTTTGATAAAATTCCAAACGATGACAATAGAATTTCCAATATATTCTCCTTTGTTCGTTTCCAAAATGAGATAATAACAATAATAAGAATCGCGAAGGAGAATGGTCGAAGGAATCCCGTTGCGGGAAAAATTCGAAGAGGCGGAAGTGCGGAGGGGCGGAAATTCGAAAGATATATCGCAACTTACAGGATGAAAGTGAGAATGGTCCAGTGGCGCGTTGCTGACAGGAGCTGTCACGAGCTCTTCGACACCGAATGAATCACAAAGGTTCATGGAAAGCGGAGTCAAAGGTCGGCTTGCGTTCGCGACAGGTTTCGAGTGCTCGGATCGACTGCACGCGAGGAGCGCGCACAACTCTCGCACATCCGTTCTCCATCGGCCGCTTGATTCGTGACACGAAAGTCGCCATCTGACGGCGGCGGAGATAATTTATCCGATGAGTATCCGGAACAGTGATAAACAGTTCGTGCGTCGTTCGAAAAAAAGGAGAATCTTCGAATTCTATTTCCATTCCGTTTACTACGTAAAAACTATAAAAAAATCGTCGAACTTTAATTGCTTATATCGATTTCGATTAGAATCTAATCTGAACGAGAGAGAAGTAAAATGAAAAAAAAAAAGGATAGTTGAAAATTTTTAAGAAACACGCGATTTAATAATGTGACGATTTGACGTCAATTGACGATAATCGCGTAGGTATTATTTACATTATCGTTAATTACTTACAAGAAGAAACTTATTTAATATTCTTTTATCACCAATAACATAAAAAAATATACATAATTGATACATCGATCAAAAGTTTTTTTTGGATTCACACTTGTACACTTCTTGTTACGCTTCTCGCCACTTTTTCTAAACAAATTTTATTTCTCTGTTTTATCGAGAATATTCCAATTCTAATGATTGCAAACTTTTGCTCGACGTACGAGGTAACAATATTATACAAATAACAAAATAACGATGAAGTAAAAAAAACGGGGATCACTTTCGTTCATCTTTGTTTCTTGTATCTCTGAGAAGATTCTTCCATGGAATTCAACCATAGTTCTAAATCTTTGGTCATTTCAGGACGTTGCGCGTTTGGCTCGATTTCAGCTATTATTTCCGGGACTGTAACTTTCAGACTACCTGTTACCGTTTGTTTGCTAAAAACGACCGCGCGAACGAAACCGTCCGTCAAACTAATAAATTCGTGCTCCAAGTAGAAATTCTTATCGTCCCAATGAATCAGCTGTAAAATCAAACAAAAATTCATTCGCCAATATATAATATTTATGTAATACTGTACGACGACATACGATTGACATTTAATATATGACGGGTAATTAAGATTCCGTTAAAGATAAGATTCTCTCACCTTCGTGGTCACCTTGTACAGGGTGAAAATAGGAATGGCTCGACGATACCGAATCAACGATGCTCCTTGAACCGCGCCTCCACCTTTCTCCACGATCGCCGAATATATTCCAGATCGATCGTAATAATGGAAACGCGCGAAATCCAATTCGCGGAGGTATCTCGCGTTGTTCATGTGTTTAAAGAACAAATCAACGTCTTGCGTGGTGCATACACCTGAAAAAAAAAGAAAGGAAAAAAAAAGAGAAAGGTAAGACGACGAAGGTTCTGGTTCTTTTTCTTTTTTTTTTCTTTTTCGCATTATTTTTCATCGATAACTAAACTAAGTGTGTTTAAATATTAAACTATGTAAATGATTAAATTGAAATTAAAATTGTATTAAAAAATGAAAATTTTGTTTTCGTTTTAATACACGCATCAAAACTCGATGTCTATTCTCGATATTATAATTTCAAATCATTTCTTTGTTTCAGAAATTTTTGGAGTCATTTTATTTTTTTTCGTTTATATTCCGTACGCGAGCGAAACGAAAAGGTTAATATGTCTGCAAATACATATTCAACTATGAATAAATTTGATCGGTAATCAAAAAAATCAGGTAAAAGTTGCTTGCCTTTGAATTCTTTCGAAACAAGGCTAAAAATGTTCTTCCCCTTTTTTTTATAAATTCGTTTATTATTCCTCGATGTCGATAACAGTTACGATACGAATATAAATCAAGCTTTAAACTTATATGAAATTTATTTAAAATTTATTTAAAATTCATACAATAATTCATATGCCGAAATTTTTTTTAACCGTTCAAAAGAAATCCAAATATAATTATACGCGTATAATTATAGTAACACAGAATTATAATTATAAGCAAAATTGTTGTCAAGTATTATAAAAAAAAAAAAAAATCGAATATCATCGTTAAGTGAATATTCAAACACGTTAAATTTACATTCTGAATAATAGTTAAAAGAAAAAAATATATAAACGCCATGAATCGTAAAATCGGGAAAAATCGCTGCGTAAAATTATATTATGAAGAAAAAAAAATCTGGATTATTGAATATATAATATTTAAAAAAATGTTAAATGATTATTACCGTAAATGGTAGTCGTGTCGAAAATCTTCTTTTTCTTTTGAAACAATCTGCCGGTAAGGATGGTAAACACGATTCTGAGAAGATAATTTATATCGAAGACTATGTAGAGAACGAGAGCGATCGTGATCAAGCAGGCACATGCCATTTTTCAGTAATAAAAATGAAGCGAGAAAAGGAGAGCAGCAAACAGGAGTGTTTGATGTTCACGAAGCCACAGTCCGAACAACACTACGTTCAGTTACCGTGAAATTCCAAACTGAGAGGTCGCTTCTTATACAATGAAGTATGGCATAACCGGTTTCTCATTAGACGATGTTCCGTTGTAATCGGAACGGTAACTCGTTCCATTCGTATTACTGCAGAAAACTATGATAACGCGGTCAATAAATTATAATTAACGTTCAATAACGATCTATTTAAACGATCATGATATCCATTCACCATTATATGGTGAATTTTGATTGTTACGATAAGAGAGATTGTCACAGAGAGAGAATGTACTCGATCGATTGCCCGGAGCGAGTGACAGGTTAGTTGGCGAAATATATACATTGATGGTACGACATATTACGTGAACATATAAGTATATCGAGAATTATTATAATTATTATTATACAAATGTAAATGTTACATAAACTGGATTAGCATATAAAAGAGGATAAACATCTTTTGAAAACACTACTCATCGTAGTTTCTCGGTTGGTATCGTGTTTATTAATTCAAAAAAAAAAAAAAAAGAAAAAGAAAATAGATAAGATATCGAAAAATATATGTTTCTCGTTACACGTACGATCATATATTGGAAAACATTTATGTGAATGCCCCTAGAAATTTGCCATAGAAAGAAAAGTGAATCGGATATGATGTCGTGAATTTTTCATGAAATATATTTAACACGTTATTAAATTATTATTCGTTTAGAACGTTTTCGAAAATCACATCATCGTTCGACTCGACTTCGATTCCTAATGTTTCATCGACGATTAATTTTAAACTTCGTATAACTATTGTTTTTAAACAAATGGTGTAGAAAAATAAAGTAAATGTGTGTTTTTTTCAACGAGAAAACATTAGCCATCTAAGGAATATTTATTCTTACTCCTGGATAATAATGGTATCTTCAACGACATGATCAACGCAATATTATTTAACAAAAAAAAAAAAAATGGCACTATTATCATCTAGAATTATAATAACGCGTCCACGTGTATTCCACGTGGACAATTCTATTTAGCTGTTTCGAGACTCGCTACGTCGTCGGCTACTTTTCAATGGCGAAAACTACGAATACCGATTTACTTCGAAATTTAAGTTAAGAAATACACCATAATGAATTTGTTCGTCGCAAATGGCGTCGGTAACAAGGTATTGTACACGATTTAAAAACAAAAAATTAATCACGCGAGAGCCGCATACAATTTCTTTCTTTTTTTTTTTTTTTTTTAACTCCCGATTGCCGGACTTGTCCTATCATATAAAATAATAATAATAATAAATGCAGTAATGATAACAAATGGAATTTAAAATTGTAACGACGCGTGGCAAATCGATGTCACGGTCTAATTATTCAACAATCGAATTGTAAAGGCACCTGTAACACTGTATATAGAAGTATAAACACTCGCCTCTTAACGCGCTCGTAAATATATAAATTGTTATTATTTATTTATCATCGACGGAACAGCTCCTCAGAAGAATTCTATTAATTTATTCTCTCTCTCTCTCTCTCTCTCTCTCTCTCTCTCTCTCTCTCCTCTTCCTCTCTCGCGGAAATCATTACCGGCGCCAATCGCTATATGTACAATATATATATATACTATATTTATAATATATATAATAAAAAATGTAAATAACGCCTCGCGTCTTGCGATTACTTTCAACGGAGAATATTTAACAAACGGTGCTCTTTTTTTTTAATTTTGGAAGCTCCTTTGGATTACACATTGGTTTCGTATCTGTAACCTTGCTCGACGCCCATCTAACAGCAATCCGTTCCACGGTTGCTGGACAGATTTCTCGTAAAGCATATTGAAAATCACGGAATCTATCAAATAAATTCTGTAAATAAATTCCTCCCCTCTCGCTCGAGGGAGGATCATACCTTATATAGTCCGATAGTCGCGCATATACTATTGCCTATTAAAATAATTTCACATCTCTGTCTAGCCTTTGTACTCTTAAATTTTTTTCTTCCTCATCAATTTCTTTCTTTCAAAACAATTTCCTTCCTTTTTTGACATCGGCTACATATATGTATATATATATGTATATACATGTATACATATTTATATAATACACATCGGAACCACGCTACAAATAACGTTAAACCAAATTTTCAGGCGGACAAAATGGCAATATTAAGCTACCCTCTTAACCATCGAGAAACCATCCGAAACATCCATCGGATTTGCAATCGATAAAAGCTTCAAACTTAACGATCACCCGTAATTTGTTCACCTAAAAAATTGATTCGAAGCTATCTCGTAGCTGCCGTTCGAGCGGCTACGTGGAAGATTTCATTAACGCCTTCACGATCAACGAAAGCCAGCATCGATCGAATCTTCGACCTTAGACGGCCGTAGTCGCGTACACGGAAGTGGAGACGGCGCCATTTGTGCTGGACGCCGCGTCCTCCTTTTGTCAGCAATGCGTGGTCGCAGCGGCACTCTGGCGAAGAAGCGCCGAAGAGATTTCGTTACTCTCCAACCACCTGGCGACTTCCGGTGGCATTTGGGGTCTCACGTTGTGTATCTGCAAATTTAAACTTTTACGTTTCGATCGATTTTACGTTATTAATTACAAATTAATATACTATTATCGAATTCGTAAATTATCAATCGCTATTACTCACTCACCTTTCACAGATACATCTATATTATAATCACAAATTTTTTATCTCGTCGAAATTTACCTGTGGTGCACCCGCCTCTACGTTTTGCTTCACGCCCCGTTCCATTAGTGTACTGATTATAGTCTCGGCGTTGCAGTCCAAAAGTTTTTGCCTGCATATAGCGATAGCTCTGACGAATTCATCGCTGGTCGTAATGAATCGATGCTCCATGAATATGGATTTTTCATCCCAATATATAATCTGTAAATGGTAATTCTTTAGTAATATTTCACACGTGGAAAAATATCAATAGATTTCACAATACGATTTTACAATTACTTCTAACTGTAGAATAATTCTACGATATTAAAACATGGGCGAGAACGAAAAGAGTCAACAAATTAATTTCCGTTGTTATCGGTTTTCCTGCAATTATCGGGAACAAACGGCCGTGATTCTTCTTTTTCAGAAAAGAATCGTGAAAATTTTTTGTACGGATTCCCGATTGACGATCGGTCAAAGTACAACGAACGAAACGTGAGTCCGTAATACGATTTCACGTGGTCGGAAGTGAATACCTTAGAAGTTATTTTGAAGATGGTGAAAGGTTTCAGGAAACGGCGATAACGTATCGTCGCAGCTCCTTGCACGACGCCCGACCCTTGCGAGCATATCTCGCGATACAGGTTCGTCCTTTCGTAAAAATCCGCCCTGGCGAAATCTAGCTCGCGAAGGTATCTCGCGTTGTTCATGTGGGAGAGCAATGGATCCACGTCCGTCGTGGTGCAGATACCTGTGTGTGCGTGTGGGTGAAAAATAAATATTAATTTTCACGGCCGTGAAAAAATAATGGAATTAAATAAACGTTCGACATCTCTCGTCCTTTCTCGTTCGACACCATTGTAAATATTTAAGAAATGGCATGTCAAACAGAAATTGCATAATGGTCGATAATCAAGAAATCATTTGTTATGCAAAAATTTTGTTTAATAAATGGTTTTATCATTGAGCGTTAAGTGGGCAACCAAATAGATAGGAATGAATATAAGAAATACAGGAAATATCACTTTTATGTATCCGATCCATTGGTAACGGAAAAAAAAAAAAAAAAAGAAAAAAAAAATTGAAATAAATGTAAGCGGTTTTGCTCGTCCAAGGACTGATAAATAAAAGATCAGTTCTGGATAGCGAGCATACTAAGTATCTCTATCGAGGAATTACTTATTCCTCGTCGATGTTCCGTGTCATGTAAGCCGTGACAATGATTATGTCTTCTCGTATGAGAAATTTCTAAGAATCGGACCACCGGGTTCACCGGGGTGGGATAAGGGAAATTTCGCGTCGAAATATCTAAACACCGTTTATATATTTCGACGGGACGGTCCCCGTATAGTGTTTTTTCGAGACAGAATTTCACGGCACCGCGGTACACAATCAATACGGGGAGGACGGATTTGTTACGAGCAACCGACCTGCCAACTGATCGCGCATGGTAGGTCAAGGTTTACGCGAATGAGCTCGAGATTAGTCAGTAAATTGTAAGGATTCTGGGCTTACGTAGCTGACAGTTGCATACAATGCATTTTCATCGGATCTTTCTTTCTTTCTTTCTTTTTTTTTCTTTCTCTCTTTTTTTACTTTACGCGCTACGCTACTATATAATTCTAGCTTCAACGATTATTGGAACGACTGTAATTTTAACGTGTTCGCAATAATTAATGTGATTGTCTAATCCCTTTCAGGGTTGAGCAACCAACGTACCGTATACAGTGGTCTCGTCGAGGATGCGAACTCTCTTCTTGCAGAAACGCGCGAAGAACACGATGAAGAACATGCGAAGGAAATAATGGACCTCTATCACCCCGTACAGCAACACGATAGCTCCGAATACACCGGTCAATACCCAGCAGGCTATCATCCTGAATCAATCTCGTATTCCTCCCGTTCTTGGATTGAATCGGAATGAACAAGATCCCCGCGTGGTCAGACTTTGGAAATTCTCCACCGTTGCAAAGCCACACCCCGCTTTATCGATTCGTCGGTCGAGACGTACGGTGTTTTCTCGTTCGCTTCTCGTGGAAGGGAAGTCAGGTTGCACAATTAGCATGACAAAGGATAGCAGGTGGACCGACGTCGCATGGCGAGCAGTCCCATTATTAGACGCATCGGCACATATCCCGATCAAAGCGTCAAACCGTTTCCTTCCTTTTCTTTCCTTCTTCTTCTTCTTCTTGTTCCTCTTCCTCTTTTTTTTCTTTACACGCACGAAATACCTAAAACGTGATAAAAAGATAAAAAGATTTTAATTATCGGGAAGAGGTAAAGATTGTGAAAGTGTTCGTTGGCCGAAAGAATTTTTCTCGTCGAATTTATTCCACGCGGAATAAGATTCTACTCGAGAGCGAGATTGTTTCTGCGACACCACGTTGTAGAACAAACTCGCTCGATAGCGAGGCAACGTTGTACTGGTTACTCTTTCCCAGGCAACGATCAGCCCGTGGAAAAATTTGCACTGCAGAGAGACGGACAAAAGTTATTTCTGAAAACCGTACACACACTGAGTAAATATTAGAATAATACGCGTCCGTTGTAATTGCGCGGTATGCGTTGCGCTAACCGACACATCGGGATCGTTCGTAAAATAAACTGCACATCGAAAATAGGCATCGATGGAACGTGTTGCAATGTTGCTGATCGCTATATAGGCGACAAGTGGAAAGATGACAACCGAGCAAGAACAAGCAGCGACGCGATTTGGCAAACGGCAACACCGTGGCGTAACGTTTTGAACGTTCAGTTTCTGGGGGAGAACGATACCGTTTACGAAAGCGTTTAAATCTTCCGTAAAGCGAAAGCCACTTTCGATACTTTCCCGCTCCGTCCAATTACGAGGCAAAGCACGTTTTGACGAGCGTTCCTTCGAAAAAAAAAAAGAAGAAGCAAGCTCAAAAATTCTATTATTTCAAAATAGCGAATAGTTCTACCCTCAAACGGCACGCATCCATTTCCATCGCGCTAGATCGTTATTCATTTCGCGCGGTAAAGATAAAACTGTTGTCGACTGGTAACTGGTAACTTGCGATAATCGATGATTGCACGTACCTGGCGGGTGTCCGTCAGGTGGAAATATCGAGGATGCGCGACGTCCTGTGGCTGACTATACGCGACACATGAATCCGCACATGCTTATCTACTTACACGCGCACACGCACGAGGGACACACGCGAGGGACGGCACGCGTAGAATTAACGGCAAGAAGTATGCGTCGTTCGTGTCGACATCTCAGAAACTGCTGATCAACCGCGTTCCCCCGCGTTTCGATGTCGTGGTGAGCGTTACAGGCGTCGGAACGTCCCTTTCCGAAGTCGCATCTGCGCCGAGGATTTCCAACCACGAAGCCTAGTGTTCCTCCTAGTGGGAGGCGAAACCTTGCTGCGCGTTGACGTCAAAATCCTTGCCGCCTTTTTTAATGGGGGAATCGAACTAAGATCGTGCGTTGCATACATGTTTACGCTTTACAGGGAATTATCGTAAAAAGATAGAATTCAAAATGATATAATGGACCGGTTTGGTCACATTTTTTTTCTTTTCTTTGTATACCGAGAATCCGTGTATAATTCAATACGAAATGAATTTTTTTTTTCTTCAATTTACATTTGTTTTTTTTTTTTAAATTACTTTACTACGACATCGGATCGAAACAGCGATTCGATTAATTTTGAATGAAGAGTGGAAAAAAAGAAACGATATAATAAAAAAGTCGAGAAATGTAGTAACCTTGAACTTTACGAGATTCATCATGTTCGTTGATCCATGAAAGGGAAAGAATCTCTTTATAGTATCTGTATTGCTTGTATGGAAGATTCAAATATATGTAAAAAAAAAAAAAAAAAAAGTCGATTTCCTCAATAATTATTAATATCGTTGGTATAAAATGTTAAAAAATCACGATGCAACCTATCAACATTTATAGAACATTATTCTTTTCAGCGCAAATTATTGTATCATTGTTTTCCATCGCAACTTTGAATCCTCTTTTATAAAAATATATATTTATTTTTATTTTTAAAAATTTAGAATTGAAATTTCGTTCGAACATCGTTATTAAAATAGACGTACGTACTTTTTATACATTTATATAATAATAAACTAATTAATTATTGACAATTATTAATAAATATTAACATATATGTTGACGTAATATAATATAAAAAAAATATATATATACTATAAATAGTCTTTTGTACAAGACCATATTTTATAACATCTTCTTTCGTAAAAAGGAAACAAAGTATTAAAGATTTTATCTTTATCGTCGAAAATTTTTTCTCGTTATTATTTTTCGTTTTTTTTTTTTATTCTTTTATTTCGTTTCTTCGCATTACGTGAATTTATTTTACGAAATTTAACGTACGCTTTGTGTAATTGGTACGGAGGAGAAGAACAAGTGAAGCTTCGTCAAACGTTATTTGAAGGCGGGACATGCACGGACAATACTATGTTACATCAAAAAGGAGCTGGTCAGAAAACGCTTTCCTGCTGATGTTTTATGGAAAACACGTGATCCGCGAACGAGCAACCACGAAATCGGCACGAATCACGATCGAATCAATAAATAAGTCACGTACAACGTGGGAATTGCAGACGTCGTAAAATTTCTATTATCTTACCGGAAGTTTTACCGAACAATTACATTCTACTTTTAGCGTTTGCCCTCAAACACAATAATTGCTTTTTTTTTTCTACATGCTATGCGTAGAAGCAATTAGTATCATATTTAATTTATCATATATAGTTTATTATTATAAAAAAAATTATTTGTACATCATTGCTTGAAACTCTGCTTTAAAAATATAGAAGACAAATATAAAATAATATATAATCAATAAATAAAAATATTCGTACTATATCTCTCTAGATATTCAGATTCAATTTTTATTTATTATTCGGTAGAGAAAAATTCCATAACGAACGGCGAATCATTTTTTTCGTATCGAGTTAATGGCAGATCGTATGGAATAGGAAAAACTGGAACACCAGGTTCTTCTTCCTTTATGGGGAACGTTGATGATCCAGTCTATAAATAATATGTGTTTGGAACATCTTTGTCCATGTATAAAATGTATATGTATAATAAAATTTTTACATACAATAAAGCTTGGAATAAATACAACACCCCCTTCGTAATTCATAATGTAATGAGAATTTTTTCCAACTGTCCCCCATGCTGCTTTACTTAAATTAGCGCTAGTGAGGACAAACCAAGGTATTCTTTTCAAATCAGGTGAGATTCTTGTATAAGTTTTTATATGAGGCATTGCCTTATCTCTACCAGTTTGCTTGGCTTTCCATTGACTGAAAAAATTGTTAAATATAAACACGTCAAATCAGTGATGTAAATAAACATTAAAAACTTACTACATGTATGATTCTATCCATTTTTGTTTTGAATGTGTTTGAAGACTGTACGGTAGACAACAAGATCCAACTCGACAATCAAAACTTCGTTTATAATTGTTTAAAGACGGATAAATGAAGTGGAAATTCGGATGACTTTTTAAACCTACTGGATTTTCTTTCGACATCGAGGATGTAATTTCTTTCTGAAGCCAACTCTCGTAATTAGGACCTAAGCTACCGATACTCGAACTCTGAGCAACCAATGTCCATTGGGGCGCGTCAGGCGGTAATTTAGCGTGTTTGGAAAGAATGGAACCTAATTTTCTATGTCCCCAAGAATCATATTCCATATCCGTGTGTCTCCCCGGAACAGAAGCCAAAAAAAATACGTTTACCGAAGAAAAATCTGCTCTTCTTACTGCACAAGTCCATTCTGTTATACCTGGCTGCCTATATCTATTCAAATAGCGTTCTAAATCCTTCTTGAAACCCGTCGGTGATTCTCCTTCACTGGAATTTGCAGATTCTGACAATGGTGGAAGATGCGGTGATATCCAAACTCTAGTCAACAAAATTGAAGCAATTATTTATTCATTAAGAACTCTCTCCTCTTTAAAACAAATATGAAAAATAATCTTTAAATTTATTTAACAGACCCTTGTGTTCTATTCTCCCAATCGTCCATGTATAAATTAGCGGTAGATACCACGACTCGTATGCCGTCATCTTTATATTTTAAAATCATAATTTTCGTATGATGGCAACCAAATTTTGTCGGCATATCTACATAGAACGTGGTAACATTTGAACCCACTGGTCCTGTATCTACTCTTTCTCCGAGTAAAATGGACATGTTTGTGTTTTGTTCAGCCAACATATATTGAACATGTAACCACCCAATATCAACCATAAAATTAATATGGAGGCTGTTTACTATTTCTCCTAAACTAATATCTAGAATTTCAGGAAGCGTTATAGAAAATGGTTGATCGTACGTTTCTTTTGATCTATTAACAGTTGAAAAAAATATATGATACGGTGCTGAACAAGCATATTTCATAGCAAAATTTCCTGGTTCAACCAAAGACGACAATGTTTCATATCCGTGCTTCTTCATCATTTTAATTGCTTTCTCTCTTGTAGATTTACACGATTGAAATGTTTTTATCGAAGATGGTTCTTTTGATTGTTCTTGACTATTTCTATAATCATATTTTTCATCCATTTCAGCATGTTTGCTATGACTCGATTTTGATTTCTTGTTATGCCTTTCATTATCTTGAAAATCACTATTATCTCTCTTTTTGTCTTGAGAACAATTCTTCTCCACGCTTTCTTCCATTATTTTAAGACTATCTAAATCCTCTTTCATTTTAGAAACTTTATATTGATCTTTATTTTTTTTTTCATTAGAAGCTTTAAAAAGCGCCTCTGCTTCTTCATCCATATCTTTCAATTTATTTTCTCTTCTTTGAAGCATTATTTGCTTATGTTTTTCTACTTTATCTTTTAAATCTTGACTATCCATAGTACTATTTTCATTTTTCACTTTTATGTTGGTATTACTTATTTTAGAATTTAATTCTTTGATCGAAGAATCACTTCCTGCCTTTTCTCTTCTTAATATTATTTGTAAAATCTTCAATTGATCCAACAAGAGAGATCGATCAGAACATTCAAAATCAAGTTTTTCAGGTACTTGTATTTCACCTTCTAATTGTTTTATTACAATTGTTTCTACTGAAATGTAATACATAATGTTTTTTATCACGATTGAACTTGGCTTATTAAATGTTTATCACCACGATTATCTCATTAATCAGATAAATATTAGATTAAAAGCAAATGGTACGTACAATGTGGATGTGACATTTCATTGAAATGAATCGGATTTCTTCGATAGCATTTTTCCATATAAGGACATGGTTTCTTTTCTGGAACTTGCACAAAATAACATAACTTTTTAAATTGTGAAAGATTAAATTTTAACCTTAAAATTAATTGCATTTTTTTACCATTATTAATACAAAGACTTGTTGCCATTCTATACTTTTATTTAATTCATAAAGAACTATAATAAATAATATTAGATTTATGATTTTATATGAATTAATTACACGTAATACTGTTAAAATTTATTCCGAATTCTACGAATTATTCTTTCAAATAGCTGACGAAAGACGACTAGATGGTGCTGCAATCGATGTGGCGCAAGTGTAGTTCAAATCGAAATTAGTCTTGATCTAAACTTCTCGAGAGTAGTGCGTCTGAAAAATCATTTTGAAAAAATATGGAAAATAATGTGAATTAATATAAAGTATTGTTATTACAATTCATTGCCATACATTTATTTGTTCGTGTCAAGTTGGAATAATACAAATACGTAACATTATGCGTTCAATTTTTACCTTAAAGTGATTATATATTTCTCAAGTTTTTATGAGCGCCAAATTTATTAATCAAAATGGCGGGAACACGTTCAACACGGTTTTTCGTTTCGTCCAATCAATCATCGACCAGGTCTGAGATATTTTTAACGTCGAGCAATAGAAAAACAATCAAGAAACAAAACAGGTAAGTCGATAAATTTAATCGAATAGCACGATATAAGATGATAAAAAAGAAACCGAAATTCGAATGATTTACTCCTATATCGTTCTAAGAATCTTAAATACGAGATATTAGAACGAACGTCTCTCGACGTTCTCGTAACGTTTCTCGAGACGTAAAAGAATCGAGGAAAAATAAATCGTGAGAGAGAACGATATAGCCTCTCACGGGTAAAGGATTAAGAGCGTCTCGACGCGTAACAGCGCGTTCTTAAACCGATCCGGTATCGAGCATCAGAGTTAAATTTCAACGAGCAAACTTACCGACCGCATCTCGCCGCACTTGATGCTCCGCGAGCGCCACTTGGAAGAGAATTGTGTCGATGCATTTCCATTTTTGCAAGAACAATTAGCGGCCGTGGAAAGAATCGCGAAGCGGATTTAAAAATTGATTCGCTTAATATGCATGCGCATAATTTGTAGGAACAGCCACCGATATTGAACTGATTAAATTAAAGTCACATCAGTGGGATAGAATGTTTTCGACCGCCATTCAAGGATGAGGTTGTCCGGGGAAAGAGATTTAAAAAATTCACCGATTTAAAACATCTGCAAATTTGCATGATTTGATTAAAAAAATCGCGAAAATGGATGAAAGAGATCGAATTTTTTTCGAAGGCAGTTAATCTTTTTCGTCAAGTGTTCATTGATATAAAGATTAATTCCTCGCTCGTTCATATAGGCGTAAAATTACTTATACCCTTTATCAAAGCGATTAATTCTCTCCTTTCGAATAATATTCTCTTTATAACTGAACAAATGAAACGAAAAAACGTTTCCAAATACTCTGGCAATTATTATAAAATTAAAAGATTAGCTTCATTATTCGTTATTAATTTTGGAAACTCGTTACAATCGTCGAATAAAGATTAATCGAATACATAGCGTCAGTATTCACAAATCCGTGAACATTTACACGTTCAACGAGGCACTTTATTTTTATCGACTGCTTGCATTTTTCATCTTTCGCAGCATCGATTCCCCTTATCCCGCGAAAATCTTATTCTCGTTATTCATTTTATTCTCAACACTGTCATTTTGCTCGACGCGGATAGAATTAACGAGAAAACGAAAAGGGGACAAGCTTATTCAGGAGATTGCCGACTTTTTGGACAGAGACGAGAGAAGAAAAAAGGGATGGAGAAAATTGAATTACCATTGATTCACCTTCGAAACTTCTTTTTCGTGATTCCCATCGATGCGACAAATTGAACGTTTTAACTTATCGAATATTCGAGTCCCGTGCATACTTAAACGTACGTAAACATCGTGATTTTCACATTATAAACTTTGTTTAACGATAAAACTTGAGCAGCATTTAAGCAAGATTATTACCCGTTGAAGGGGGATACATTCTCACAGGGAGACGTACACGAACGGCACGATGGGGAGCGAGGGCGCCATAATCCTTATCACCGGTCGTTCCCGCGTGCACGTTTCGCGTCGTTTTCTAATTCGTCGGTCGGACGATTAGAGGAGACGGGACGCGGGGGATTTTCTCGTTTAATATCGAGGATTAAGAAAGGAGAGTGGAAAGTATCTGGCGCGTACAGAGAGCGCGGATGATAAATAATAACAGCAGCGCGTCGAAATGTCACGCGGAAGGTGGAAGGTGGAAGGCGGACAACGGAACGACCGAAAAGTGGTCAGGCTTGCAGGATGCGAGGAGAAGGGGTGGGAGAGATGCCGTGCGTCGAGACGCCTCGATCCGCTCAGTCACCGCCCAGACCGCGCCGCGAGCGATCCATCCGCCGTGGCTTTCGCCGTGTTTACACCGGTTCCCGTGTGCCTGTGACTCTCTCGTCTTCCACGGTTATCGTCTCGCTAAACGGCGTACACTCGATAAACTTTGCCTTTGGTTGCGCGTACACGTGCACGCGTGCATTTCGCTCCGCTTCCTGCCTTTTTTCATTCGAAAGATCGAATCGCGATTGGTACGAATCCGATCCGGGACTTGGCCGCGTGCAGTGATCTCTCGAACGAGTGATATCGATCACGTGAACCGCAGTGCATAGTGGTAGAGTTGGTGGCGCGGTGGAGTCGGCCGGGGAGTCGGCACATCCTGCGGAGAGCGGTTTCCTCTGGAGGCGGTCAGAAGGCAGTCAAGATTCATCGCCGCCCGGAAATGCGAGAAAGTCAAGGTCGTTTTATTTACACCGTTACGTACAACCGCCGATCCCTCGTCAACCTCGGCAACCGGTTTCGCGCCAGCCGAACGGAAGTCTCGTGAATCGGCCTTTATCTTGGATCGTCCTGTGTTGTGCGCCGTTTAATCATTCTTCTGTTGTTGTTGTTGTTGTTGTTTACGCGCACTTTACGCCGGCCACTTCTCTTCGCGAAAGGCGACGATCCTTTCTCCTCTTCTTCGTCTTCTTCCTCTTTTGAAAGAAGAGTTGTTTCGTTCTCGAAGGATACAAGGAGGAGAAAGAAGTTGAATGGGAATAAGATCGAGAGTAAGATCGACATCGGGGGACGGGAATTCGAGTCAAATTATAACCTAACACGGTGAGAATCCCTCTCTTAACCTCGGTCTTTTCTCTCTCTCTCTCTTACTTTCAGTCTCTCGCTTCATTAAAAAAAAGAAAAAGAAATCCTTTCATATTCCGCATATACGACTAATTGCTTTCAATTTTCAAAAGCTTCCCCTCGAAATTGGTGCTCGGTTTTGTTTATAAAACGGAGGATCCAGAACGAAAGGAACTAAAATTTAAACTCGTTACGTTGTAATGAAAAGAGCGCGGGTTTTCGTGCAACGTGCGATTAATATATCTCGCAATCTCAAAGCTTCATCCTCGATCGATCAGTAATTGTCAGTAATTTTTACTCGAATGATCCCGCCACGTCTATTCCCAAACTTTCCTCTTTCGTTTTCCAAACAATTTTCCAAATCGTTCTATAATACTTGGAAAAACTTTGTCTCCCGCAAAGAGTCTCGTTCTTCGTTTAAATTTTCGTCCATTCGAGGGAGAATTTGAGGGAAAAGTACGAAAAGAGAGACTGAATCGTAACAGCTAGAAAGTTAACTATTGAAATAGAAGAATAGGTTTAATTAATTTCGAGTATTTAACAAGTCGATTGTATCGAATTGAATTTCCATTGTATCGAAACATATATATGTACATGTACACGTGTAAAAATGATTAATCACAGTAATAAAAAAAAGAAAAAAAAAATGAAACGATTCAAACATTCGGTGAACATCGAACACTATACGAATTGTATTTCATCGTTGTTATATCATTCGTTGTTTATATCGAAGATTATCGAGACACGATCGAGAAAGAAAACCGCGTTATGCCGCGTGCATAGAAAAATAAATTCGCGGTTTCGGCGAATGAAATATTCGGTGCGAGGGTATTCGACCGAATAAAAATATTACTCGCTGTTACACCCCTCGACGAAAACCATTCCTTCCCCTCCCCCCTTTTCCGATAATTCGTAATTTAACGACGATCCCAGATTTAAAACCATTCGGGATATCGTGCCACCTATTAATATGGATTAACCGGCATTAGAACAACGGTCTCGTTAGACCGTTAATCGCTCTAATAAATCACAAATCGAATATCTCGTATATACAATCTCTCGATTCATCGAGGATAGATTATTTTCCATTTTATTATACATTATTTCATTTGGATATTTCCACGTGTGATTTCTTAATATTCCCTTGTCGATTAGAAAAGTCACAAATTGCTTTCTCCTCGATTTTTCGAATTCACGCAATTGTTCATCAAAGTTTCATACAATCTCTCGATTCACTGAGGATAGTTTATTTTCCATTTTATTGTTTCATTTGGATATTTCCACGTGTGATTTCTTAATACTACTTCTTTGTGAACTGTCGATTAGAAAAGTCACAAATTACTTTTTCCTCGATTTTTCGAATTCACGCAATTGTTCGTCAAAGTTTCATACAATCTCTCGATTCACCGAGGATAGATTATTTTCCATTTTATTATTTCATTTGAATATCTCCACGTGTGATTTCTTAATACTACTCCTTTGTGAATTGTCAATTAGAAAAGTCACAAATTGCTTTCTCCTCGATTTTTCGAATTCACGCAATTGTTCATCAAAGTTTCATACAATCTCTCGATTCACCGAGGATAGATTATTTTTCATTTTATTATTTCATTTGGATATTTCCACGTGTGATTTCTTAATACTACTTCTTTGTGAACTGTCGATTAGAAAAATTGCTTTCTCCTCGATTTTTCGAATTCACAATTGTTCATCAAAGTTTCCACTCATATCTCGTTCCCAAGAAAATGAAATTTGCGCTCGTTGTTTTTTTTCTTCCGTTTTTTTCGCGAAGAAAGTTCGTTAACCGATATATCGGGAAGAAAAAAAAATATATCACTTAGAGGAGAAGTCTTTGAAGTGGATTTCAGCACAGAGATGTAAAGTGCTTTCTTTCTTGAAAAGTTCCAGCTCGAAAGTGGTCACGGAAGAGAAACGAGAAGGGGAAGAGAAAGAGAGAGAGAGAAGGGGAGAGAAAGAGAAAACGAGTTTACTGAGAGAGACACTCGAGTCTTCATTCAATGCTCTAAACGGGACATTCGATGATTTCATGAATAATAAACCGTTAACGACAATTAATTTTTGCACAGCCGGCCGATAATTCTTCAGACAGCTGGAGAACGCTGGCATTGAACCGGAGAAATCTTCTCGAGTGGCTCTCATTCTTAACCGGCAAATAACAAACATCTCTGAAGAATGTTTCTTCTCCTCGATGCTCGTGCATTCGAAATAAAATTTTATTTAACGGTAATCCTGATTAAAGAATTGAAGAGAGAGGGAGAGAGAAAGAGAGAAAGACAGGAACAGGATATTGTCGTTACATTGTCGCGGGAGGGAAATTCAAAAGGGTCGAAATATGAATTGTTTCGCAGGGAAGTAAATACGGGATTAAAACGCTCCGCGAAACAGTTATCGTTATTGTGCGAGATGAAATTCAAGAGAGATGAATCGCCGAGTAGAACGAATAAACTTTATCTTGGAAAATTAAAAATTGCAAAGTTGAAGAGGAAGTGAACGGTTACGGTTCGGTGGCGGGAAATTCAAATTGAAAAGGGTTGAAATATGAATTGTTTCGCACGGAAGAGTAAATACGGGATTAAAATGCTCTGCGAATATAGTTATCGTTACGTGGGGAAGAGATGAAATTCAAAAAAATTGAGGGATGAATCGTCCAGTAGAAACTTTGTCTTTCGAAAAATTAAAAATTGCAAAGATGAAGAGAAAGAGAACTGTTACATTGTTGAAATTCGAAAGGATTGAACAGTTATCCTTAGATTGACGAAATTCAAAAGAGTTGAAGAATGAATCGTTCTCTGGAGAAAGTGGTTGAATTTCGTTTTTATTAAAAAATATTTGAAAAGTTGAGGAGCGATTGTTGTTACGATTTATCGCGAGAAGAAATTTAAAAGGGAAATTGAGAAATGAGAATCTAAATAGGGAAGGGAGGGGGGGGGGTTGAATTTTATTTATGAAAAATTGAAAAATTAAAGAGCGAACAGTTATCGTGATACATTGGCGCGAAACGAGATTCAAAGGGGATTGAAAAATGGATTGTTCCGTAGAGAAGGGGAAAGGGGTTGAACTCTTTGTTTTCGAAATGCGTTTTGAAATATCGCTCGGTTAAAAAGATTTACTTCTTCCTTTCCTCCCTTCGTTTTTCTTTTCTCTCATTTGTCACGACTGACTGACAAAACTATTTTACCAGCGCGTCTTCTCGATGGCCGATAACTCTTCTCTTTAATAATTTTAAATCACGAAAACTTCGTCTTTCAACTCTCGTTTTTCAACTTTTCATCCCTCGTACTTGCGTATTGTCTTCCGTACACGAGGCAAGAAACGGCGCGTGCACGGAGCCAGAGGATCGATGCAACGATCAACGTGGAGCACTGATTGCAAAAATGTTGCTTGTTTATATAATACTAGGATGCCGGCATGAATTATATTCGACCGTTTCCGCGTTTTTTCTTTCTCTCTCTCTCTCCCCCTCTTTCCACTTTCTGCCAAGAGAAAGAAATGCGAGCACCGGTATTGCGCCATGTGGCAAATTGTTACGTAATCCACGAGGATTCATCCGTTCGCGACTCGAAAGAAAGAAGTTCATTCAAATTCAATTACGAAGTGACTTTGGACAGGATATATTTTCTTCGTTATTCCGGGGGATGTTTCGATCGAGAAATTTGATCGTAAATCGTCGAATGTTTTTTTTTTTTTTTTTGCTCGACAAAGTACCGGACGTATAATCTAATAATTTTTCAAGCAAACGAATCGAAACGAATTCGTTCCCGCTCGCTAAGCTTAGACCTGGTTATTGCCATTTTTCATCTCTTAATCTCCTCGCACGGATCTCTCGCCCATTGTCCGATAAACCACGCCGCGGATAAATTCATCTCGATAACAATTGTTTCGTGCAAACTTGTCCGATGCGAACAAATCAAGGATGCGCCTCGTTTGTTTCTCGAGCGAGCGTTAATTAATCTTATTCATCCCTTATCGGTTCTTTCTAATTGACTCTAAGAGGGTTCTATGTCTCTGCTCGAATTCGAAGCGAGAGAAGAAATTCGAGATTGAAAGTTTTCTCGAGAAGTAGAGAATAGGATAGGATTGGGAAATGGATTTATTGGAACTAGAGAAATTGTCGAAAACTGATAATCGACAATAAAAAATAATTTGTATTACGTGAAATAATTACAAACTATTACAATCGGATTTTAAATTTAATATTTTCTTCTTTTTTTTTTTGAAATCAAATTTCGCGTGAATTTCTTCTTTCTTTTCCCCTCTAATTTATTTCGAGTTAATTCGTGGAAAGGAAAATTCTTCGAGTCGTTCGTCGAGCCATTTATTCGACAGGTATCGATAACGAGGGAACAGTTTATTATCGGAACTCGGACGCTTTTCAACCACTGTTTCACGATTCTTCCAATTTTAGTTTGTTTGAAGCATTACGGCGTAAGTACGCAAGACTTTTGACATTTTATTCGCGCGAACGCCTGCCGATTTATATATACACAAACTTCAATCTTGCCCTCGCTTGCCGACCGACCACGACATGTTTACACGAATTTACCGCCATTTCCCCAGGACGTCTGCCCTCTGTGTTGCGTCCCTCTATATCTTGCCGAAGGATGGAGCATTTGCGAAACTCGTTTCCTTTGACCACGATTTCTGCATCGTTTAATCCAACCTTAGTCGAACGTGAACGATCCGTTGTTTCCATCCTCGCTTTCAAGTTTTCTCTGTGAAACAATCCACGAGAAAATCGTAATATCGAGATAATGTCGATCTAAATAATTTAAATTGTGATTTTTTTTTCTTTTAGGATCTTAGGATTGTTAGAAAGAATTTTACTCGTTCGAGACTTCAGAGTTCGAGCAACTCTAGACTTCTTTTTTCAACTCCTTCCTTGCTCCAAAAGTTTTTCGAGAAAGAGAGACAGAGAGAGAGATAGAAGGGAGGAACAACAACTGGAAACAAGTTTTAACCGTAACACCTTTCTTCTTTATTTTCGCCCTATCCAACCTTATCCCCCAGACTCTTGTTATCCTATTCTCATTCTTGTTCATCGGTCGAATCGGGGTTATCGGGGCACTCAATTATTTGGGTCATCCGGGGCTACCGTTTTCTGCCTGCCATCCAACACACCAACGGCTTTCCATCGGGATATTTTGATAGCTATAAATAATTGTCGTCGTGACAAAACAACGTTGGCACGTATTTACCCCCCCTCCTCTCTCAGTGGAAGAATTTTCGAATTAATTATCGCACAGAAGTTTGGAATTTTTGTATAGGATCTAATAATAAGTACGAGACAAAGGTTCGACATTTTTGATGTTACTCGTTGATTAACGAGAATCGTAAGAAACGATGCTCTTCTTCTTCTTCTTTTTTTTTCTATCTTTGGATTCGAAGATATTGCGATTACGAAAAATTCTATTGTTTCGGAGAAAGATATTTCGCTCGATCGAATGATAAATGTGCAATAAAGATATAGGTTCAGGACAGGACAGGGAGAGAAATTGTTATTGATTAGTTTAACCGAAAATAATCGCGTTTCAAGGGAGCAAAAGGAAGATATCGTTTATTACGCGTAGGGTAAAAACTGCGGGATACAATTTAACGTCCCCTACATTTCGTTCCTTAACGAGAACGATCTTATCCCTCATAGAAGATAAAAGGCAATAGAAGAAAAAAACCACGAGACAGATCTACAAAAACTTACAACTATATCGAGACTAAAATTATAAAGGAACACGTGTTCGAAACTTTTCGATTGGCAACGTGTTTCGTGTAAATCGTATTTTCCTTCCCCTCCTCCCCTTCTTTCGTTCAATTCCATAGAATCCTTTCTCGATACTCCCGTGTGCCACGACGATATCCCCCCTCTCGAATCACATTTCTTTTCCCAACTTTTTTCATCGAGAAAGAGAATTTCGAAGAAAGTTACGCGATACTCGATCGAGCTTCACGTCCCAAAATCTCCTTTCCTGCAAACGATTTTCATTGGCTCGGCAAATTAAACGGATATATCTTATTCCATGCGCGCTGCACACCGCCAGCAACCTGCCAGAAATTAGTAGTGGCACGTTCCATCTAGCGAGAGAAAGAGAGATGACGATTAGGGCGAAACAATTTTCGGTTGAATACGTTCGTAATGGATGCTCGTGGTAAGCGCGCTCCTTTGTGTGAATGTGCACGCGCGTGTGTACGACATGCAGCATTTGTATCCGATGTATCGAGAACTAGGTTCGGATATAAGCTTATACGTTCAATGTCACGGTGCTCGCACACGTGCGCTTCTCGCGTGCCGCCATTTGCATTTCTACGTAATCGAACCGAAGCTGGATTAGAGCGTGGCTCTCCAAAGGCGGAAAATATAAACTCGTTGGTTCGGGGAAATCAAGCAAGTTCGATTCGTGATTCGACAATGGAACTCACAAATGCTAATTTTACCGCTGGGAACTCGCAAACTTGACCCCCCAGATTCTCTCGAATTGTCCGACCGCTAAACTCGATGGACTCGATAATTAATCATTTTAACGGGGAAATTAATTTCGTAATGAAAGATTGGGAAATTTTTATCCCGCAATAGATTATCGAGATCTTTGAATTTATTATTGGCGTTCGAGTGGGAGAGGATTCCTCGATATTTTTTTAAAATCAAGTTTGGAAAATTTTCGATTAGATAGTGAATAACTATGGATAAGAAGTTGTTCTATATGTGAAAAGGAGCAGAAAATATAGGATTAATTTTATTTCCGTTAAAAATGCGAATTTTAGAAATCTCTGCTTATTTCGTATCTCGATAAATTCGATCGAATACGAATACTTTCTTCTCGTTTCTTTTTCTTTTCAAGAATTAATACATAGGATCAATATAAATTCTTCAGCCAAACCAGTATATAAAATAGCGTAATTCACGCTCGTGATTAGAAATCTATTCCAGTGGTGGTGATGTCACGCTGTTTATAAATCATGCCTCTCCGTTTTCAAACGCGTCAACAACGATGCGAAACTTTGGAATGGAATCTATTAAAGCGAGGTGGAGGATATAATTACGCGAGTGGAGCAAGCCTGGGAGGAGGGGAAGAGGGCACGATTCGAGTCGATTTGATTCTGTTAACCGTGTCGCGCGAATTCGCCCCGTCAATTCCTCGCCCTTAATCCATATTTAAGACCGATGCCGCCGATTTGCAAGTTCCGGAATATATATACATATATATATTCGATACGTATATGTTAGCCACGATATAACGAAAATGTGGACGTGTTGGAGAAAACGCAAAATTGCGGTGGATTGTAAATAAACTTTGGCAAACTTTCTTTCGTTCGAGGGAGCTAGCAATATAGCCACGTGTTTGAGGGGCGAACTCGACTTGGAGGGCGAGTTAAAGTTTCAACAAGAAACAATATCGAAGCGAATCCTTTCCATTGTTCGTTAAATTCATATCCCCTCAACCCTTGGCCGGTTAACGAACCGTTAAGATTTCAAGGAGGGGGGCACAAGTCCAAATACAATCGAATTTACGAGACGACACGAATTGGAATCGATGTAAGAGAGATAATAAAGGGAAAGTTTGAAAGGTAATCGATCGAATTCCCTTTTCTAGTCCTACGGATTGCTCGAGGAAGGATCTCTCTCGCGGAGGAGAGTCGGCGTCGCGGCGCTAGGCTGAAACGTCGACGCCCCAGAGCGACGCCATCCTCATTGATTCCTCCAGCCATTCACCACACTTCCCCTCCTCTTCCTCGCCTCCGTCCTTCGACTGGCTTCGACTCGTCGTTCGCGCGATCCTCTGCTCGCGTCACCCGCTGCAACCTCTCGAGGAATCGTTCTCGAATTCGTCTTCGCGAAAACTTCTTCTCTTCTTCGATTCCTCCACATTTTTTTTTCCACGAAATCGGCGATCAATCGACGCGTTTAAAAAGAATCGGCTAGGCTCGTAATTTTTCTTTTCTTTTCTTCTTTTCTTTTTTGAATCGTGTTCGAATGGATCGATGGACGGAAAAAAAGGAAAAACGAGTGGGCGGCCCGTCGAGCGGAACCAGCACGAAAAATGAGAAACTATTATCGTCCAATTCGCGTTATACGCTCGCCGCGTGGCGAGTGTTGTTTAATTCTCGTCACGCGCGTGGCCGCGTACCGAGCAAAATTGCAAAGGGGGGAGAAATTTTCATCGACGTCTTTCTTCAACCGCTTCTGGTGAATCGCTGGCGGTCGCGTGCTTCCCAAATTACTGGTGGATGAATAATAAAGAAACGGGGGGAGAGAGAGGCGGGGTTAATAAAAAGTGAGCGACATTTAGGTGATTGGCGCGGCTGTGAATGTTTATGCAAATTTTCTGAGGAACCGGGGAAAATATTTCGTGATATTTTTGAACATTACTCCACTGATATTACTCCAGCGATTACGTGCTCTGTTCATTCTAGTTGGAATTCCATAGAGTTTAGAGTTCATCGACAATGGATGCAGGGTCAATGTAACTAAAGGATTTTCTTTGTACTTTTAAGGAAGTTCTAGTTCAAAATATCACCAAAATAACTTATAATTTTACTTCCTAATATACTTCGAGATAATTCAAATTAAATATGTTGGAAAAAATGCAACTTTCATTTTTGTTTAAACATCTTGCTCGAAACGTTGGATCGAAACCTGCATCCATCACGCAATTATCGAACATGGAAAGTTATACACGCACAGGTGTACGAAACAGTGATGATGTATCGGGAACGACGAGTCTTAAGATAGATCCTATTTTCAGTGTATTATAGAGTCGAGCAACGTCCGCCACAATTACAACGGTGGGGTCCCTTTCGATGGGCGCAAAGCGTGTGCGACGCGTATCTCACTTATCTAATAATCAGAGATAAATGGGTGTCCCGGCGCATTAGCCGCGATATCGATTCTGTAAACGAGAATCAGGATTTGTGGGGAACATTAAAGCGGCCCGCGGCTCACCCTCTCCCGACTTTAAACCTCCATTTCCGTCCAATTACTCATCTCGTGGGCCTCGTCTACAACTTCTCCCGTCGAATCAACGATTTATCGGTTAATCCGTGACCGATATTACCCCATATACCTCGAAATATCCCAACATTCGGCTATTATCCGCCCTGTCCTTCAAAAGATGATTTTTAAGATTCGACGACTTTTTTCAGTCGAATGCCTAGCAACTCGACACGATTTTTGCGCATACATGACGAATTAGTTTTACAGGTAACGTAAAATGATTTTAGACAAGTGATAAAGAAATAAAGAAGTCTAAGAATGTCGTGTGAAATAGTAGTTCGAATAATGAATATTAAATGATGGATGAAGTTCATTTTCAATAGATTCGATCATCTTTCTTGTTAGTTTTTAATACAAATTGTATTAAAATTTATGCATTTCGCCCTTCTTACGCAAGTCATCGAATTCAGATTCAAATAGTAAAAAAAAATTAACATATTTTTAATATTATAGGCCGTATTCAAAAGAAATTATAATTTTGTTTTGCTCTTTTCATTTTTATTTAACCTTTTCCCCATTTTATTTTAAGTTATATTATAATTAATTTATTTTATTTTTCTATATATTTGTATATTTTTATCCTATAGTAATTAAAATTATATTTTTATGTTATATACATTTTTTATGAAATGATAAATTGTAATGAAAGAAGCATTATTGCTTTCTGAAAAATTAAATCTCAAGCAAAGAAATCGGAATAAAAAATAATTTCGTCCGGTTAGATCCTATCGTTCGAAGCGACGACTGAGACTCGCCTCTCGGCCGCGAAGCCTCGAATCCATCATTATTTCCACGCTTACCACCGTTTTAATCGCATTAATCGCAAGCTTAAAATGTTACAGATTAAAACTCGAAATTGTATAAATCGAAAACTTTGATTGTTGAACGACCAAGTTTTAACGCGGAATTTTCGATTCGAAAAAGTGATTTTACTGCTGGAAACACTATAATCCGACAGGCGACGAGAATTTAAACGAAATTTCGATTAAACGTGCTATGTTAATTATCAGAGGATTTTTTTTTTTTTTTGGATCTCATCTTCATCAAGAACGATTTCATGGCACGCAACAAAACTTGTTGCTCTGGAATCATTCCAACCAGACAACCGCAATTACTCTTTCAATCGATCATGCGTTTCGGGCGGATTCGCACCGTTCGACGATCGATGATTTTGAACGAGAAATTTAAACCGACCCTTTTCCCGGAAACACGGCTCATCGATTTCCGGGAAAAAGATGAGACTCTCGGTTTAAAAACAAATTCGGATTTCTCGAATTTTCTGGAGGGTCTTCTCGATTTCGAGATCCACGCGTTCCTTAAATTCGATTAGATGAAAAGAAGAATCATTTCCCTTCGAATATTCTTTCGAATTAATATTGGAAAATTTTCATTCGTTCAACACGATGTATCTTTAAGAATATTTGAAAAGAACAAGTTCAATGATAATACACGTTTTAAATAGATACACAGTTTTTGTTGCGTGAAACAGTTTAGGTTTCGATCGAGGTCAAAGTAGATTATATTCGTCTTTGCGAAAAGGGGGAATCGAATGATGTACAAACGCACGAAACTTTGGATTTGATCGTGGAGATGAGGACGAAGGGATACACGAGGATTAAAGATATAAGATTCGTGTTTGCTTAATCGTAGCGATAATTTTGATTCCGAAATTGATATCTCGAAGAGACAGTTGGTAGAAAGTTGGTAAATAGTAATTTTCGAAACACAAAATTCCCGTAAAGTAAGTTTCCATTCTCGTTTGAATAGTTGAATAACAATCCTCTTTAACACGACGAAAGAAGATTCGTTCTCTGAAATTTCCTCCAATTCCCGCCAACATATTTCCCGCCTCTCTGTCCATATTTTGATCCCTAACTAATATATAAAATAAATATATAAAACAAAAAAAATAAATTTATATACAAAACTTTCTCGATCATTCCCGAGATTGTTCAAACTTTAACCTCTCGTTCGTTGTTAATCGCGAGCCTAAAATTGAGATCGAGTTTTAAAATAAATATATAAAATGAACGATCCCTCGTTTATTTTATATATATATAAAACAAAAAAAATAAATTTATATACAAAACTTTTTCGATCATTGTTCCCGAGATTGTTCAAACTTTAACCTCTCGTTCGTTGTTAATCGCGAGCCTAAAATTGAGATCGAGTTTACACCGACTCTCTGTTTCTCTTCCCAGCCCGAGCACACGAAGCCCATTTCCGGCATCGCAACCGTCAACCGTTCGTTAGTCACGTAGCCAGGCCGCTGACAAACCAGCCACGGCGACCACGCGCGAAAAACACCTCGAGAAAAATTCTTCTCCCTCGAATTCTTCTCCACCAAACGCGGCCGCCTGCTTCTCCCGTCTTCATCCGTCAAGGTTCTCCCGTATCCTCCTCCCTTTCTTAACCCGGCAAGGGAATCCATCCATCGGCATCGCATGATTTCTCACTCGGCGCTGTACCTGGAGGATCGGATAAGCGCGTCGTACACGTGCGCGTGGCCGTATGTATTTATGGATGCGTTTCGAGCACGGCAGGAGGCCTTCCACGAGCGTTGAATAAGCAAGCCGCGGATTCGAGGAAGCGGGAAATGTGTTTCCTCGTGCAATTCCCCGCGCGAATCTCGTTTGCAGGGAATTGGAGCGGTGCACTAACCGGTTGTCTCGTTATCAATGAACAGAAAATTCTTCATTCGTTGGATGATGTGGATTTGTTATTCGAGAAACGTTGAAACGTAATAAACGAGCACTGTTCTCCTGTAATGAAAAGAATCGATTAGATCGATGTTAAAATCTTTTGGAAGATTTTAACTCTTTTTCAATCGGTGTAATCGAGTAACGAGTCGAGATGATTTCTGAGTGACGATAATTGTTTCGAGATAAAATTTCTTAAAGATATCTATTCACGAATCGAATGCTTTGCTTTTATTAATTAGAGATTATGAAATTGAAAGTAAAGGGTTCTCGTGGACGATATTTAAGATACAGATTATTTATTATTTATTATTTCGAAAAAAATAAATAAGTTTCGCGGTGAAGTGATTCCCTTCCCTGGCGATCGATGCCTAGGCCTAATCTCGATTTCAAGATAAAATTTCTTAAAGATATAAGAAATCTATTTGAATGCTTCGCTCTTATTAATCGAAGATTACGAAATTGAGAGTAAAGAATTCTCGTGGACGATATTCTACGCCCTTAACAGATTATTTCTCGAATGGACACGTGGTATAATTCGAAAAAAATAAATAAATTTCGCGGTGAAGTGATTCCTGGCGATCGATGCCTAGGTCTAATCTCGGTTTCAAGATAAAATTTCTTAAAGATATAAGAAATCTATTCGAATGCTTCGCTCTTATTAATCGAAGATTACGAAATAGAGTAAAGAATTCTCGTGGACGATATTCTACGCCCTTAACGACAGATTATTTCTCGAATGGACACGTGGTATAATTCGAAAAAAATAAATAAATTTCGCGGTGAAGTGATTCCTGGCGATCGATGCCTAAGTCTAATCTCGGTTTCAAGATAAAATTTCTTAAAGATATAAAAAATCTATTCGAATGCTTCTTATTAATCAGAGATTATGAAATTGAGAGTAAAGAATTCTCGTGGACGATATTCTACGCCCTTAACGACAGATTATTTCTCGAATGGACACGTGGTATAATTCGAAAAAAATAAATAAATTTCGCGGTGAAATGATTCCTCTCTCTGACGATCGATTCCTAGGCCTAATTTCGGTCGTTAATTAAACAAAAGTTAAGTTAAGGGGCGAGCGAAGGGGCGGATTATTATTTCGTTGGCAAGGGTTCCCCTTCGAGCTCTTCCCTCCCTCCCCTCTTTTATCTTATACAATAAAGCGTAAGCGCGTTTTAATCCACCCTTTATCGTTCCCTCCTTCTCCTCCTCGTTCGAAAATAATAATTTAATATCCGTGCGAACACGTTGCGGATCCCGTTGACGTGATACGGAACCCGGCGGTGGTAATAATCCTTGGCACGGGGACCCCCTGCCGCGTCTTCCTTGTCTACGACATTGTAATCATTCGTTTAATATCCGCCAGGGAGAAAGCTAATTTCTCTGCAAGTCGAGGGGGCGAAGGATCTTGCGGCGCTGTCTGATTGATACCCCGGGTTAAGGGGTATGTCCTCCTCCTCCATCCTTTTTATCCTCCATCCAGGATTAAAAAAGAAAATATTCTCTCCCGTGGTCGTTTCTTCTTTTTTTTATACGAGGGCTATAAAACGACAGGGGTGTGTTTGGAACGTGTCGAGGGGTGTTTGGGACGTTCCGATATATTCTTCTTGATTGACAGAGGCCGGTTAAAGGGAAGATGGTTAGAACGGTTTATTAAAAGAATCGTATTGATAGACGTTTTAATTACGGTCCTTATACGTCTGCCAAGGAAATAATTGAACGTTGACGTTAAAAAAATGGGGAGTGTTAATTCGGTTTCGATCGTATGGTGATATACGTATACCAGAGTAAAACGTTTCGCTCGTTTCGATTTTCAATATTAATTTCTTCGTTCGTTGCGCTTCATATTTTCTTCTTTTGCGGTGATGCGGGAACGTAAATGTTGACGATAGGAGCACCGTCACGCTTGCACGGTTTAATCGAACGGTTACGTGCAATTGCGCAATTATCAGCAGCCCTCGATTCGATTGCCGTTGAAATGAATCGATCGCGTCGAAACGCAAAATTTACCTTCTCGTTGGACGACGATTGCTACGATTTATTATTGTCACGTACAATCTTTCAGCGGAGCGTAGACAATTCGAGAAACTCGAAAAGATGCTGAAAATTATCCTTTCAATTGAATTTTAATGTTGACAAACTGAACAATGTCGCGAAATTCATTATTTATCAAAATGTTATTAACATTATGATTTATATTATGTAAACATTAAGTAAAATCTTTCCAACACTATTCGAAATGGTTAATAATTTCGACGATTAAAATATCATCAGGATCAAGGAATGATAAATAATCTTTTACGTAGAATTGTATCCTTTAATTCGCCTTCCAATTCTCCTCTTCCGATCGGTTTTCTGATACAACGATCGATCGACGAGAACGCAAAAAATTGGAAAAAGAGAAAACTGTGGCGCCGCTGAGACGTCGACCAAATCCCTTTATTTTCTTTTTTCTTTTTTACAATTGTCACCTTTCGCGCTCGAGAGTCAGGAGATTAGGACCGTTACACCTCGACTTTACCGCGTTTCCTCTCGAGATGATGGTTGGTAAACAGTGAGAGAACAGGTTCGCTCGCTCGGCCATTTCTACTACGGACGAATCGTCTGGGTACACAGGAGATTGAGGAGGTCTCGTTGATTTCTCGCGCGTCCTATCACCTTCGCTTCGAGGGCAATTGTCCCGCCGGTACGACAGTCGTTTCTGTTATTTGCGCGCAATCGTCTGGCGCGACGATTGAAATTTATTTTCTAAATCTATTTTCTAAGGTTGTCGAGAGACACTGCGAGATGTTTGATTAATCGTTTCAAGGGATGATCGAGAGTCGTAGCGAATCACGTGGAAATTGTTTTGAAAAATTCATTTTTTCGATTGGTTTTTCAATTAAATTATAATTCAATTCCTCTTCAAAATGATATAATTAAGAATGCTTGAACGAACGATCTAAATCCATGGATCGAAATTAACGTCGCGAAGATGCGATAAAGAAGGAAAAAAATGAGCTCGATTTGAATTTTAACCGGCCACTTTTCCCCGGGAGATCAATAAACACGCACACCCGGCCCTGTATACGTTACGCCTCCAAAACGATATCGAATAGTTTCTTTTATTATCTCGCCCCGTTGTTTGGACTGACGCGCAATCTCGAGTAGATTTTACGTCCTTTACGATCCAAAATTCGCTCGAGCATCTTGCAATCCGCCGATATTGCCTCGCTACGTTCCCTATCTACGAGCTAACAAACCTTACATCCGTCCAATAACACTCGTTACACTGCGTTTTTTATTGGCCGGCACAAATGTTTGCCCAACCGTGAAACCTCTCTCTCTCTCTCTCTCTTTCTTTCTATCTCTCGATTTCCTCCGCAAAAGCTTAAAGATAAAACTGAAATGAAAAAAAATTCCCCTAATGGCGTCGCAGCACCAACAAAAAATCGCGTCGTTCATCCCCCGTGATGGCGATAAAAATCTTTTCGAAAAACGAGATCTTGTTTTTATAAAGATTTATAAAAATTTCCAGGCAAACACATGGAAACAACACATCGCGCTTATCCATTATTTATCGATCATCGCGCATCGACGTTATTTTTATTCCCCGTTGTATTTATTCCCGCGATTTTATTTACGCGATTTGAAACGCGCTCTATTCCTCCACTTCGCTTTCGTTTCGCCTTTGTCCGGGACGAGCGTCGGATTACGAACGATTGAACGAAACGTTGTTTCCGAGACGTTCTTCCCTTCGAGCTCTGAATATACCGCTCTTTAGAAACGGGGATACATAGTTGCTCGAGTGTTGTTGCCTCGGACAACAGCTGGCCGAAGCGACAACAGCTTCGAGCGCCTTCTTTCCTCTCTCTTTTCTCGACCATCCTTCCTTTTGAACGAACGCGCACCTACACACACGCGGATGGAGCGTAAAACGATGGTGAACGAAACGTTATTAACGCGGTACAATTGGGGCTGGCGGAGCTGTTTGAATTCCCTTGGAGAGTTGGAATTTCTTCTCTTTCCCCGTTCTCGAGCGGCGTGGAAAGGAAGCGCGAAATCGGGAGTAAATCGAGATCGCTAATTTCGTATACGCCGTGGTCGTGGAGAAAACATAATGGCCGATTTGACGGAGTTCGTAAACGCGCGCGTAGAGGCGTTGAATGAAACACGAGAGGTTCACGTGGGCGACGTTCAACAACAGCTGCGGACCATCCAACACCGTGTACCGCCGCCCCTCAACTTCTCCCTGCCTCGAATTGTTCACCACGGAAATTACCGAGCACCGTTTTCGGTCGTTCCACCGCTTCCTGTCGCGGTGTTGCGCCGCTATTTTCACCTCGTGGGCCTCGTTTCAACGCCCCACAAAAATCCTCGACACGATCTTTCCATTTCTGCTCACTCCCCTCCTCCTCCCCCTCTGAATCAGGGAACCAGCCACTCTCCAGCATATCCAAAAACGTTTATTAATATTTAAGCGGATAAGTTCTTTCTCTCCCCTTCTTTTCTTTTTCAAGATTTTACGTGAATCAGGTAACGCTCGTCTTTGGCTTGACTTCTTATCCTTCCGCCGATTCTTCTCGCGATTATCAAACTTTCTCCATGCATCGTCCTCCAAATTAAAATTTCCGGGTTTAAATATTTGGTATCTGTTGATTGGGCAGTGAATAAATAAAAATGTAATATTAACTGAATGAATAATATTTTATTATACGTAATTGCGCGTATCTGTTTACAAAACGTTTGAAGTATCGAAGAAAAAGAAATAAATACCAAGTATGAAGTAGTAGCATTGCTAGCAATATCGAATGACAAAACCACAAATAGAGTTTCAATTGAAGTTTAAATTCTATAACGGTATCACTTTTTGAGTGGCGAGAGCAAACGATTTCGCTAGCTTCGACACCTGATTTCCCAAGCTAAAATGCTTCTCATATCGCTCGAAACTGTTGCACAGGATTGTGAAAATTCTTAGAATAATCATCGCGACTCTTTTTAAAAACGAAGGAACGTTCTTTCGAACGATAATTCGAATTCGATCAAAAGTTACCATCGTTGAGAAAAAGGAACTTTTTGTTGGACACCTAATTCATGTATAGTTTTTAAAAAAACGTACACTTGAATTTTATACATCGCGTTATATATTTTTCTCATCGAAGAAAGAGACTGATGATATCCAGCGCTTCCGTGACGGATCATCCTCTCTTGAAAGTATCGTATAATCTAAAACCGTAATAATCGTAAGTCGACACGCGTGGTGGATTTAGCGTCGCGCGTTTAATTTGAAATTTATTACTTCTATACTCTTACATTATTTTATATCCCGACATTGAAAATTTCTATTTTCCTTTTCTTCACAAAAAAAAAAAGAAAAAAAGAAAATTCGCGCGTTCTCGAGATACAAATTCGACTTCGATTTTCCATCCCATCGATGGTTTAAATTAACTCCAAGCGGGGGTTAATTCGGGGTCGAATCTGCAAATTCTCTGTAGTTCGGGAATACAAGCCGGCTCGTAAAGTTTTCGCTCGATATCCCGCCGGCTGTTTCGAAACAGATCCTCCTCCTCTTCCTCTCAGTTGATAAACCTCAGTTGATCGAATGAAGATATACGAAGATGAAGTTTGACGAGCGTTAATTAGAGACAATGGGCGAGACGACTTACTTCTTTCGCCAGGCCACTTCTCTTCGATGTGAAAAGAAAAAAAAAAAAGATTCATCGAGGTCGCGCAGTAACGATCGGGCCACCGATGATGAAGGTTTGATGAGCGGTAATTAAAGGCAGTGATTGTGCATCGCTTATTTTGTTTCCTTTCTCTTTTTCTTTCTTTCTTTCTGGCCTCGCTCCGGTGGCCACGTTTCAAATATTCATCGAGAATACACGGAAGCGCGAGCGTAAACGAGAGAGAGAGAGAGAGAGAGAATTTTCGCTATATTTCTCGTTCACCTTTGCGGCGAGGTGGAGTTACGTTCTCCCTCCCTGCCCGTTCGATAAGAAGAAAAGAGAGGGAGGAAGATAAAGAGAATCGCGTGTATCGTTATTGCGTCGTATTCGGTCAGTCGTTTAATTCCCCTCGAAAGGGCCGAAAATAAAGAGGAGTTGATGGATAAGCGAGGAAAAAAAATTGGATGGTGTTGCAGCACGCGACACGTTCCCCTATCGTCTCGATTGCATTTCCTTAATTATTCCCGCGCGGGCCCGTGTTACTAATTAACAGAAACGCCGCTGTTTCTCTGTTCTAGGTGAGGCGAGGGCTACGTGAGGGCTGATCCGATGAATGGGGCTCAGCTCTGGCACAGGTATTGTCTGGAAATAATTTCGAGTGGGGGCAGCTCGGTATGGAGAAGCCGATCGGTATCTCGATTTGCAATAGCTTAATAGTTTCCGATAATATTCCATCTCCAACGCTAATACACTCCCCCTCCTTACTCTCTTCCCTCTCTATATATATTTCTCCCCGTTTCGAAGCACCTATCAACCGATCTGGGTCACGTTACTTTCCAAACTACTCGTGTCACTTTCCGTTTCTTCATTTTCTTCCAAATAATCACGGCCTCTCTCTTACTCTTCCTCTCTCTCTGTCTCCACGATTTCAATGAGACAGATGTTGTTATTTGTATCGATCGAGTCAAAGATTGGAATAGGCAAAGAGATTCCATTGCAAGTTGTCCGTCGAGGCGACATCGCGTATCGAGTTGCGATTATTCCCTCTCCTGCACGGGACACGATCGAACGAGAAGCAAGGGTTGAAAGTGTATCTTGGACGGCGGTGTGTATCGGATTACGACGACACGCACAGTTTCGATGGGAAGCGGAGCGAAAATTCGTCGAATCGATCGACAACCATCGACTGTATACATCAACACGCGGCTTACTTAGGCCAAGTGAAAGGTTTATAAGTTCGAGTCGATGTGTGTCCCTCCGTGTATTTTTAACGTGGCGCGCGTTAACCCTTTTTTCGACGACTTGCATTTCCGTTCCGTTTCATCGGATTCAATATTCGATCCCTTTAATCCGATTGGCCGACAGTGGTGGAGAATAAATAGACTGTGACAAAAACTGTTCTGTCCGCTTCGCGAGGAGGAGGAGGAGGGGATTCTGCGATTACCGCGAACGCTTCGAGCGTAAAATAAGGGAATGGAGACGACTTAAATTTAATTCGTGATATACGGGGGCTGTCTTGGGACGAATACAAATGGGTAAAATTTAATATATATTTATTCGTTTTTTGGAATTATTCTTGTAGCGTCTCTGTAGCATTTAGTTGCACGGTTATAAAAAGGAAAGTAATTAGCAGGGGAAGTAATCGCATTTTCTTTAATGACGATTTTAGGATACGAAGTAAAGGGAGAGAACGAAAACTTTTCCCCCATTATACTTAAAAGCAAAATTATCTAAAAAAAAAAAAAAGTTTTAATTAATCATCTTATCTAATTTTATGAATTTTAAAAAACCGATCTCCAGTAACATCTTTCTCTTTAACTGATATTTCTCTCGAATATAATTTCCAATTTTCCCATTTAATATCAAACTCGTTTCGAGATCATAATTGACTATCTATCAATTTTCCAACAAAGTGAAAAGAAATTCGGAATCTCGTTCACGGGAGTCGAATAGTGAATAATCTCTAATAGCGAAAAATCGTTACACTTTTTTCTTTTTTATTTTTTTTTTTTTAGAAAGGCAAGAAGCACACTCGTGTTTTTCTTTATTAACGCGAAAAAACAGACTCGTGTCATCCCTCTAAACTCTCTCTCCTCTTTGAAGAGAGGAACGGGATCTCGTTGCGGGGAGGAATATCTGTTGTGGGGAGGAATGCAGCCCTCTGTGGCCGGAATTCCGCGGCCGAACTGTGTGTGTATATACTTTGAAAAATTAAAGGGTCGGAAGGTTCGGTCGTAATTTTCGCATCGCCGCGTTCCCCGCGTTAAACGTCGAGTCTGCACTGGTCTCTGTCTCGAGCACTTTGCCACGTTTACAATGGCCACACTACAGCTATGCTCCACCCTCGGCCGCGGTCACACCTTCCCGATTGTTTGACAAAAATGAAGGAGGAGGGGAGGCGTTACGTACGACGAAGTAATCCCTTTCTTTTTGCTCTCGCTTTCCAGTAGTTTTTTTTTCTCCTTTTCTTCTCTCTCGTTTTCATCCCTTCCATTCTTGGGAAAATTCGAAAAGAAAACAAGGAAAAGGAAGAAGGTGCAATGATCGAGGAGAAAGAAAAATATGGAAAAGAAGAGGAACGAAGGATTTCTAATTTTCTTTTTTTTTCTCTGGAGTTTTATTCCTTCGATTCGGTATTCGTTATTTTCCCTCGAAGAAAAAAATAATTAATACAAGGAACAATACTCTAAGGATGAAAACGTAAGGTAAAAATTTAATTTTCTTCCTCGTCTATCTTCTTCTCCTTTCTCGCCGAAAAAAGAAGGAAAAAGAATAAGAGAGAACACGTTGAGGATTGTTTTTTATCTAACTCGAATCTTCTTTTTCAAGAAGGAGGTGCAACTTATAAAGCAGACCATGCTCGAAGGAATCCAAGGATGAAAATATCGGATAAAAGTGAAAGAGGACGTTCGAACGCTCTTATTTTTCATCTCTTCGACATTGTTTCTCCTGTCTCGCGAAGGGAAAGCGAATAACGCACGCGAGAGGCGATACTCAAAGGAATCTAAAAATGAAAATATCGCTTAAAAGGATGCGCGAAGAATTTCTTCTATTTTTTTTTCTTTTTTATCCTTTCATCTCTTCTTTCTCGCGAAGGAAATAATAGGGAAGACGATACTAAACCGACCCGAGTCTAAAGAAGAAAATATTGCATAAAAGGAAAAGAAAACACGAGTAGGATTTCTATTTTTTTTTTCTCCCCCCCATTTTCAACTCTTCTCTCTTTCTTTTCTTTTTTTTTCTTCGCGAAGGAATGGCGGAATAATAAGGAAGACGATACTCGAAGCGGCCTAAGGGTGAAAATATCGGATAAAAGTGGAAAAAAGGAGCGTTGGGAACGCTCTCGATTTTCCTCTTCGTTTTTTTCATCCCTCTTTCTTTCCTTTTTTTTTCTTTCCCTCCCTCCCTCCCTCCCCTCCTCTCTCGCGGAGAGAAAGCGGACAAAAAAGGAGATAACGCTGTAGGGAAGGAGCCCAGGGGCGAAAATGTCGAGCGAAACGGGGAAAGGGGACGAGGATAAAAAGCTAGAGAGACAGAGGTACGTGGCTTATCTTAAAGTTGGCACGGTGAAACTGTGTTTCCGCCGCTTCTATCAAGCCTGCTAGACAAAGTTGAGTGGCAATGGCGTAGGCATTATCATCTTTTTCCTTTCTGGCCTGGCGAGACGTACCGATCGGGACTCGTCGTTGAATACGAGTCTAATTGGAACTGAAAGCCTCGGCCGTGATCCCGTCTTCTAATAGTACCGGTAACGAGCATTCTTCCCTATTCTCCGCTCTCACGGTTGATCGATACGCGCCCAACCGACCCCCTTGACCGCGTGCCGACCGTTCCAACCATGCCTTCGTACGATTCCACCTAGCCTATGGAATTCGCCATTGTCAAAATAGAAAACTCTGTCGAAATATCGATCCCTTTCCCCATTCTCGTCTACCCCAATCGATGAAATATCGCGGAGAGACGAAGAATTCGTTCGCATCTGACGAATTATTTTTAAAAATATTTCCTGTATTCGATCGCATCAAATTTTTAATTCGCTTCCATCTTGTCGTGATAATCGATTAGTAGAAAAATGGAAAAGTGCGTGATATTCCATCGAATCGTGATTGTGAATTGTGGATCCGAAATGATCGCTAGAGAAGGATTATCGCGTGGGACGTGAGAGTGATTATTTTCAATTTCGATCGTCGCGTACGATTCTTCCATTGCTTCGTGTCAAAAGATTAGGAGGGGAATAACCCAGAAAAGGCAGGAGAGAGTAAATGTGGAACCATCGATCGACCGAGCATTGTCAAAATGGAATGGTACATCTGCAATCTTCCCTAATCTTCCCTCGAATAATTATACTAAATTGCACGCTAAAGAAGTGTTAATACGTGGAATTTAGGGGAATTAATAATTCCAATTTCGATCCTTCCATTCTTTCAAAGTGACGAAGGAAATAGCTTGGAGAGAGACCAATCATTGCCAAAATAAAAAGGTACATTTGAAAAAATTAATTCCGGCTAATATTTCCAATTTCGATTATCAGATTACGAAAAGTCAGAAGAGAAAATAGATTCTAAAGATTCAGTCGATCGAGCAACCATTGCCAAAATAAAAAAAATACATCTGAATAACTTTCTAACAATTATAAACTCTCGGTTAGAGAGAATTAATATATGAAGCGCAAAACTGATATCTTTTATTTCGATCGTCGCGTTCTTTTCCATCGAAGAATCAGAGAAGAAAATAGAGAGACAAAGATTCAAAATAAAAAAAAGTACATTTGAATAATTTTCCAACGATCGTGAATTGCAAACAGAATTAAATAAATAATAATAAATTATAATATAGGGCGCAACGCCTATACATTTCCAAATTATCGCATTCGATCGTCAAAGTGTCAAAGTGACGAAGAGTCGCGGGATGCATAATGGTCGGAGTGGAGCATCCATTGGTCGAAAGGAATCGAAGTCGATTTTCGAATAAACAAGCGGGTACGGGATCCACGACTGATTGCGCCCATTGTATGTTCACGGATCGCCTCCTTCTGTCTTGTCCAACTACCTGTTCGACCGAAAGCCGGTCATTGCAGCGGGAAATCGAATCGAAAACTAGCAGCCACGTTTCGCCCCGTTTCTGTTTATTCTTCGCAGGCCACCTTCTCCTACTCTTCCCGTTCGCCGGAAAATTGTACAAACTCCACGGAATAAAATATCTCGCGAGATTATTCCACGAATTTTAAACGTTAAAGACGTTTGTTCAACCTTTTTTAACAAAAAAGGAAAAAGAAAAAGGGATTCAAGAACCTCGAAGATTCTCTTCTACGAAATCCAGGGTTAAAACACGCGTGAACCGATCGAGATTGAAGATTAGGCGCAGGATAGAGAAGCGAATTCGATCATCACTTTCTTTGACACGGATATTTCCAATTTTCGAAATCCTCGTTCGGTCGCACCTTGGAAAATTCCTTTTTTTCTCCCCGACGAAAGTGGAAAATAGAGAGGGAATAAACTCGCGCGAACTTGGAACGAGCGTGCTCGCGCGACTCGGTCAAATTGAAAGTCGTTGTCGAAGGACGGGGGAGGGGGTGAGAGAGCGATTTATTAAAGCTCGTTCCAAAGATTTCCACCATGTTAACTTTCCAAGTGCGCGTTTACGCTGCACGGAAATAGCATGCTTCGCGAGACACCTCCTCGAGCTCTTGGACGACAAAATTTCGTTGCGTGTTTTGTACGTAACAGCTTTTTCAATTTTGTCCGAGATTTCGCGCGACTTTTTTTTTCTTTTTTACAAATTACAAGAGGTAATTTCGTCTCGCAAGAGAGAAAGGGAGGAATTGTAATTAATCGGCCAAGTCTTTCCAAGCGACAAGGGAAAGAAACTCTAGAAGAAAGAGCAAAGTTACTACAAACTAACTAACTCCTTTTTAACGAAACTATAATGGATGGAATTGGTTAACTCTACTCTCCTAGCTGTGCTCGTACCTCGTACTTTGAATCGATAGTTTGTGGATGACAGTTCCGGCTGTAATTTATAAAGTAGGCGTCGCCTGACCGGAATAATTATAGGATGTGAATATGACGTATACCTGCTCGCTAACCGGATACGATTACTTTCGATTTAACAGGGCCAGCCACCTTTTTTCACAAGCTCCTCCGAATCATCTGCGTTTAAGGATAGGAATCAATGATTCTTCGATCCTTTCCTATAGCAATATATTTAAATAAAAGGTCGTTCGTTGCAACGGGAAGGGGGGGAAAACGGAAGAGGGGAATGATTGGCCAGAGGCCAGGCCCACCACAGTGCATCCATTTCTTTTACACACGGTTCGGTTTAAAATCGAATTATACGCGGATTATACCGCGACCACCGCGTTTAATTATATTGGAACCGCGCCGCGGTTTTACGATCGGTCCTTTCTTGGAAAATCGCGCGCCCAAAGATACGCCGCTCTCTGAAATCATCCGCCCGTCTCCTTTAACGACCCTCCTTTAACGTCCTCCCGTTTCGACGCGCAGTTTCTTCGCGAAGGATGAAGGGAGAAGAGTCGTTCAAGGGCGAGAAACTCGATCTCGAGGACAAAAAGTTGGATTTATTTAAAACACGGATTCGACAGTTGTCCCTTTACGATCGCGAGGATGGAATAGGATAGGATGGGTCAGCTGGGACACAATATTGCTTTTATTTAGAAACGGATTTATTCCCTCGTCGATGGTATCATAGTGTACCACCATCGCGACGTGATTCGAATGCGATGCGAACGCTGGATCCTCGTCGTCCACCCCTTCCTCTCTCTCCACTCTCCTTCGAGAGAATTCATCGGAGGAGGGAATGTGTGCGAGGACAATGGTGTAAACAGGAGGAAGATGATACGATTGTTCTAAAGATCGTAAAAAAACGATTTCACGGATCCGATTTTAATATCCGAGAAAATTTAACACGGACGGATTAATCGCGGCGAGGGATGATTTACGAGAGAGGAGAAAAATCATTTTCACCTGTGAAATATTTTTACTTATTTCCCGCTTTTACATACGTGTGCATATACATATACGTACTCGTGATGGGTGGTCGAGTTTTAGTCGGGTTTAATTATAAATCGTCTCGTAAAACGGGAGAATTCATTTTTGAAACGGGCGCGAGGCGAAATTATTGTTCCCTCGTGTCATCTGCGAATTTTCTTTGAAATGTATTTTTATCGGCACATCGGGTTTACGAGTTTACCTCGAGGCTGTTGGAAAAGTTAAAAGAGTCACCCTATAGGTATGCACACTCGTAAATTGCGTGTATCTAGGAATTCGCCCCGATTCGAGACGATTGTTTCTCGAAGGACGGGGAGATAGCGGTTGTCTACGAAACGGGAAGATAACATTTTCCCGTGGAAACGAGTTTAAAGGGAATCGGTGATGATTGCTCGATATGGAATTTACTGGAATCGCTACTTCCAAAGCGTTCTCGAATTTTCTTTTTTTTTTTTATCAATTCTTTTTCTAAGAAAGAATTGCGAGGATCGACGGAACGAAGCTGGTTTGTGAAAATTCCAACGTTGCAATAATTCCAATAATTTCTCGGAATAAATATCAGGAACGTTTGTCCAATGATTTCATCGCTAAGAAAAGGATCGAATCGAATATACATTTCGTCCCCTCTTTTAATACCCCTTTTAATGATTGTGGAAAACCGAATGGTTTCCCGAGATTTATCGCTGGCAATTTTAATATTCCTCCTTGGAACACCTGTAATTTCGACCCTTTGCTCCGAGCCAATCCGCGCGATGCCAACTCCTCCGATGCTTCCGGATTCCGATCCGGGTTTTTTTCTTTTTCTTTCTTCTTTCTTTCTCGCCGAATTTGGACACACCTCGCGAATATTCAAAACTGGTCCCCTCGTCGAATTAATATTCAAAGCCTCGAATCGCTACCTCAATCGAGATTGCCTTAACCGTCCACCCGAAATCCATTCGAATGCAAAAGGCACGCCCGAATTTCCTCCGTGCGCAGTTATTAATTCTCGCCGTTTCGATCCACGTGTCTGACTAATAATAATCACATCGGCAGAAGTCTAAGTCTAAGTCTGTTGCTACGAAATACTAGAGAAGAATTTCGGACAAACTCAATCTTCGAACATACCTTTCCATTTTTACTTTTTCGAAATATAAATTTTAATCTTTTGAATTCAAGCGTACTTTCGGAAATGGAAATTTCACGATCAACGCGAGGAAAATAAATCGCCTCGAATCTCCTTCGTTTTCGCCACACGCGTGCAAATTTCCATCCAGCGCGATGAAGCTTCTTCCGGTGCGGACAGGAAATTCTCGAGACGAGATGTTGAATAAGCTTGCATTCCGAAGAATTACGATCCCCTTGTTAAGTTATCGTCGCTCGTAATAATATTCTTATTAACAAGAGTAACCGAAAGAAAGGAGAGAAGAAAGAATCGCTGGATGAAATTTTCAATCAGTTAACGATCCGATAGGAAATTTACTTCTTTTTAAATTTTTCTTTAACCGAAGGAAGGAAGGAGGTGCCTTCGCAAAGGGGATTCAAATACGAAGGATATTATTTATTTCAGCTTCAGGAGAAAGAATCTCGAATTGTTTAAATTTATCGCACGGCAGATAGGAAGCGAGGGGTTGAAGAATAAGGTTTTCCAACTCTTCGATTTTTCTTACTTTGGCAAAGTTATTTATTAAATGCGGGGAAAGAAATTGAAAAATAAACTTCCCTTTTGTTCCATCTGTTTTCTTCAATTTAGTCGAGGATTATTCGATATCGATCAGGGAAGGGGAAGCGACTCGAAAAATGTTGAAAAATAAGTTTTTCCCCCTCCTTATTTAATCGCAAAGGATCTTATCTCGACGGAGAGTTGTCACAAAAAGAAAAAAAAAAAAAGGATGGCGACGAAACGAAACAATTTCCTTCCCACGTTCGTTCGTTAACATTAACGTCCCATTGATCCTCCTCAACTTGGGCCACTGCTCCTTGGAAATTCAATATTCCCGCCCACGTCGGTGATTCGAGGAAATTCATTTGTCCGAGCAAGTAATAAACGCACTCGACACACCTATTCTCGAGGTACGTACGTACCTGCCCGTGATCCGGATGGAACGATACCTCGGGGAAATTCTCGCTACTTGGAAACCGGCTCGACTTGTCGAGCCATTCATAGGCTTCGAAAAATTCGTTTTCAACCGATAAATATCAATGGCCGCTCCCCCTTTACTTATACGCCTCTTATCGAACGAACCGGGCCGATTGTCGGTAATGGTTGATTTACGGCCAACAGGGAGGTATCCAGTTGCCGTGTGATCATCCCTACTTCTCTCCCCCCTCCCCCCGATTGTCGCGATTCCGTTCCACACTCGATAGAAAATCACCGTCCATTCTTCCTTACGACCATTATCGTTAACTTTCGTCCCTTCTTTTTTTCTTTTTTCTTTCTTTTTTTCTTATTTCCTGGAGAGAGGGAACATTGATCGAAGAGAGACTCGTTTACTTTTTTTTCTTTTTTATTTATTCGTTTGACACAATGAATCGGCACTTTCGAAGAAACTAAAGGATAATAAAGAGATCGTGGATTTTTAAAATTAATATAATCGTTTCGATTATTAAATACGGATTGCCAAATTTTCGATTACGAGTCTTTTGATTTTTCAGAAAATTAAACGTATACGATTAAGGAATCGTGCGATTAGATTTCAATTTTTTCGAAGAGTGATTTTTGAATGAAAAAGAAGAAAAATTCGTGAGAAATAGCCAATTTTTCGGGAGCCAATTGTATGTATCCAATTTTACAATGACGCTTTAATTTTAGTCATTCGATGATTCTATCTATCGTCATAGTTAGCTGATAGATAAGCCGGCATGAAAAAAGAATTCTTCAACTATTATTACTTACGTATCTTATTCGATTCTTTTCGTGATTTTTTACTTGGAAGAATCCATTTGAGAGAGGGGACGCTTCAAGAGAATCTCGTTTCCCTTCGTTTCTCCCTGCTCCTCTCTCTTTTCAGAAGTGTTCCTTCTACCAGGCGCCCATTTTCGTCTCTTTCGTATTTTCCCGAGGCGGAACGTATTTCACGTGTCAACGGGACCAGAAAGAGAAATGTTCTTTGTCAACTGCAGAAATCGACCGATCCACGGCGAATCTGAACGCTTTTATCCCATCCCTCTCTCTCTCTCTCTTTCTCTCTCTCGCCACGATAAACGAACGCTTGTAAATCATTCAACGTTCTAATATACTAGAATAGTTTATAGGATCACCAGATAAAGAAAGACAGGATACTATACTCGGAGATTGCGTTTATAATCGTGTTACATCGTGGATAGAATATTATCTATAATAATACAGATATAATTATCCATCAATTTTCGATTCTCCTTTTATAAATAACTCCTCCCTTTATGACAATGCGTAGGAATAAAAACGTTTGAAAAATAGAAAAAACTTACAAAAATGCATCGTCCCTCGAAACGAACGAACCCGAGCAAGAGATTAAACTTTAGCCCGGATCGAGATGTGTTTCGATCTCGAAGGGAACAATGGGATCCCCGTGAAAAGCTGCAATAAACCGCATTTCTGCGAGTATCATCCGCTCGATCTATCGACACACTCGCCACGCATGAAAAGCTGTCCGATACGAGAACAAAAGGATCCTGTCGCGAAGCGAAGGACGCGGCGGCCAATTGTGCGCGCATTGCGCGTTGCATTACGCGTATCTCGATTCGTTCCCGTTGATACACCGTCCTTGTCTCGGCTATGGTGGGTGGGGTAATAACACTGGGCGAAGGCGATGCAAATCCCTGAACGAAATGGAAATGGATCTAAGAAATTCGCGACAAGCGAATCTCGATGGGAATCGAATTTATTCGATTTCGGTGCAGCTATAAATCTCGCGAGGAGGACGTAGGTGAGGTAAGTTTGCGAACGGAGGTAGTAAATTCCTTGAAACGATTGAAATTCCCCCTTCTTTTTTCTTTTCTTTCGGTGTTTTCATTTCTACGAAAAAAGGAAAGAAAAAAGATGGATGATTGAGGGGAGAGAAAGAAAGAGATAAATAAACCCGAAATTATCCGTGTGTTCCGACTATCTCTGGATCGATCGGTAAACTCGAAAGGTACCATCAATTTCTTCCTCGTTCCATTATAATTCACAACCTTTTTCACCGATTGCCAATAGTAACTTGCAATTAAAGATAATCGATCGTCGAAAATCGATTATTATTCGTGCATTAAGAAAACTATATTCCCAATGGATTATAGATATCTCGAATTATTTATACGATCCTTATGTGAATAAAATTTGAAGAAAATACTTAGCGACGATTTCGAAGAGCCGCGAAGAAAATGGGGTGAAAGTAGAAGAGCTTCGCGTTGTGCGCGCGCGTATATTCAATTCACAAGGTTTGATGTTTAATTATCGGCGCGACGATGATTTATTAATCGAAACCGGACGAGAAAATTCCGTCGGGGAATTATTAATCAGGAATTAACTCTGCGTATCGTTAATCGATACGCCGCTCTCGCGAATGCTTCCGCTAATTTTTCGCATTTGTTATTGCGGGCAAGGGTGGGAAGAAAATAACAATATCGCGATTCCCGGTACTCGTGATGTCGTGGCCCCGCAACGAGGGTCGTAGGTGATTAATTTTTTAAACTACGTAATAGCTTGCTCCGAGTTGGAAACTCTGCTGCATCCAAGGATCACCGAAGCGCCAGTATCGGAAAAAAATTTAACACGAGAGAAATTTTCTCTGTTTTTTCCTCGATCGAGTGAAATATTTACGTGGAAACACAATCTATCGTCGAACAGAGATAAATAATAATAATAACTATCGCAGTTAAGGGATATATGCAATGAAAAGAAGTATGGTATTCCATTCTCTCGAACAATGGAATTTCAAATTCGTCCATATTTTCGCCATCTTCTATTTCCGCGCACAACGATCACCTTTCCACAACGCTCCAAGCTAACTGTTGGAAAAGGAAAACATTTCCTACATCCCTTGTACGACGATATCAACATGTAGCACAAATAACAGCCTCGAAAATTCGTCGAGGAAAGATCGATTCGTAAACAGGCATCGTTATTGTTCGCAAATTCCTATCGCCGACGTTGGATCACGATTTCAATCACCGGCGGCTTGAAGAAACGAGCACCCGATCGCAATCGGCCGTTTATTCGAATACGAGAAACGTGGCAAACAGCGTGGAAATAGGGCTATTCTTGATTAGTGGATTTGGCTGGATCGATACTTTCGACGAAGGAAAACGATAAGGATAAACGATAAACTAGGGGGATGATAAACACTCGGTCTGGGCAAGGAAAAACCATTTTCTTATTCGCCAAAGAGACGATGGGAAAAATGCTGTTTCGAATGTGTTCGCATAATGTTTTCGAGGCATTGCTCCGCCGTTATCGCGGAGATCAGGATTATTTCGTAGCACGGAGTATAACGTAAATATTAAAGCTACTAGGTCGTAAAGCCGGTCGTAAGCTGCAATATAGATCGAACAAGATGTATCGTTTCAATCGGAGGGATAAATGCGATTTTTTTTTGAAGAAGGAGAGGAATTATCTTTTACAATGTTTTTTTGTTTCTTAAATCAAACGTGACTATCGATATTTTTTATCTATTTATTTATTTATTATGGATACATCATTGAGAGTTTTTTCGTTTCACGTCGATTATAATATAGTTTATAAAAGTGAGTGGAGCCTTTTATTTTTTTTTTTTCTTATTCGAAATTATCGCATAGAAGGCGCAGGAATTTCTCGAAATAAAAATAAATGGATTTTATTGGAGAATTTTTATTCGTATTCGATGCAGCATCTTACAACTTTGAATACGAAAAATTTATTAATCTCGCTCATTTTCATCGATGTATAATCACAATTTCGTTCCACAAGTAATATATATATATAAACTTTTTTTTGCTGAAAATTAGATATTCTCGCCAACATTTTTATGGATAATTTATTTTCCATCCAAATGATGAAATTTGGCTTCGACATTCTCTCTCCGCTATTACGAATTCCACCTCCTCTCGTCAATTCCTTGAAAAAAAAAACAAAAAAAAAGAAACTCGATGAATTTCTCCCGTTTCCAGAAGAAAAAGAAATTTCCAACGCGTGATCACAAAGTATTCCCTCGATTCGATCTGAAGAAACGTGTACAACACGTGCAACACCTATATCTTCCACAAAGAACATTTATTACTACGAATTCTTCCTCGAACGGACGAAAAATTCCCCGATCGGGGGAGGGGGAGAAACTTTAACGTCGCGAGAAATCGAATAGAAAAACGTAGGATATAACACTTAGCTGATCGACGATTCTTTTCGAAGAATCTTTCCTCTTTCGAGAAGACACCAAAAGGAATTTCCCACAACTCGGACTCCGAAATTCCTTTTTCACAGCTATTCTATTCCCCTGGACGAGCTTCACTTCGAATAAACTCCTCGAGTTTATACACCTTGGCTCGAGGGATACTTTGAGAGAGAGAGAGAGAGAGAAACCTTCGAAACAGGAATTATCCCTTCTCCGCTTTAACGAGCGAGAAGTTTTGAAAATTTATCGCCCTTTTATTTACATTCCATAAACGCGGTGTATAAAATAGAGACAAATGCGCGAGAATAACAATCGAGGAGGAGGAGAGCCGTGACGAGAAATATATTTTATCACACGTGATCCAGGATAGGAAACGGCGCTTATCGGGAAACCGATAAATAAATTTTCTCCTCCTGAAATGAGAGGAGAGTCGAAACCTTCCTCGATCCTTTTTCGGTTTCTCATTCGGGAAGAGAGACGTCCACCAACTATCCCGTTAACAGGGGATAAGAGAAAAGAAAATTCACCCGACGATCGGGAATAAAAGAAGTAGAAAAAGAAGCGAGCTCCGCACGTGCTTAACCCGGCTTCTCTTCTTTCTGTTTCAGTTCTCCATCGGGGCAAATCATGACAGGAACGTACCGAAGATCGGTGAGTAGAAACGCGCTCACTTTTCGCATTCTCTTTTCCTCCTTACGTTCTTTTTTCTTTCTTTTTTATTGCATCTAAATATATGTCTAAGTAAATTCGCACGATGCATTTATTGAGGTGTTGAGGCTCACTCGAGCCAGCTGGAACTCGTTTCTCATCGTCTTTCATCTTTGGAAATGAAGCGATACGATGATCGTATTTCAGATTGTTCCATAAATTAATTCGCAGAGTGGCTAGAAATCTTAGTCTAAAATGAGAGGTAAGAGGATCGCATTGAAACAAGTTAGAAAATTTCGAGTAAAGTTGTATTAGAGTATAATCGCCTGTTGAAGTGTTGGAATAATACTCGTGGTTGTTACAGTCAAGCCGATTTCCCCGTGTAATTTTCGATAATTTTCGATCGTTGGCAACTGCGGATTATTATTGTTGTTTCGAGCGATAAATTATCGAAGCAACTTTACACGGAACTTCGACTATCAAAGTTTTCCTCGTCGAGTGGGTTATCGGGCGTGTAAGAGTAATTCGAGGAGTAATGGAAAGAAGAGTTCGAAATTTGGTAAATTTTCTCGAATTTTGAAGAAATTTAGATGGAAAGGAAAAAATGATCGAGCAGCATCTGAAGTTTCCCGATTTTCGCAGATACTCGCTTTGCATTTATTATTATTATCGTAGAATTCGTGGCACGATTCCTCCTCTTCCTCTTCCAAGGAATTATATGGATGGAAATTGGTGGGTGGACGAAGAGGAGTGCTAAGAAATCCTTGCAAATTACTCGTCACGACACGAAACATGTCGGGGAACGTTCGAGAAATGTTATCGTTTCGAAGTTCGACTGTTTCGCCGATTCAATTTCCTCCTCGGTTCGATTGGCATCGAGTCGGAAGAGCGGCGAAGGCCGAGAAGAATGATTAATGCATAAACGATGCAACGTTGCTCGAAAGGTTTCCAAGAATTTCTTCTTATCGTCAGAAGGAAGGCCAGGTCGTTGCCTCTGGTGTAGCCTTCGAAATTTTCAACCGATAAAGCGTTACGTATACATCATGGCAATTTAATTTTCTCATCATAACGCCGACCCATTCATTTATTCGGGACAAAAAGGTAAATCGTACGATGAAACTCTGTTCGTGAACGCTTATCGTCTAACCCTCCTCCCAGTGAAATGATAATAAGCATTCCCAAACGGAATATAATCAAACCGTATTTCGAATTCTCTTGCGTTTCCATCGAACGTAAATAGAAATATAGTTCTTACAACTCATTTTGAAATTAGTATTACATTATTCTCTCGATACTCTACTAGTTACGAGGATAAGTTTAACCTTTTTGGTCGAGTTTCTGTGGTGCGATAGCGATTCATTTTTATTTTAATCTGACGATTTTCAACGAGTCTTAATGTGTGTACGAATAACGACTATATTATAGTTCGAAGTGAAAATGCATTTTTTATTTTTCTTCGACTCGAGCAAATATAATAAACGTAAATACATTGTGAAAACAAGATTTAAGTAAAAGTATCGAGTACAAGGAATCTCTATTTTCGAATCTCCATTCGAAATCCGTGTTCTCGAAGTATCGTGATATAACAGAGTTAGACGAGAATAATTTAAAATGTTTGGAGAATCCTCGGCTATTTACCCGCACGCCGTGATTCATATCTGCTCGTGCCAACAATGTTGCGTTGAAATATCGTTTTCGACGAAACTTTCTGAATTCGAACCGGCCCCGGGAAGAAAAGCCAGTTTCTTCCCGCGCCAAGGAACATGAATATTTGAAAGGTTTTTGCGCCACGCCACCTATGAATTTTCAGCGATGAGGGTGAAAAAAAAAAAAAGGGAACGCACACTGCATATTCGATTATTCGCTGGATCGATACTCCCATCGTGCAACATCGTGGCGATGCGTTTGGTGCACGCCGTTTGGATCGCGATGAACGATCGTTTCGGCGAAGGGAAATGGCCGGTGATGGCGTCTTACGATAATATTTATACGAGACGCGTTATCGAACCCGCTCTATCTTCTAGCGTTCGGTTCAGAAAGAATGCCGCGGAAACATCTCGATTCTCTCCCTTCCTGCCTATATCGAAATAATCGTGTGTGTTTTCCATCGAGTCTATACCGATCGAATCTATAACCGCCGATCTATTATTAAACCTCACTTAGAGAGATTGCGAATCACCTTTTCGGGACAAGCGTTTTTAATCGTACACTCGAACACGACTTGTGGCGATAAGTCGTTCACGACTGCCACGCCCCACGTTCCTTCGTTCGCTCGCGGCGTCGATACGATTGATATTCGACGTTAAAAGTGGAATGCGAGGGATGTCGAAGGAGGGAAGACACGTTCGATCGAGGTGTTATTCAGTCAAATCTTTGAGTAGTATTAGTAGATTTTGGGTGAAAATTAATTGGCTAGTTTTTCAATCACCGAATATTTGCATCTCGAAATTTTAAGGTTAGAAGATATTATTCGTTGAGATCTTTGATCGAGAAATGTGAAAATTATTGAAGAAAATTTTCAATCGTTGAAAAAACGTATTCTTGAGAATATTTTTTTTATCTCGAAATTTTAGGGTTAGAAGATATTATTCGTTGAGATCTTCGATCGAGAAATGTGAAAATTATTGGAGAAAATTTTCAATCGTTGAAAAAACGTATTTTTGAGAATATTTTTTTTATCTCGAAATTTTAGGGTTAGAAGATATTATTCGTTGAGATCTTCGATCGAGAAAACTATTGGAGAATATTTTCAATCGTTGAAAAAACGTATTCTTGCGAATATTTGCATCTCGAAATTTTAGAGTTAGAAGATATTATTCGTTGAGATCTTCGATCTGAAAATTTTTAATCAATTGAAAAAACGTATTCTTAGAAATATTTGCACCTCGAAATTTTAGATTTACAAGGTATTATTATTGAGAAATTAATGATTTTATGTGGAAAGTATCGAAAGAAAATTTTCAATCATTGAGAAATGTATTCTTTCTATTTCGAAATTTTTATTTTGACGCTGTTCTACGTTTTTCTAACATTCTTCGAATATTACTTCCACTCATCGTTCAAATTCAAAGTTTAGATATAAAAATTTGTAACAGGAAAAAAATAATTAAGAATAACGTAGTTGTATATATTTTTTAGAATTTTACATCAAAGCATATATTCTTTTTTTGTTCCAATTCGATCAAGCTCCAATTATTACCACGTTATCGCAACACTTGTTCAGAAAATAATAATCTCGCGTATATACCCTCGTTCTGTCTGACCAAACGTTCGATCCGAGTTTCAAGGAGTGGAAACTTTTCCGAAGAAGAACGGTATCGAAGAAAAAGAAGAAGTAACGGAAGAAGGAAGAGGGAGGGAGGGGTTTAAAAAAAGAGGAACGTTGATGACAAAGTACGGCGAAGAAGATCCGGGGCGAAAGTTTCGTGGATGATTTAATTTGGTCGCGGCAGAACGTCGGAAACTGAAATGCAACGGGAGGGGGGGGAAAAAGAAAAGAGCGAAAATCTGGTTGGCTCTCGAGAAATTTCGTTGGCCTGTTAGTAGCCAATACCGGAGTCGCTTCCTCCGGGGAGGAGAAGGGGTGGGTTAGTGGGGGCTGTGAACGAAGGGTGTTGAACTTGCCACCCCGTGGAAAGTATCGAAGGACATCGGATCTCTCTTTGTACAGAGAGACGTTGTACCACAACAAGATACAGACATCCTGTTTGGAGGGGATGGAGATTTTATTTAAAAAAAAAGAAAGAATGCATTGCGCGACGTTGTTGTTGCCTCAAGTTTGGCATCTCGAACAATCGGTTGGCAATCGATTCATCGTGTTTTTCGAGGACTTTTTTTTTTTAGGAGACTTTTAATCCTTTCGATTCGATCGATAAAAAGTTTGAAAATCTGTTGCGTGCGCACTGCGTGCTTCCGATGGTGGAGCAGAGTAAAAGTTGGAAAAGAATTTATTTTGAATTTTGAGTTTACTGTATATGTGCTTCAAATACTTCCTTGATAATCTTGATATTATAGTAGATAGTTAATAATAGAAGAGGTATGATTTGAATATTCAAAAAATTCGTAAAAATTATTTTCATTTATCAAGCTAGGATAATCGTTTAAGGCTGGAAGCTGAGAAATATTTTCGAAATTATTAATTATTTTGATATTAACTACACAAAATTACATTTATTAAATTAAACTATCGTTATAAATCGTAATTAGCCTACGTATATTATGAGAAATAAAAAAGATTTTTATATTATATTGACAAGTTACAATTCTATGCCTAATGAGATCGTAATTTTTGGATTTATGTGACAAATACTACATGGTGGAAATAAAATAGGCGTTTCCTTCCAAATTAACCAATCAAACTCCTTCCATGAGACTTCTTTCCACCAATCAGAGTTGAAAAAGTAATTAGTTGAAAATCTCGAATAAAATTACTTTAAATAATTACTCATTGAAATGCTTAAACAACATTTATTCGTAGCTAATTATAATTGATACAGTTTATAAGATCTGCCCTTTCCTTTTAATTATTATTATTACGTTTCGAACGAGAGAAATTATGGAAATAGCTTCAATTATTAAAATTTCACTCATCACTGCCACCGGTGAAACTGTACTTCAAACTTTATTATCGCGCGCAAAAAAAAAAAGGGCAAAGCGATATCCGAAGACAAACTGCGTTGACAAAAATAAAAGAACAGAAAACGTTGACCTGGATTCAACAATCCAAGTTACAGTTTATTTATATAACAACTATTATTTCATTTTCAGTTTCGAATTTACCTATTTATAGCCAATAAACACCTTGACTATAAATTCGTAGTCAATAGTGAAAGAAACAACGAAATAGAATGAAACAAAATCCTTGTCGTAAAATTCGATCAATCGGAAGAATCATAGAATTTCGGCGGATTCGCAGTCGTGATTGCGGGCGGTTACATTTCGAATTCCACGCCCGCCGCAGTTGGAACAATTGGCCTCGGCAAACTCTCGCGACGCGAGGTCTTAAATCGAAATTGCAGGGACGTGGGCCACGTGGGCACGTGAGACAAGCGGAGAGCGCGCGGTTCAACGATCGATCGATCGATCGATCGAGTCCCGCGCAAACACGAAATTCGAAGCGGTTGTCTTTGAACGGGGAACGAGACACTTTTCGAACGAATCGAGGAGCTAAGAAATAACTTGCTCGTTCATCGTGCATTTTGCATTTCTGATAGATTGGGAAATGATTTTTAAAAAATAATATTGGTTTGGCAACTAAGTAATTGCGGATTTTTTTTAGAAAATCAAAGACAATTTTTTCATGGAACTAAATAACTTTATTCTGTAATGTGCTGCCCATTTTGATCAATGACCCATCTTTCAGACAGCATCATAATACCACGTTCATAAAACTTGTGGTTTTTATTAGCAAAAAACTGCATCAGGTACGATTTGATATCATCATCATTATTGAAATTTTTACCATTCAAGGAGTTTTGTAAAGATCGAAACAAAAAGTAATCAGATGGTGCAAGGTCAGGATTATATGGTGGATGTGGCAAAACATCCCAACCAAGCTCCAATAATTTTTGCCGAGTGACCAAACATGTGTGTGGCCTTGCATCATCATGATGGAATACAACACCTTTTCGATTTGTCAGTTCGGGCCGCTTTTCTTCAACTGCATTATTTAATTTCGTTAGTTGTTCAATGTAGACAACAGAATTGATCGTTCGATTGAGTGGTAAGAGTTCGAAATAGACAATTCCTTTGTAATCCCACCAAACTGATAACAAAACCTTCTTTCGACGAATACCAGCTTTTGATGTTGTTTGAGCTGATTCACTGGCCTGCTCCACTATCTTTTCCGCTTGATATTGTTGTAAACAACCCATTTTTCATCGCCAGTTATCAGTCGTTTTAAAAATGGATCATTTTCATTACGTTTCTTTAGCAAATCGCAGCTGTTAACGCGTTGCGTTAAATGCTTTTCTTTCAGTTCGTGAGGAACCCATGTATCGAGTTTTTGAATATAGCCAAGTTGTTTTAAGTGGTTTTCAATGCATCATGTATGTGATACATGAAGCTTCTCTGCAATCTCACGAGTTGTACTATGACGATCCGAATCGATTATTGCTTTGATTAGGTCGTCATCAACTTCAACTGAAATCCGCAATTACTTAGTTGCCAATACTTGGAAACTAATAGTCGGATCGGTCGCTTCTTTCTCAATATTTTCGACCCAATTTTCGAGATTCGACTGCTGCAGAATTGATTCGATGAATAAATCGCACTCGTGATACACGCGTGCACGCGCAACGCTGTCAGTGAAACGTTAGCGTGCAGCCTAATTTGCCGCTAACGAACGCTATCGATTTTTGAACCAACGGCTCCGATAAAACCGCAACAATCTTCAAATCTCCTTCTCTCTGATCTTTTCTTTACCTCTACTTCTTTTCATCGTCCAATTGCATAATTCGGTGCATCATCAACCCCTGTTAGGAGATAATCGGACGAAGAGGCGGCGGCACTTGGCCGGAAATTATGATCGCGCGTGATCATCCGATCATGGTATATATAATGAGTATTGGTAATCGTAAGTCGTGCAACAGCTGCGTACCAGCCCATAGGCTTATTAGTTAATCGGCGGATGATTATCAGTTCGCGAGCCACCGTAATACCGTGCGATTAATTCTAATTAACGGTAACACCTTGGCCAGCCGTGGAACAGCCTCTCGCCATTAAGCCCTCTTATCATCAATGTGAATTACCCGCCCCCTCTAGGTTTTTAATTGCGAAAGAGAAAATGCAAGCCGCCGCGAATTACGCATCCCCCCACTTTTTCTTCTATTTATAATAAACCGGATATTTGTATGCAAATATTTTCGAGCGAGAGAAACTGCAAAACACGTGCCACTCTCCCCAATTAAATTCACCGCAGCAATTAAACTTTCGACTTTCGGTTGGAATAAGTTGTTTCCACCCCCTTTATATACGTACGTACGTGATAAATATGCGTGCGGCAACTTTGGAGAAATCGTAGCGATAACCATTGTTATTTATTCTCCGCGAGGGAGGAGGATCTGTTTCCCGAAGTCCAGAAATATCTTGGAGCGATCGAGGTTAACCTCGAACAATTTCTCAACAATTTTCCGTTTCTGCAAGTTTGGAATCGAAGCAAGGATGCTTATCAAAAGTGAACGATCTGGGTGAATCTGATCAAACGCTTTCGTTTAACGAGAATTTTGCAAGGTATTATTATTTTCTATTCTCATATAAATGTCAACATTGCGGTTGAAAAATTCGTTAATTTCGACTTTAAGCATTTTTTAAATCTCGAATTTAATTTTTCTTTTCTTCTTCGTAACTTAACCTCGAGGCGAAATAAGTTTGGCCGAATTTCAATTTCGATCGTCGTTACTTTTGTCGATCTTTTCATCTCGCCATCCGTGTAAACGAAAAATCGGTAATGAAAAGCGATATTAAAATTAAATCTTCGTTTCGATCTTATGCAACGAAAATCATAATGGCGATATTATTATATATTACAGTAAAAAATAAGCTTATATTTGTCCCATATTAGGAAAGAGAGATTCTTTTCTCGTTCGATAACAAGAAACGTAGATGGAATCGTTCGTATTTTTTTTTACCTTGCCGCAAAGGTGACTCGAATTTCAAAAAGGAGGATTTCCACCGCGATATCTTTTTTCATTCGTGGGGGAGACAAAGGTGCACTAGGTAAAAGTTCTTGTCTCTGTGCAATCTCGGAGCGGACAGCTGCGACGAACAACTCACGACCCAGGCTTCCAGGTATTTCCGTAATTTAAACTGGTGTGTACACACGCCTGTGTAATTTCTAATAATATATAACACACGCTCGCGTCCCTGTTAATATAATAACCCGGTAAATTGTTCGACCGACAAACGTCGCTCCTCCGTCGTTTGACGAATACCGCCGTTGTGTTGTGTAGCATGTTGACGAAACGATTTTCGCCGTTCCCAAGTTCAAACGCCAAGTAATAACGATTAATCGTCGTTAAGAGAGAGAAACGATGAGAAATGCACGGCGATTACGTTTCACCTGGAAACAACGGTGAAGAATGAACAACGCCGTACGGAAAATTTGTGGCGCGATCTCGAGTTTAAATTCGGTTCAACGCACCTCCCATTTAACGACTTTAAAAAGGAAAAGTTAAAAAGGTTTAAAGTGTGTTGGATTAAATCGATTTCCAAGGGAAATTTATTAAACTAGAAAAATTAATAAAATTTTGGAATGTTTTTCACTGTTATGCATAATACTTTTTTCATTTTCGTTCGTGCTTTTATTTTATTATCGATTTTCGATATTTCGGCAATAGTTGATAAAGAAATTCAATAAATTTCTTAAGAAGCGTAGATACTTGAATTTTCTTACCATTTCCTTGTATATTTCTCCTTTAAAAATTCTGTTGTTTTTACGCGCACAGTGTCTCAAAGATGGAAATAAAAGTGGAGACTTTCCGGCTGGCAGAAATGATACTAGGATGAAATCGGGCGAAACATTATTTTCTTTCTTGGGCGAAGTGACAAATCGAAGGGAAAAACACGGTTACACACGGATCGAGAAGCGGAGGAGGGAGAAGCGTTTTTCTTTTTCCTTTTTTTTTTTTGTGCCTCGGATCGATACACCGAGATAGATCGAGCCGTAAATTAAACGCGAAACGGGGGAAACGGCAAATCGGAGGTAATCGCGATGATAATTGATCGTTCGATCGGAGGGGGGAGGCGGCGTTTTCGCGCGTTTAATTAGAAAAGTTTACACCGGGGAAGGAGCGTCGAGGAGAGAGGGGAGAGAATCGTGTATAGGTAAAGGATTGAAAAAAAACTGTCGTTTAACCCGAATTTCGAAATGTATCGTTTAAATTTTTGAACAATCGTCGTGGAAAATTTGATGGACCAACGTCGAAATAGGCTCAACTCGAATAGAAAGATTTAATTCTATATATTAATTGAATATTTATCTGTATAAAAATGATAAATTTCAACCGATATTTTTACTTTTTCAAAATCGAATATATTTCAATACAAGCAATAGATGATCAATGAAATATTCAAATTGCCAACAAAATGATGACTTAATCATTTCTAATCTAGAATTTTTTTTGCAAAATTTATTGAAAAAAATCTTAAATAGGCGCATGTATTATGCCTTTATCGTTGAGAGAAAAAAAGGTACTTTACGTTTTTCTTTAATTAATCTTTCTTTGTATTACTTGTAACAGAACAAACGTATGTGAATGTATTTACAACATTCTTGCAACAAAGATGGAGAAACAACTCAAAGTGCAAACAGCAATTAAAATATAACATATATATATATATAGTGATTACACGTTCTTGGAAAGCGATATAAATTAAAATTATATACGTTAGAGATATTATATTATACGCGTACTTTTAGAGCGTGAAATCTATTTACTCACATTTTATCTCATTACGTTTTTTTTCTTTTTTTTTAGCTTTTACATAATATCCCTTTGAGAACAAAATTCTAACGCGTAGGCTGAAAGACCCATTAACTTGCTAAACTATTACACGTTGTTATATATAATGTAACCAAATTACGCGATAAATATAGGAAACTAAAATAATCGCGATAATATCCAGTATCAACAATCGTAATGTAAAAATTATATTAATAAAATCTATAAATTTCAAATACATTATCAATTCCGATCGAAACCAATTTCTGTATGAAAAATTGGACCACATTTGTTTAAAGACAAATACAATACATTCTCGATCTCGTTTTACTGCTTTGACGAAACATCTCACGAACAATCGACTACCCCTGTTGAAAATTTCCCGCCATCGAATTTTAATTGTGATGAACGAGCCAAACATTTTCAAACAGATTCTTTCCAATATCCATCGAGTTGTAACTATTATCGTTATACTTTTCCAAACTCTAATTAATTTTCGAACCCTTTCGATAAACCTTCGAATAATTGCACTCAAATATAATTCCACATTTGACTCAAACCTTCCTACTTTGCCATGCATCCCCATACTCGTTCAAATATCTTGAACTCGAATAGCGATTAAAAACGCGGTGTGTCCAATTAAAAATTGTAAAGCACATTTCGCGGGGAGGGGAGTTCGCATTAATCACTCTAATCTCTCGCCAAGGTAATTTACGAGAACGAGTACACTGGCGAGTGGAAGGAAGGCCGGTTCGGAAAAGCACGATTCGTCCATTACCCCGCGCCATACTCGGTGCTGTATCCACGTGATCTAACGCTAGCTCCCGTTCGAGGCCCCCAGCCGCGCGAAATGAGTAACGATGCGGCGTACTCCGCCGCTGCGGGGAATTCGAGCGCTAAAACCGGGCGCTAATTGTCGAATAATTTCCGAACGATGATTAATCGAGGGGGAGGGGAGATAACCGCGCCAGGGGACACGGATCGAGAAACTTTAAAATTTTTTAAATTGCGTCCGAAACTTTGCGTCCCTGTTGGCAAGAAAGAATTGTTGAAGAAACGTTGGATCGGAACGAGAAATCGCGTGGAAGGGGAATGTTGGCCGAATGCATCATCGAGATTCAATCACTTTCCTGCTTCTCCCCCTCCCTTTCTCTTTCCCCCTGGAAATCTTTGCCCCTCCAAGATGCGACTCTCTAACTCCACGGCTTTTTTTCCGCGGAAAGAAAAGGAAAAGAAAGAAAATATCCGGAATTAAAAAAGACTCGGGGATCCTCTGGAGGGATTAATCGAGGCGGGTCAGATGGCGGCGACGACTACGCGTTAGAGACGATCCGATGAATAAACCTTTTGCACGACGTCGGCGCAACGTTACACAAAGGCCGTTTCACGGCATTGGCTTTTCGCCAGGGCGCAATCACACGCTCGTCTCCTTGCATTCGAACGTCGTATTCCTGCGTGTTGAGAAGACTGCAAGACTCTTCTTCTTGGGAAGGATTGGTAGAGGAAGGAAGGGAATCGCGGCGTGACAGGAGGAGGAGGGGCTAATCGATGCGAGAATACATTTGCTGGGTCGGTGATAATGTTGCGCGGCCTTCAGGTGTTTCCCTGCATCAATCGTCCTCGATGATAAGTGAGCCCCCAATTCCCACCAATCCATTCGAGCTTAATTCGTGAGTTATCGATCAGCCTTTGAGGCTGATGTTATATCCGTGAAATACTGCGACCGATGATTCGAGGGAATCATCGAGGGATCGTCGATTTCCTCTCTTTGTCGTTGGTATTAACGCACTTTTTTTTCAGAGACGAAAAATCGTCTCGATGATAAATGAGATTCCCACCAATCTATTCTTAATTCGTGAGTCATCGATCAACCTTTGAAATAAAATGTGATCGAGCGGAGGATGATTCGAGAGAATCATCGAGAATCTCTCTGTCGTTGGTGTTAACGCACTTTTTTTCCAGGGACCGCACGAGAAACGTAAAAAAGTAACGAAATGCGAGGGAACGGTGCGCGGAATGGCTGTGCATATTGACTCGTACTGAATTTGAAACGCAAAGGATACGAACAAAAAATTCTTTCCCGTCTTTCGTCGTGTCACTTGGAAACGTTCATATTTCGTGAATATTTATACACTGACAATTCTCCTCCTTCAGAGATCCCAGACCTTTTAAACGCTTACGTTCTATTTCTCGCTTAAGGGTTAACGATCGCGAGAGAGATTAATTTGTAAACACTTGGCGAAAAACCTTTTTGAACCTATCTCTGGCCACATTTCTTTAATCTTACAATCATGTTATCCACGATTAAGAAGCGTTATCGGAGAATGATTGGGAAATTCGTGCGAATCGTAAGACATGCGGTTTTTCTTTAATTTTCAAAAATCTTGAATCGAGTAACAATGTCATACGTGCGACGAAGCAATGAACGAAGATTCCTCGGGAACGAAACGGATGGACGGGGGGATGGATAATGGTTAATTCGAAGATTGATTAGAAGGAGGAAGTGTAACACTCGGCAAGATGAGGTCAGCCGTGTGCCGGGGAATCTGGGTCAATCGGTTGATCGTCTTTAGTTAAGGGGATACGAAACAATTAGGCTTACCTTCCTTGCAATTAGGCTTACGTCACGCGGATGTCGAATCACGGAGGTTAGGCGAGATTTTCGTGGCGCCCGTCCAGCTGGAACGAAATTAGCCTCCGCGTTTCCTCCTTTCCAAAATGCAGAAACAAGAAATGGACGATCCGAGCAAAAAAATAATCGATCGCTTCCTTTGCGCTCTCTATTCTCCATTTTTTCCTCTTCTCGAACACAAAAGTTTCGAGAATTTTGGAAGCGAGAAATTTCTGCTCGATAGAATTTCATACGTCTCTTCTGTCTATACTTTCCGGTTACTTCCACGTGGCTCGCATATGACGAGTTCCATTTTTCCGTGGTTCGACTTGTTCTAGATTTTCGTCGGGGGAGAACGAATGCGAAATTTGTAGCGCGAATAACGTAACGTTTTTTTCCTTTTATCCGTATGTATCTGAAATAAACCAACGTCCCTCCAACTCCCTCTCATCCCCCGCATCGCAGGAAGAATTTCTGCGATTGACAGCCTCGGTGAAGGAGGAAAAATTACTTTTTACCCTCCTCCTTCTCCTCCTTTTGGACATCGGCTGTTATCGATCGTCAACCAATCGTTTACCATTTTTTCAAATGCCCGCAGGGGGATGAAGCACCTGGCGTTGTTGTTGTTGTTGGCGTTAATCCAGCCAGACGGGACACAACATCGCGGAAACGTGAACTCCTCTCGTTCCCGATGAATTTAGTTTCTTCTTCCTTTAAAAGGAATTCAATTAATCCTGAGAGATAAAAAAAAACACCTTCGTCGAGGAAAGAGAATTAAAGATCGAGCTCGATCGTTTCGTGGCCGAGCTTCTGCGAAGATCGTTTTCCACGGGGGAGGGAAACGGTCTGAATTCGAGGAGGATTCAAAGTTCCGTCGATTCTGGGGATTTATATGAAATTCTCGAGATAAACGAGGATTAAGCTCTCCGTCTGACGGGGCGGCGCAGAAATTGGCCAAGTTTTCCCCCCAAGATAATGGAGCCAGCTGCTGGTGCCGCTGCTCCTCCTCATATTTCAACCCTCTATCCGCGCCTAGTCGTCCAACCGTTTCGTACACTCGAGAGATATATATGGTTATACGTTTTTTAAAAAGCGTTTCATTTTAGAAAGAGAGAGAAAGGAGAGAGAAGGTTCCTTGCCGTGATGTGGAAGGGTCGGCGAATAAACAGATTCGAGGCGGGAAGCTCGTAAAAGCTCGTCGGGGTTCGCGTGATCGACCGCTATAAAATTTAACGTGCCACGTTCTTCGCGCCGGACAACGTGTTGGGTGGCGTTCAACCTCTTCCTATGGAAATTCTATTCCTCGTTTCCCTCCCTCCTCGAGGATCTTTCGATAGATTCGTTGGTGGATGTTGATGGATCGAAGGAAATTTCCACCATTGCGAAATTTTATCAGATTTATAATAACAAGGAACTCGAATCTTTGGAAACGCTTTTCCTTCCTCTCGTTGATTAGAAACGAAACGACCGAAGATACGCGGTTGATTTCTTTTTTTTTTTTGGAAAATCTCGAGAAATTTTCAAGGACGGGAGAGAAAGAGAGAGTTTTTGTTTCGCAGCCCATGCGACAACGAGGCCGCCTCGATCGCAATGTTATCCGCGTCACGGATCGATGCGATTTAAACCGTATACGCCAACTTATACGGAGTAAAATGTAGAGACGGAGAGACTTAACGGGGACAGCTTTTGTTTGTTTGCGTTTACGCTCTTGTTTGTTTATGTTTCCCTCTTGTTTGTTTTCGTTCCAAGCGCATACGTTTCCACCCACCGCGCATTTCGAACCACCGCCGAATTCGTTAATGCCGTTTTAGAACGATACGCTTCTTTCTTATTGAAATCGACGAATTTTTAGATTCTCCCCTCGACGAATCCGCAAAAGAAAGATATCTATCCCGAAAGGAAGATTTTCAGATGGATTCGCTCGGATAATTATTCCTTTTATCACAAAATTCTCAATTTGTCCAACAATAGCGAGAGAAAGAGGAATTTGTCGAAGAGAAAATAATTTCGAAAAAATATCTCGTCATAGAATCGTTTAAGATAAGAAGCTAATCCCACTTCACCGTGTTAATTACTTTCCTTTCTTCGATCGATCGTTCGATCGACTCTTTTCGATTGATTCGATCAAGAATACGTTTCAACTTCCGCCGCCTTCCGTTATTTCGGCGCTGTGCCACGAAGAGAGAGTATTCGTGATGTAACGCAGCCCCGCCTCAAAGGAATGCCTAATTATCGATCCCAATTGCGCGGAATTCCCGCGAATCGAGCAAGTTTCGATCGTCGTTCTCTCGAGAAGGAACGATCCATTTTCCGGCCGGATGAGATCGTCTTACAGGCCCGTGAAAGCTTTCAGAAAGTGAAAACACCACCCCCTCCGATATCGAGACGCTCGATTCTGGAAGAGAACTGCGGTTAATGTTACCGTGGACGACAGCTTTTAACGTTTCAGATTTTCCAAGCTACCGAAAACTTATACGATACCTTCTTCCTCTTCCTCTTCCTCTTCTTCTCGAACCAAAATCCAAAGTTTTAAACTTCTCTTATTTCTTTCTTTTTTATCCAGGCAGGGAATTCTCGTATCATTTAAATTTGAAACAACTACTCTCTCTTCGCTTGAAATTTTATTCGTTGGAGAAGAAGTTTCTCGTCCCGAATCCTTGAGAGCGACCTAAAAATCTTGCAGATATCTGGATTATTTACATCCATCCTAAACCTGTATGGTGGTATTACTCGAAGTGGCGCGATTGTACAACGCGAGACAAATGTCCCTTTACGGTTATCCTGCGAAGAGATTCGAGGGAAGAAAAGGGTGCACGAGCGAGGATTATTACGTTGGAACTCGTTTCATATAGTTTCTCCACGCTCCTCTGCCTTCCTTTTCTCTGCCCTTCGAACACACGATTCCCGCGGAAACTCTCGAAATAAACTATAAACTATATCCCACTTTCGTGAGATTCCTTTCCTTTCCTTTCCTTTTTTTTTTTTAGTTGAGAAATCTCCAATTTCGAAATTTCTCTCCTCAACTAAACAATTAAATTACGACAATACGAAAGATGAATCTTTGGAAATTGCGCAATTTCAAAATTATCAATAATATATCATATAGATAAATGCGGTATTATTGTGTCATCGATACGCAGATTGTCCGGGATAACGAGTGAAATCATCCAATGTTTCCAAATCTCTCGAATTTCCGTCGACGAAGCATCATGGAATAATTAGGAAAAATTTGCCGAGTATTGTATTACACATCGTTCCATAATTCGTACAATTTGTTGTAGGAATATATATTTCGAACGGAACAAAAGAGGAAGGAATCGGCCGATGTCGGACGTTTTAATTTGTTCACACGTCCGTAACTATCCCTATCAAAGATCATAAATCATTGAGACGGAATAATTAAATTAATCTTCCACTCGGTGAATGGAAATCGCACGAGTGGAAATAAGAAGAAAATAATAATAGATAGGTAATCGTGATAGGTGTCGCGCGTGTATCGCACGCCGGGGGCCGATGAACCGACCAGGGGTGGAAAAAAGAGAGGGAAGGGAAGGGGCTTTGTCTCGCGAGAATTATTAGAGGCGAGATGAAATTTATCCGTGGTTGACGGGCCAGCCGAAATTGTACCCGAGCGTGGATTCTACAACGTGCATAAAAAAAAAAAAAAAAAAAAGGAAAAGAAAAAGCAAAACGATATAAACGACGAGAGACTCGATTCTCGATCTCTCCGAAGGTGTTTCCAAATTTATTCCCCGGTCGATTTTGACGGGTTCAAATTTCGCCACGAGCTTAATTTCAAGCTTTTCAAAAGCTTCGATTCCCTTAGCGAAAAAAAATCATCCATTTTTTCGACGAGAAAAAAGAGAAATGGAACGCGATCGATAAAAAAAGGAAAAAAGTCGCCCGATGACAAAATTGAATCAAACGCCTTTAAAACGTGGCAGCGCTCGATAAAAACACAAATCAATTACGATTTGTTCCCCTCCCCGACATTCTAAGACCTGAGAGTCGTTGCAGAGGAGGGAAAAAAAAAAAAAAGGGAAAGATTCGCGCCGTTCTATTTATTTTTTCGCGATAGATGTCACGTGAGAGAGGAAAACGAATGCGTAGAAGGGAAATCTCAATATTAGTAAAAAGGGAGCAGCAATAGCAGCAAGTTTTTTTCTTCTTTTGGAAAAGATTTTGAACGTCAGTTTGAATTGAGAAGAAGAGAGAAAGAGAGAGGGAACGACTTTTGTTTGGAGAGAAAAGAAAGGAATTTTTTTAAGATAAAAGATAAAAGAGACATGAATCACGAAATTCCGCGTGGCCTTTCTCCCACGATAACTTGGCCGCCTCGCCAATGGCACAATGGACCGACCGACCGACCGGCGATATCCCGGCTGACGGTTTTCTCAACGCTTCACTTTCAACGCTCGCTCGCCAATTTTCCACGCGGAAATTTTCGAGGCGATGATTTTCCACAATGGGCTCGGGAACAACGACGCCCATGGACGCGAATATCTATCGCGAGATAAAATAAACACACGTTTGGTCGAGCTCGATGAGAATTCGTCCCGGTTAATTGGCTCGTAAAAAGCGAGACAGAAAAAGGAAAGGGAAGAAGGACAAATTTGATTGGTGGATTATTCGCATCGATCCGCATTGAGTTCTTTCCGTTTCCTGTGCTCCATCCAATCTTTTGTTTTCCTGTCCAACATATCCATAACGATGGAACGTTCGAGGAATTCCTTTCGATTTCGCGTTTTTCGTTCGTTCTGAAACTACTTTCCAAAAATTATCGAGGTTATATATTACACGTATTTTTTTTATCATCGAGAGAAATCGAATCGAGCGTTCGATGACACTTTGGCTTGGCCAAATATGATTTATCCATCCGAGGTATCGATCCTCCTCCTCCTCCTCCTCATTTGCGAGGCAAATGGGGCCGCCTCGTCGCCGGAAACTGCTTCGCATTTTTGCTTCTCACCGTTCCTTTATTATACACGGCCGGTTTACACGAGTTTCATACGTAATAACGCCCGGAGAGCCGATTCCCTTTAAATATGCATGCGAAAATAAAACGGAAACTCGTTACACGAATAAAGGTATCGTGGCTACGATTCGAAAAGTAGAAGGGGGAGCGAGGAATTCGAGGGAGGGCGAGGGGATGATTGCGGAGAAACGAGGGCAGAAGAGGAAAAGGGAAAAGAAAAAAAAAGGAAGGTACATCGGCAAAGGTTCGAAGCTGGCAGAATTTCAATCCTGAACGGACATTTATTGACTACTGACGAGCGCGAATTTAGCGACAACGAGAGAACGAAGAGAGGATGAAACGTAACACGTTCCTGCGTCTCGTCAAATCGTGTATTTGTCGCGTGCAAGTCCGCGATTAATATTGTTCGGTATTTCCGATATTTTCCCAACTTTTTTAAAAAATCGCGAAGATAAATAAATCGTCTCGTTTAATTTCAATAGAGTTAATTTCGATACATTGAATAGCGTTGCGAATTGATTTCGTTGATGGGCGTTGTTTGTCGATCAAATTTATTAACCAAACCGAATACAAACCCGATATAAAATTAGAAAGTAAATAAATCTTTCTTTGCCTCGATCGATTTACGTTAACTATAATTTAACTTGAATTGTTTCGAAGGAAACGGTTCTTGTTAATAATTTGAATATTAAAAAAAAAAAAGAATCGTCGAGATCGAAGGCTTATTTCGCATAATTGCCAAAAAATTTTTATAGGGAAAGATAAAGAAGAAAAAAAAAGTTTAAAAAAATCGTCGTAAAGACTCAACGAAAGTTGTTCAAGAGCGACCCTCCAACGTCCCAATTTTTTCCACTCTTTAAGCTCGAAAAAGGAAAAGACACGAAAGAATTGGGAACGAGTCGTCAAGTTACGAATCCGTAGATTTTTTTTTTTATAGAAAATTCACGGATATAATTTCGAGATGGATCGAAATACGCATGAAAAAAGGGTCTACGTATTTATTTCTGAAAAAAGTTTATGTATATTATGCGTCCAATAGATTATACACGAGGTAACTTTTCTACTTAGAAAAATATTTAGAAAGAGATAAAATCAAGTGTCAAAAATTTTTTAACTTTTCTTTAAATAAAAAATGTTTGATAAGACTTCACTTCTCTCAAACAATCTCGTCCGTGTATATTATAATATTCATTGTGCGTGCGCAAACAAAATCTAAATTTTTGATTTAAGGTAAATTTTCTTAGTAAAATAAGTACGAAGAATTTTCTCGATTCGATTGTATACGTCACGCATCATCCGTTTTGTACTAGTTGACATTCGCAAATCGTAATCCTTCGCCGGCAATTCGTATTCAAATTAAGCCGACGCACGTTCGCACGCGTGTTTACACGCGAACGCGTCGTCAGGGGCCGAGGGATAATGCGCGTTAATTTCTTCCATAAGAAAAAAAAAAAAAAAAAAAGCGACCATTTTTTATCTCTCCGCGGAAAGAACGTCCTAAAAAATCCCGGATATTTGAACGAGTGTGCGGACTTCCGTCTTTCGGGAATTTCATTTCCATGCAGATTTCAAGGGAATTAAATGTTCTTCTTTATCACGCCGATGATAAAGCTCTTTCCGTGCCTGCCAGTTATATCGTTCGTGTTTGTGCGCCTTACATATTATGCGCTTGGTAATTTTTTTCCTTTCTTTTTTTTTTTTTTTTTTTTCCAATTATTGTCCAAGATCGAGATTAATCGCTGGAAATTTCCATATATATATATATTTTTATCGAATATATACACATTAATTACGTTAATTACACGCGCGTATATAACGGAATAGAACATTGTTGAACGACCATAAAACCGTTAATTAAAAAAAATTCGTGGACGTCGCTTGAACTCGAAACTTTAATTTCTCGGAGATGGAGAAAAAACTCTGGAAGGCTAAGTAAAAATCTAAGAAAATTTATCAAGAAAATTTGATAAATTTGTTGAACGGTTTGACCGACCTTTTCGAAAAAAAAGTTGTAATAAACATCGCGACTGCTCGACTTCTCGGTTCACGCCGCCAGACCAGAGTAATTTCGTTCAACGAGGTAATATAACCACGTCGCTGCTTCTTCTTACCTCCTCGTCTTCCTTCGAAGGAAAAGATAGTCGGGCGTTTCGTGGAAGCATCGTTGGCCGTCGTCTGGAATAAGTCTTTCGACAAAACCTGGCCGTCTGTTGGATAAATCTAACCCTGTTTTTCGTTTATCCTCGAACACGTTCTTTGAACCGACAGCCTCGTTACGATGACTAACACAGCTTAGACGATGACTTTGACTTCGCGCCCCGCCCCAGCCACCGACAGCCGTTGATTTACGCGAATAACTTTTCGTTTACGACGGAACGTTCGAGCTTCAGGATTTTCGCTTCAAGGTGGTCGTAAAACGGAACCGCGGATGTTAACTACACCGCTCCGCCTTTCCTAGGCGAAACTGTTATTCCGTTGTCGGTTCCTTGATGGGTAAACTGCCGGCTGCGCCAGACGTTTACGAGTGGTTAAGGAGCAGGGACCTTGCGAAAGGTCGGAGAAAAGAAATTCCTCCGATTGTTGTTGTCCTCTCTCCCTTCCTCTTTCCGTGTCGTCGCGCGGATGGATTTATGAACTCCCCGCTCCTTTGTTTCTCCGTTTCTGCGTTTAACGATAAAAAGCCCCGTGTTTTTCTTCTTTTTTCTTTTTTTTACAAGGATTTTCCTCGTACGACGTCTTAATCTGTTAAAAATTTACTACCCACTGCGACGGAAATCCAACGGACTGTACGAGCAACATCAGGATCGTACGAAACGAACAAATATTCCGCGGTTCATTCTGTTCGTTTCGCGGACAGGTTAATACCACAAGCTGCCGCGTTGTAGATAGCGGCGCGCGTCAACAATTCGGGCAAATCCTTCGTATCTATAGTGTATGTTTATCGAGTTTAATCTCAGAGGTTATGTGTCTCTCTAAAACTTTCCAAAATTTTCCCGATTGATATTCGAATATCAATATATTTAAATTCGGATGAAACTGAGAGAAAAAAATATCTCTCGACATACCTTCATTCGCGAATTCAATTCAGTAAACAGACTCGTCCGGGTGGGGAAAAAGGTTTCGAGCTCGTTCGAGCTGGGTTTTGTAACTCGACGAATTATTAAGCGAAGCAACGTCGAAATTGGCAGCTATTAGCAAAGCACGACTCGCGAAAGCACGTCCCTTATAATCGGTCCGATTACCGTTTTCGTGCCGTTGGCTCGCGTGTTGTATTCGCGCCCCCTCGTTTTTCCCTGAGCAACTGTGCACGCACGCGTGCACGATCGGTTAATTACCAGCGAATTCAACCGCACCAGAACGAGTATGTTCGGCCCTTCCCCCTCCACATCGTTGTGAACTCGCGTGCTGAACACCATCTACCGGGAAATTATTGCATAATATTCGTCCAGTTCCAAGGTTCGTTCGTTTAAACTGGCCGTTTAAGAAGGGCAAACAAAAATTAGAATTTCCGCACGGCGAGGAAATTTTGCTACGTAGTCGTGTTTTCCTTTTTCGTAGCAATTAATTCCGAGCAACTCTGTTTCATCGAGTTTCTTCTTCGAGAGGCGCTCCTCTAACGAGGTTCGTTAAAACGACGGTGAAAGATTAGAAGAAGAGGAGAGTTTTTTTCCCGATAAACGGAACGAACGTGCACGAGTCGAAGCGAGACTTTTCAACGTTTGAAGGGGATGGCAACGTTGGGTGAACACGTACGGGCGAGTATTTCCGTGGAACGATTTCTCGTATAGGGATGTGCAACAGGTGCAAAACACATAGGCTCGGCCACCGCATAGGCCAATCTGCAGTTCCGTCCTACTTCTGATTCGTCGATTAAGCGGCAGGTTTCGAAACTTGGACGGCGAAGTTCCATATTTAGTCGCGCATCTCGATGCTCGTTCCCATTGCGATATATCGTTCCCTTCATACGATGGGCAAAATTTAACGGTTGAAGTTATTATCGATAATTTATTACTCAAAGCGTATCAATAATAATTGCAAATAATTAATAAGTCTGAGATATATACATAGAAATCGGATATTATAGCTACGAATAAATGTTATTCGAGCATTTTTAATAAATAACTTTATTCGATATTTTTAACCAGTCACTTTTTCAACGGGTCAACGTCCAACCCGTTGTCTTTAGGGATATATATTTCAGCAAACACGATTAAAAATTTTCATCGATCGAATGACGAATCACTTTGACCTATATAATCTGAATCGCAGATTTAAATATCACGTAACGTTCGTTTAAGGTATTTCTCAATTCTTGGAAATGTGATGAATTTTTGCGAAGATGAAACCTTGAATAATGTTTTTATCTCCTCTCCCTTGTTTCAATCGAATTCCTTTAGAGATTACCCTCTATTCATTTATTTCTCCTGATTCGATCCTGATTGAAAAAAAAAAGAAGAAGAAACTAACTTTCCCTCGAGCTCGCGAAAGAAGAATTACGGACTTGGGAGCAGAGGTGTATTTTTCGCTGTGGGCTCGATGAAAAACGAGCTCGTACGTAATATCGCGTCTTCTTGGCTCATTTCACATGCGGTTGCGGGGGAATTTGCCGTCGCGAAATTCTTCTCGAACGAACCGTGGAGGGTAATGAGGCAACGCGAAGGGGGAAAGGGCGATGAAAAATAGCGGAGCGGTTATCGATCATCGTTTTCAAAAAAATAACAGCAATATCGCCGAAAAATTCTTCTTATTCTTATCGCCGTCGCGCGAGAAGAGGTATCGATGCACGGCACACCGCCACTTATTTCCGATCCGACGCACACGATCTCGCGGATGGTGTTCACGAAACACCACGTCTATCCATTACGTCTATCCTGTGTGCACGTTTGCACACACACGCGCGCGCACACGCATGCACGGTGTTTATCGATCTAGGTCCCGGTGGTAACACGCGATTCATGGTGAGCTCAACGACCCGTGCGGGATCGAAGTTCCAACGTGGAGGGAACAGCGCGCAGATAACCACTCTCTGAATCGTGTGCCTCCTTGTCCCAGCTTTTAAATCCTCCTTTCTTTCCCTTCCGTTTTTTCTTCGTCCCTTTCTTTCCCCCTTTTCTTTGCAAATCGAAAGAACGGTTTAAAAGTAGTCGGCACGGCGAGAAATGATGATTTGAGTGATAATCGTGAATCCTCATATTTCTGTGCGGATAATTATCTTTTGAATCGTGTGTTTCCTTGTTATTCTTTCTTTTCCCTTTTTTCTTTTCAAATCGAAAGAAACGTAGTTTAAAAATAGTCGATCGAATATTTCTATGTAGATAATTATCCTTTGAATCATGTCTCCAGCTTTTAAATTTAATTTTTTCTTGCTTTCTAAATCGAAAGAGCAATTTAAGAAAGTAGTTTATAGTTTATAACGGAAATTATCTTTGAGTAATCGTGAATCCTATTTCTATGCAGATAATTATCTTTTGAATCGAGTGTTTCCTTGCTTCTTTCCGTTCCTCTTTTTTCTTTTTTTCTTTTACTCTCAAATCGAAAGAATCATGTTTCCAACTTGTTATCCAGCTTTTAAATTTAATTTTTCTTTTTTTTTTCTTTCTAAATCGAAAGAACAATTTAAGAAAGTAGTTTATAATTTATAACGGAAATTATCTTTGAGTAATCGTGAATCCCCTTATTTCTATGTAGATAATTATCTTTTGAATCGTGTGTTTCCTTGCTATTCTTTCCGTTCTTCTTTTCTCTTTTTTCTTTTCAAATCGAAAGAAACGTAATTTAAAAGTACTCGATCGAATATTTTTATGTAGATAATTATCCTTTGAATCATGTCTCCAGCTTTTAAATTTAATTTTTCTTTCTTCTTGCTTTCTAAATCGAAAGAACAGTTTAAGAAAGTAGTCGCTACAACGGAGATTATCTTTGAGTAATCGTGAATCCTATTTCTATGCAGATAATTATCTTTTGAATCGTGCGTTTCCTTGTTCTTCTTTTCTCTGTTTCCTTTTTTCCTTTTATCTTCGAATCGAAAGTAATTGTAAGTAATTGTAAAATAGTTACAACTATAGGAAACTATCTTATTAACTTGAATTTATGTTCGAGTAATCGTAGAGATCGAGAGATCTCGTTCGAGATCTCCATCCGTACGATCTGCACATATCCGACCTACGTTGTTCCGAAAGAGTTCATCTGGAAAGGAGTTGAACGGTTTCGAATGTGTTTAAAAAGTTTCGAAGCTCGAAGCAAACGGTGCAAGAGAACTGTTGCTCGAGACTCCCTTTGTTCCGAGTATTAAGAAACTATCTGAAACTTCTCCGAGCTATTTAAGAAGCCTGTCTTTTCTCCGAGAAAAATACACAAACGTGTCGAACTGTTAAAGGTTTGGAAAGTGTAGCGTAATCTCTCTCTCTCTCTTTCTCTCTCCTTTCACTGGAAAACGGATATCTTCCAATCTCGCCGCTGCCATGAAATTTCCGCGATTTTCTTCCAGCTGTTTCCCGTCACGATCCTTTAATTTCGATAGAAATACAAACTCCGAATTTCCTGTTCGTATTTTTTTCATTAAGTCGTGTTTTCGAGAAAGTTCTCCTTCTTCTTTTTCTTCTCTTCTCTTTTTTTTTCTCTTTTTGTTTTCCATCCCAATCCGTGAGAGATAATAAAAACTGAACGAGGATGATCTCGAAACGATCTTGAAAAACGCAAACGAAGCGAGATAACGGTGAGAACCGAGGATACATTTCTCGACTAATGTGTTTGACAGTAATTGGGACCAATTCTCGTTCAATTTACGAACAAATAAAATTTCAGTTTATAAAGTTTATAACGAAGATTTTTGTCTCTCGGAATAAGAGAAACGCGAACGATCCTCACGTAATTGGAAACGTACGTGCAATTCTTTTTTTTTCCTACATCCGCTAGAGAATCGTATTTTTCTTTTTTTTTTCTTTTTTTTTTTCATCATCACAACAAGGAGAAGTAAAATTTGAAAATAACCTTTATTAACGGTGCGACAGCGAGAGATTTACATTCGTCTCTGACTGGTATAATTGTTGGCGAGGGAGAAGGAGGAGGAGGAGGAGGAGGAACTGTTTGACGAAATTTGTCGAGTGGAACACGAGTAACGAAGGGCGAACGTCGTCAACGTGGCTCAATTTCGATTTGTTTCGCAATATATTTCGCCATCGTCTCGAGATCCATTCGCGTGAAATAACGGTGCACACGCACACATCTCGTGCCTTATGTAAATCATCGGTTTTCTAACGATCTCGTTGCGCAACTCCGCCACAATGGCGCGACGCTCGATAAACTAACGATGAAACCTGGCTGCTTCTCGTGATACATATTTACCCTTGAGATTAATAGCCGCGGAAAGAATTATTTCGATCGTTCTCGGCCACCCTCCATTTTTTCCGTTCCATCATTCCGTTTCGTTCGCTTCTCCTTTTCTTTTTTCTCTCTTTCTCTTTTTTTCTTCTCGATAAAATTATTACAAAATGTAACACGTACAATTGCATTGTATACGTTCTGTCAATTGTGTGTGCATCGCGATTGAAATTCAATAATAAATGCAAACGAGTATCGGCCAATGAATAATTCGTCCTAATCTAATTATCGTCCGATATACGAATGCATTTGAATTTTTTATTTTTCGAGATGCCGCAACGAGACTGGTGCGCATAGTACATATATATAAGAGGGCCACCATTAATATTTAGAGAAATTTAGAGAAATGGAAGATCAAAAGGAAGAGGGTTGTTTTCTTTCTGAAGTAAAATCATCCTCTCCATCCGGAAGTGGGGTTGAATAATATTTTAAAAATAAATTTAGGAAGAAAGGTCTCGGTCTCTGTCCAAAGAGGCTGGAAATTTCCTCTTTTTCGAAGGAGCACGTGTTTGGAGGAATTATATAAATCGATTAATCAAATCGAACGAACTATTGGAACGAACAATATTATTTATTAAACATAGGAAGAACAATCGATTGTTTTCCCTGTTACAATTGGTTTCGAGCAATATGGTGTCCAAAAAGGCTGAAAATTTCTTCTTTTTCGAAGGAGCACATTTAGAGAAATTATACAGATCGATTAATCAAGTCGTCACGATATTGAATAAAAATCGTTACTATACTGGAACGAACAATATTTATTAAACGTAGGAAGAACAATCGATTTTCTCTGTTACAATTGGTTTCGAGCAATACTTTCATCTTTCTTATTCGAATCGGAGGGAAATAATTATCTTCCTTCGCGAAATAAGGGAAATTTCATCGTTATTTTTCTTCTTCACGATAAGATACGATAACTTCGAGGTATTGCGTCGCAAATCGATGTCTTGTTCGAGGGTCCCCGAAAATTACGTCGCAAACCTGGACGCGGTACGTGTTTGCGCGAAACCAATAAGGGTGAGTGTATTTCCACGATCCATCATCCGTTTGGATTGCCAACAGGGTGTATCCCAAGTTCTGCTTCGCAGTTGTGACTGCTGGATCCCCGCCATTCTTACTCCTTTATTTATATTACCATCGATGTCGCAACAGCGAGCCAGGCTTAAACTGGCTTAAAAATATCGTGTATCGTTTGTCAATTTGAATCGTCTAATAATCCCTTTCCCGAACACGAACGATTTTGTCGAAGCTTATCGCCGAATTTATTTATTCCTTGGGAGATAAAAGTACGAGGGAGCGTTGAGGGGAAAATATTGGAAAGTCGTTATAGGGGAAAGATTGGATGAAGAGGGAACGCATGTCTGTTTCAGAAAGCGCGCACAAAGATGAGGAGCATGGGGCCGGGGGCGCGAGATCCCCTGGTGAAAGCGGTCTCGGCGAAGAAATCGGTGCTCCCGACGAGGATTGCGCGCATCTCGCTTTGAGGATGGATACCAACACGAGCAGGGGCTGGAACTCGGGCGGGAGGGCATTCCTGCGGGGTATCGGGCAACGCGTCAGCTTCGACCCCGAGGCGCCCCCGCCGCCGTCCCAGCCTGCCAGAAAGATCGACGAAAAGGTGAAGGTGAGCATTATTTACAACATCTTTATTGAAAAAATATACCATCTTCTATGATCGATCTACAGGAATCATTCTCCCTTGATTCCAATTTCCAATTAAAATAACCTTTCCTTAAAATAAGTTTGTTGGCTTATATCTTTCGTCTCGATCGGGAAAAAAATTGTTTCGCGGAGCCAAGTTGGTAGCCGGTGGTGGAGATAACGTCGTATGCTTATACGCGGGCTTTTACGAGTGGACGAGGCAAGCTTTTATTTTTATTGCCTCGTAAAAAGCTCGATCGAGTTGATCTCGTAGGGCAGTATGATAAGCGCGCGCCATCCAAGACGGATCCAGGGAGTACAGGTTTCGTAACTCGTGAAATCGGACGTTCCCCTGTGAATAATCTCCTCCTACGTTGGATAGTTTCAGTTTCCTCGGATAGTTGGCGTCTTTAAACCATTCGTCTTTTCCATTCACGCCTTCTTCTCTCTCCTCTCCTCTCCGTCCTTCCATTTTTATTACCTCGTAAACGTCACCGTCTCCGAATCTCCACCCGGCCGAGCTTATCGAAAATCCCGCGGTTTTTACGCGATCGAAACCAATCTTCCCGCGTCTATCTCATCATCTTGTTGAATCCTCCGCTGCTGATGATCCATCATCGCGGGATCATGTTCGAATCGCGCAGGGGCGACGCACGAATCGAAAGAGGCGACGAGGAAGGAACGGACGGGCGAAGAGAGAAGGTGAACGGAAGAAAACCCTGTTGATAAAAAGAGGCGAAGGAAGGTGGAAAATAATGAGGGTAGCGAGCGGAGCGGATGAGGAGGAGTGTATTCGCGGATTACCCCTCTCGGCTTCAAGAAGATGACATACTGTGCCAAGGGCCGACACTGACAGCGAACGAGTGTTTGCCAGGGCGCACCCTAATTGTCGAGCCGCCACACCCTCGGTAAACACTGTCCATCAACCTCCTCCGCTCAGCCTCCTCCTCTCTATCGGCCTCTGCTCTACTCGACCCTTTTCCATTGGGACCAGATATATCCATGTATATATATATATATATATTTATATATATATGTATGTATAAATGTATATATATACACGCATATCGCAATATGGTGTCCTTCTACGATTAGAAACCGGAAGTTAATTGGCGGAGACTAAGCCATTAGCCGCTAGATCTCGCGTTTAACCCTCCTCGATCATTTTATTTCCGCCACGAACAGGAGTACGTGTTTGCGGATCGTTTCGCTCCACCATCTCGCGCTCTACGTCTTTTAATTTCGTCGACAAACTTTCGGGACTCTCTTCCATTTTCCATTCTCGCAACAATGGAGGATGTTCGCACTTGCGTTTATTTTTCCTTCTGTTATTTATCTATAATTTGAAAAAAGTAGCGAGAAAGTAGTGGGATAAAAATGTATTATTATCTTCTTTGAAATGGTACTTTCGAGATATACGTATACCGACAAAGCCCATTGTTTCCGATCTTGACGCTGAAAGGCTTTCGTTGAAACTAGTTTCGGTTTAATCGACGACTTCTTTCGAGATATAATTAATTCGTATTTAAATTAAACTTAAAGAGAATTATTAAAATTACAGAAAGGAATAAATTCAATAAATGAAATTCACACGAAATATTCGTTCGTTATTGTTTCAACGCGATTTTTATAAAAACTCGTCGAATCGTTTGTTTTCAACCGAATTGAAATTGATATTGAAAGAGTAGAGAGAAACGCGTTTTAAAAAATCAAAATTGTGATAAAAATTGTGTCGGATTCGAAACGTATAATACTTTTTTTTTTTTTACATATCCAATCTATAAAAATTTCTCCTTAATACCTCTTCTCCCTTAGAGTAATCGAAGAAACGATAACATCAACGATATTACCGCAACAACGCGTACAAACGTTATAACTCGAGTTCTATCTCGAGGATCCGTCCGGTCGTAAGAAGAAAAGACTGGTCCCGTTTTTCGAGAAGGTACACAGGCATAAAGCCCTCGCAATAGCCGGTTTGAATAGGAGCAAGATGGCGCATTGTTCTCAAGCTTATGCTCGATCTTTGCGCCGTTTCACCGACGTTGCATCGTTGTATTCTTTCCCGCGAGATCGAATGGGGGTGGAGGCAAGTAAAAAAGAAGTTGCCTCGTAACGAGAGGTTCGCCTCGTCGAACAATGAAGGGTTATCCAAGTCGTTAATTGCTTGCCTCGTTCCTCCTACGATCGTCCCAATTCCGACCGGACCTTGGACCTAGCTACGTTCCCAACTGCGCCGCCCACCAACGATTCTCCTCGATTCGAAAAGTCGAAAATTCTCTCTTTCTCTCTCCATCTTCTTGTTTACAACCTGTCCCGTTGTTCTTTAATTGCTCGATAATTATTCAACCTCTCCCCCCTGGTTAGAGAACAATCTCAAGGAATATTGTTTCCTCGAACGTGACGAGAGAAACGTCCCCGCTTTTGTTATCAAGATCGTGGATGATTTAGGGAATAATAACCGAGAGGTGAATAAATAAAGAGGAATACCGAAGGAAGACGTTTCTTAGATTAAGACGTGGGAATAATTAACAGGGAGATAAAACGTGATCTTTGATCATTAATATATAGGATGGGATGGATTTAGGGGAAGGTGATTAAAGCGATGACGAATGATAAAAAGAAAAAGATGATGAATTTTATGGGGATATACGATAGAGGAGAGTCGAAAATTGGACGAGAAAGGGATCTAATCCTTCCGCGCAGTTTCGCTGGAGGAGGAGAAACTTACTTGGAATCTGGTTAACCTCTTCGGAGGAGGGATATCGAATTTAAGGTTAAAACTTGAAAGTTTTTGGAAATTTCAACGGAAAGTTGAAAGTATCCTCGGCAAGGCAAACTTCTTCTTTACGTATTCGCCAGACCTCGTATCGAAAAATTGGATAACGATATCGCTTTAAATCCCGCGATGCTCGTGTGATCCTCGATCCAAAGGATCGAGATCCTCTCGCTATCCTATGTATATATATATACGTAGCGATACATTTATCATCCTAATTTCATCCATCTTTCATCAGGACTTGCCCCTTCCCCCTCCCCTTCGATCAATAACCCTCTATCCCTCGAAATTCCTCCAGAAAATGGCTGGTTTCTCTTTGGAAGAAGGGGTATGAAAAATTGAAGAGTGTATTGAACAGTGTGACAGAAATAAGAAAGAAAACTTTTAACACGAATTGCTCCATGTTTAAATAGCCGGTTGTTCATTAATTGTAGATGTATTATTACAGATATACATATACATAAAAAATATAGAACACGATACACAACTGTGCGCCACTCGCATTTAGCAAAATATTCATAGAAACGCGAGGATAGCCGAAAAAAGAGGGAAAAAAGAAAAGGGTCGACGCGGAACGAATGAGCAAAACGAAACGAAAGGGAAGAAGCGTCGTGTGTGTGTGTGTATATATGTATGTTTTTTTTTTTTGATTAATTCCTGTCGCGAGGATGACGGGCAAATGAAATGAATATCGTGTAGAAAGTTTATTTATTTATATTTTTCCTGTTGGGACGAGCAGCGTATAATAATAATAATAATAATAAAATTGTTTTTTACGATGGTTTTTACGCAGAGGCACAGCATCCACGGCATGATAGAGGAAGAGAACGTGGTGAGACCTCACCAAGAAATGGCCAGTCTGTCCTATCAAGAGAAGAAGTATCTTCTCGCGGTGGAGCGGGGAGACGTTGCCTCCGTCAGAAGGTGAGAGACGCAAATCTTTTTAAAATAAGTCAGAAATCTACTGTACTATATACAAATTAAATTGTTCCCTTTGGAAAATGGAAGATTCGTGGATTACGTAACGAGGACGAACGTAACGAAAGGTAGAATTCTCTGGGAAAAAAAGTTCTCTCTCTTTCTCTCTGTTCCCCTGCACGCGTCAGTTTCCCTCCTCTTTCCCTCCCGGAGGGGAGGAAAGTTGGAGAGGCACTCGTGATTCTCGTTACATCATCCGACGGTCTGAATCTACCCGATCGTTCGTAAATAGAACACGCGCTCTGTCTTCCTATCTCTTTTTTTTTTCTTTTCTTTTTTCGGAACGTAATATCGTAGATTCCTACGTTTATTACCACGCTCGATGATGTTAATACGAGGGATAAAAATAATTCGAGGGGATATTTCGTATTTTTATATATATATATATATGTATGTGTATGTATTTGAGGGAAAATTGGGAAGAAGCAAGATGTATGTATCTTGTTTGGATGATTCGGAAAGGGGAGGGGCGCGTTTGATTAATTCGCTGGAAAGGAATTGGCGCATCGTTGGCTTTGATCGCGCACGCGAATTGTTAGAAATCGGCCGGCCTAATTCTCGGGAATCAGGAGGAGATCTCGAGGGGGAAAGTGAAAGGCGCGGCTTTATATATTTATATCCATTGCAATTGCGCGCGGGAAAGCAAAGGATCTAATTACCTTACGATCGTCGCCCGCGATTCCGAGGCTTCTTCGAATTCTTCGATCGCCGTCTCTCTCTCTCTCTCTCTCGATTATGCAATTAATGCGCGAGAGAAAGTTTCAGAGGTCTCATGGAATTCTCATTTCGAATCTCTCGAAATAGGATCCTATCCTGGCCGATCCGTGATCGAATGATCGGGGAGGGAAAAAAAGAATAAACGAAGAGGGAGGCGTGAAATCGTTAAGATGCGAGCGTTGCCGGATATTGTGTTCGCAGAATGTTGCAAAGCGCCCAGGAAACCGAAATGAACATCAATTGCGTGGATCCGTTGGGACGGTCCGCCCTATTGATGGCGATCGATAACGAAAATCTGGAGATGGTGGAGCTTCTGATCGAGCACAAGGTCGACACGAAGGATGCCCTTCTCCACGCGATCTCCGAGGAATTCGTGGAGGCGGTCGAGGTGCTTCTGGAACACGAGGAGAGTCTTCATCGAAATGGGGAGCCACACGTTAGTCGCTTTCATCGTCTAGTATATGTAACTGTATCGATCCAAGATCTTTTATCTTCTCCTCTCTTTCTGTCTAGAGTATAGAGAATAACTCGCGTTCTCGCGTAAAGCTTCCTCCCCCTCTCTCTCTATCTCTCTCTATCTCTCTCTCTGTCTGTCACTCTCTCTTTTTCTCGCGTAAATTCGAGAATATCCCTTTCGGTCGAGATCCCCTTCGGAGAGGACACTTTGATTTTCGCAGCGCGGCAGACCTCGCCTCCCCAATTAACCAACGTGATTGCATTTTTCCGCCTAGGCAATTTCGTTTCAGTTATCGAAATTCCCCTTCTTTCTAATTGTCGAGCTGTTGCCTATGACGACGACGACGACGAAGACTACGACGACCACGACCACCACGACGATCGAACGGCGAGGATAGTTAAGTAGATTCCGCCGACAAATAGGTCGACCCACATTTTAATCAGATACTCGGGAGAGTATTTTTCGATCTCTGGGAAGGGTGTCTCGACTGGAAAGCCGGGCTGACCGATCGATTTCTATTTTCGTTTATTTCGAAGCTTCGAACACCACCGTATAAATCCGAGTAGCGAATAACGGACAGGGGGATGGAAAAATAAAGACGAAAAAAGAAATAAAAAAAAAAGAAAGGGACGCGGAAACGTAGACGAGAGGTAGTTTAATCGGCTTTTATCCCTCTTTCCGGAGAAAGAGGAATCGGCTTACGCGGCGCAGCTGGAATAATTATCGTGCCCCCCCTTTTTTCGTCTCCTGCCAAAAATCGAACTCGAATTATTAACACTAAAATTCGCAACACCGAGTTTAATTTTCTCTGAAAAAAATAGTTCAGAAAAAGAAAATTTCGTAATCAATCAATAAGGAAAAATTATAAATCGTCCGATAAAATAATCCTCTTATAATTTCTTTGGTCTAGGAACAATCGGAATGCCGCAACGAAGCGAAACATGTTTACGCGTCTCTGTTTCAGAGTTGGGAAGCCCTGCCATCCGACACAGCCACGTTCACACCAGACATCACTCCCCTGATCCTAGCCGCGCACAGAGACAATTACGAGATCATTAAGATTCTTCTGGATCGCGGATCCACGTTGCCTATGCCGCACGATGTTCGTTGCGGGTGAGCGATTCTCAAATAAACAGGGATCTATCCCTCCTCTTTTCATCCATTTTCAGCCACCAATGAAATTTTACTCGTCGTAAATAAATGCAGCTCGAACGTGGGCGCGAGAAGACGCGTGCACCGTTTCGCGCTGATTAATTTCCTCCCTCCACCGCCTTTCCCGCGATCTTTGCTCCACAACCCTCCCCCCAAGTGCCGGCCAATTAAATTAAAGCCGTTTAAGGGCTGAGCCGCTAACCCTTCTAATCTAAACCTTCGCCTAATTCCCCATCCGACGGGATGAAATTTCACCCCGATGATTAATATTTACCGCGAATATTTTATGTAAACGGTGTCCCAAAATTAAGATTTGAATTTGCCGCCATTTTTGCATTGTTGGCAAGCATGAAAAAAGAACAGTTTGACAGCTGAGAGTTTAAAAATGGAGCGTTATACGATATAACAACGTGGAATGGATTGTTAATCATGAAAAAGTGGATGTTGGTTTTTCCAGCAAAATAATCCTAAGCACATTTTCATCTCGATGGCTTTGTTAATCGGCAAAATTGCCGTGTTTGGGGAGAACCCACGTGTGATTAGCGAAAAACAAATGCATCCACAACGTGTCACTGTTTGGTGCGGATTTTGGGAAGGAAGACCATACTTTTTTTAAAAAAATGAGGCTGGTCAAGCAGCAATTGTTAATGATGCTCGATATCGCGACACGATAACACAGTTCTTTCTGCCGAAATTGGATGATATTGATGTGGCCGATATGTGGTTTCAAGACGATGCCACATGCCATACAGTCAATGAAACAATTCAATTACTGCACGAGACATTTCCTGGTCGTGTACTCTCTCCTTTCGGTGATCAGAATTGGCCCCCTAAATCACGTGATTTAACACTATTAGATTTCTTCTTATGGGGTTATTTGAAGTCAATGATCTATGTCAACAATCACACGTGCATTAGGGAAATTAAATGCAAGAGGAAATTAAATGCTGCATTAACGAAATTCACACACAATTATGCAGAAAAATTTGGACGAAAGGGTGCGTATGTGCCTGATTCCATAAATAACTATCCTATATACTTTATGATTCGCTTAAAAAATAAATATCTAAAAACTAAAAACTCTCTTTTATATTTAATTCAAATCTTGCGTTAATTTTGGGACACCCTTTATATATATCTGTCTGTCCTATTTCGCTGCACGAAATCAAGGAACAAGAAGGAAAATTGTTACGATCCAGGATTTCATTGCATTGTATGCATTATAACAGGTGCGACGAGTGCGTGACATCGAGGAGGGAGGATTCCCTGAGGCATTCCAGGAGTCGAATAAACGCGTACAGAGCCTTAGCCTCGCCGTCCTTGATCGCCCTTTCCTCAAAGGATCCAATCCTGACGGCGTTCGAACTCTCGTGGGAGCTCCGCCGCCTCTCGTTCCTCGAGCACGAGTTCAAATGCGAATACCAGGTGAGACGAGAATTTATCTTTATTTTCGGATGTTATATCGTTTTATATTCGGAATATTATCGAATAAGGGGGAGTAAGATTTAATAATCGTAGAAAGAGAAGAGTCGAACGTTGGGGAGGAGAGAAATAATAGGGAATAATAATACCCCTCGCTGGAGCATCTCTGCTTTAATTGAGAAAAGCGACAAGTTTAAATACTACACAGTGGTATAGAATATGAACTAGACGAGACGGAAACGAGTTTTGCCGTTTCGAAATAATAATAATTTCGTCTTAACAGGAAGCCGATGTTATTTCGTCCCCCCCATCTAATTACCATATCTTCAATTTCATTCGCCCGCTTTCAGATCCCTTTTAAAGATCCCGATTACGTCGGAAAATAGAGTCCAACGTTCAATTTAACTCATCCTTCCACTACAGGAGGCCACAAGGGGAAGATTACATAAAACAATCGTTGAACTTTGGAGTTTGCTCGCTTCTCAACCCTTTTGGCCCACTTTCCTCCTCGTTCAATTACTTCTTCCGCTTCTCCCGACCGAATTCACCGCGGTGTTCCCTCGTTCGTTGATGAACCGCCCTCGTTGACGACGAAAAAAAAAGAAAGAAAGAAAGAAAGAAAAAGTCTTGGGCCGCGTCTGTTTAGGAAAAGACGGGAAAAAAAAAGAAAAGGAAAGAGAAGCGCACATTCCCCAGAAAGTTGGGAAAACTTTTCGGGTTGTGGAGCACATCGAAGAGAGAGAATGTGTCGAGAGCCACGTATCGTATTTCTTCGACGTAGATTGAAACGTATGAGCCTTTCCTCGGCCCCGCAGTATATTATTCCTGTCATTTATTCCGTTTGTTCGCGCGGCAAGGAGATACCTTTGCCCCGCGGAGATATTCCAGACTGTGGGAATGGAAAATTCGCAGATGCGCGAAGAAATAAAATAAATCGATATAAAATGCGAGTCGGGGTGTCATGTCGTTTTCGGTAGCGCCGTGGCGAAAAATATTTCGTGGATAAATGTTGCATGGGATGAAAGGGGGTGCATTCTCTGGATATTATTCGATGCTTTGGCGAGCAAGGATCGAAGGCCAGTTTTAAATCTTGTTTCTTTTTTAATATTCGTCGATTAACGCAGCTCTTTATAACGGCAAAAGTATTAAACCTGAATCTGAAACGAAATTGAAATAATAATAATTTTTATATATTTTTAATATTAATATTTTTCTGCTTTGGAAACGAGCTGTGTCGATTGAAATGTATTGAAAAAAAAAGTTAAAAGTCAATTACAAAAACTCCCTTAGTTATATTTCGCCGTTTTATAAATAATAACGAGAAAGATCGAGGAGAAAATTGCGCGCATCGAAATAAATTTTACGAATTATACAAAGTTTAATTTGTATTTACGTATGGCAGATACGTATGTTCGTCCAGTAGCGGTGATCGCCGGTTTTCAGAATGCGAATATATCGAAGGACGACACGTGTCGATTAAGCGCGAAAGAAATCGGATCCCCCGACACGACGCAGTCTGTGCTTGTTTCATCTTTGTTGACTCAAAGCGTCGTTTTTCTCGGCTTGTAAACGGGCTCGTTGTTAATTCGTCTAAACAACTCGAGCACGCGTGCTAATTCCACGATTCACGAAGGCCTCGTGAAACGTATCTTCCCCTCTCTCTCTCTCTCTCTTTCTCTCTTTCGAGAAAGAGAGAGAACGGAATAACGATTGGTTAAAGTCTGCGAGGTCTCGATGAAAATTTCACGGTCGAATCGAGCCGTTGGTTATTAATGTCTCGTTAGCAAAGTACGCTGCCCCACTCGCCTATATTAGCGAACGTTTGCACAGTTTGGTATGGCGCTTTGATGTCGTAAATGTTTAGGTTGGCGCGAATGCAGGTATGCGCGAAATTCCTATCCGTTTTCGTCGCTTCGTATCTTTTCGAAAAAAAAAAAAAGGATCCTTCGTTCGAGACAATGAGAATTCTTTGTAGGATAACGAACGGGCAGGAATCGAGTTGGTATCAACGCGGATCATCTATCTCGAAAGATCCTCGACAATGGAAACGGAAGATAAATCGTCTTTGGGAAATGGGAGATTGATCAACTCTCGAGGAAAGATCGGTAAACGATTAACTATTAAATGAATTATAAATACACACCCTCGTTCGCGCATAAAAACTTTCCATCCTCTCGACCCTTCTCCTTTCTTTTTTCATCATCGTATGGAACGAGTAACCGTTCCAATCTTAACTTTTCTTCCTCGTCACTGAAACGAGGAGAGGAAATATTTCATCGAGAAGATCCTCGAAACTACGTTTCCTTTACCTTCCTTGTTTCCCCTTATTTGAAATAGTCGAATCGCTTCAGAGTTCTCTTTCAGAGTTCAACGATTTCCTTCTCTCTCTCTCTCTCTCTCTCTCTCTCTCTCTCTTCTTTTTTCTTTTATAATCAAGGGATTAAACACGAACACTCGGCTTCTCCTTGTCCCTCCTTTATCGATTCAAACGCAATAACATCGGCGAACAAATTGGCGGAGATGATCGTTTAAATCTTCCAGGCGATCGGCGAACGTTCAAGAGAGATAAATTATCGCCCTCCCCTTCCCTCCGCGGGGATAAAGTTTCCACGAGATTGCTCCGCGTTTTTTTCCCAAGGTCTCGAACCGATTGTCCCTCGACAACTCGATTGACAAACGACCTCCCCCTCCTCCCCGACCATCCCTCAATCCTTTCATCCCTCTCCTCTCTCAACTGACCGAAACCGCCCAGTTTCGGACGCGCTCCATCCTTAGAAACTCGACACGGTACACAACGCTCGATAACTTTTTCCACTCGTGTCTCTCTATTCAAAGAGAATCTCTTCGAAACGACGTCGTCCCGTGTTGGATAGAAGTCACAAGTTTTCGGGACGGCCGTGTCACGGTTTACGGTCGAGGGAGCATCACGTAGGAGGAAAGTTTGTGGCCGTGGAATTGGAAGTAGGGGAAGGGGAGGGGGGGGGGGGAAATGCGAGCGAGTGGATGGAAAGAGCGGTTGGCAATTCTTCTTCCTCCTTTCGAATTTATTCGTTTATGAAAGTCTCGGCCGCGCTCGAGAAAGTTCTGGAAAAAAATTGTCGCGATTCCAGGAGCTCAGAAGACAATGCCAGGACTTCGCCACCGCCCTGTTGGATCACACGAGAAGTTCGTACGAATTGGAGGTGCTGTTGAACCACGATCCGACCGGGCCTGCGTTCGAGCACGGCGAGAGGATGCATCTGAACCGGCTCAAGCTCGCCATCAAACTTCGACAGAAGAAGGTAAATCTCGTCTGAAAGGAAAAGGGGGAAAAAAAAAAACTTTCTATCCTTTTGAAAGAAGACGGCCGTGAAACGAAAGGCGAATACGATTCGTTCGGGGCGGGATCGAATCTGGATCTTCGATACGAGTTTCGAGAGAGCGCAGTCGATCGAGGTATCGATGTAATCTGATTTACTTTAGGGAGGCCTCGGGAGGGGTTTCGATTCCGAAAGATTAGAGCGTAATAAGTAGAATTTGGCAGCGACATGATCGGAAACCGTGGACCAATATCGGATTATCTGGAAATTTCCAGTTCGTGGCGCATCCTAACGTGCAGCAGTTACTCGCATCGATTTGGTACGAGGGTCTTCCGGGCTTCCGGAGGAAAAACATGGTTCTCCAGGCGTTGGAGATAGTCAAGATCGGCGTTCTATTCCCTTTCTTCAGCGTCGCGTACATCATCGCCCCCCACTGCGTGGTCGGCCAGACCATGAGGAAACCGTTCATCAAGTTCATCTGTCACTCGGCCTCCTACTTCACCTTCCTCTGTGAGTATTTCCCCCTTCTTCTTCTTCTTCTTCTTCTTCTTTTCTCTTTTTACATTCGATTTTTCACCCTATTTCCACACTCTTTGCCACTCTTGTCATCCGTCTCGCATCTCGTCACCGACCTTCTGCTACTACCGGTTCGACTTCTAAAATTAAATCGAACCTGGTTCACCACTTCCTCTTCTTTTTTTTTTTTTTTTTTTTTTTTGCCTCGAAAACGGACTTGGAGGATGTGCGTGCGCGCGCGTGTAACGCCTTTTTCGAAGTTAAGACAAAAGTTTATCCCCGACTTCGACCCGACCTCGTTTCTTTCACGTCTCTCGTGTTTTACCTTTCGGCACGTGAGCGAATCAAACACCGGCTTCTAAACAGTTTACAAATACCTCCCGCGAATACCTCTCACCACCAATAATAGCAGAGTGCGGTAATGCTCTAAATTTGAGGCATCGGCCACCACCATTCGCGATAAACCTGAAATCCAAATTTCCATCCGATTATTACCATCAAAATTCCTCGTTACCGCAACTATTACCGTAACGTTCCTCGAATTTCTTATTCGAATTTGACTATTTTTTTCTTTTTTTTTTTTTAACGAAGAAAGACGATCACCAACAGGATATTGAAAACTCGGCTCGTGGAATAACGAGATTAAGAAGACGAAGAGAAGAATGGTAGAGAGAGGGTTACAAGGGGTGTATGCTTTTTCGCGAAATGCGTAAATCGACCTCGAAGGCTAACGATATTTTGAGTTGATTTTCGAAGGAAAATTTCAGCGACGATTATTCGGGAACTAAGCGAGTTAAACTCGCTCGCGCGGCCAAACACCCGTAATAATGTTCTTCCGCTCGAGCAAATGAATCTAAATCCGGATCGAACGTTGCACAATCGCCGCCATCACGATTTTTTTTTTTTTTCCAATCAATCTCGTGGAGAACCGTCGCGATCTCTACCATTGAGTTGTCACGATGTTACAACATGGTTGGAGAAATAATTAACGAAAAACGTTTACGCGTTTTATCCGCAGTCATGTTGATTCTGGCTAGTCAGAGGATAGAGAGCGTGATTGGAAATTGGATGGGCAGGGACGTGGTGGAGCAGGATACAGTGCCGACGAAAAGGGGAGCTGCGCCTACCATCATCGAATGGTAAGAGGATATTTTTAAACCGACCTCGAATAAAAGGGTTGGGAAGAAGGAGAAGGGAGCGTGTTATTTTTCCTAAGAAACGTTTCCCCTAATGCAACCGTAAGGAATCCGTTCGACGACATTTTGCTTCCAGTTAAAATCCACCTCGGAGTCCCTCGATCGAAATAAAAATCTCCTCTCTCTTTTTCCCCTCTCTCGAAAATAAATATCCTCCAGGATATTTCGTCGACGATACTCGGCGAGTATCCCCCTCCCAGCCATCACCGCTATCCTCGCTATATTTCCCCGAGGGCGGCCAATTTGTTTGAAAATCGGGGGGGATAACTCCGAGTGATATCTGTCTTCCTTTCGAATTTAACACAGGTTCATCCTGGCGTGGGTCTCGGGCCTGATTTGGTCCGAGGTGAAGCAGCTGTGGGACGTCGGCCTCGAGGAGTACGTGAACGACATGTGGAACGTGATCGACTTCGTGACCAACTCCTTGTACGTGGCCACCGCCGCCCTAAGGGTGGTCGCCTACTACAGGGTCAAGTGGGAGATCGAGAAATCGGGATCGGAGGTCGAGCTCCAACGCGAACAGTGGGACACGTGGGACCCGATGCTCATATCGGAGGGTCTTTTCTCCGCCGCCAACATATTCAGGTCTTCCCCAGCTTCGAGTTCCAAATTCGCTTTTCACCCTCACCCTCCTGGCTGTTAATTTTGCAGAAAGAAATTAATTTTGTAAAAGGAAGAAAGAAAAAAGAAATGTAATCGCGAAGCGCTTTTTGGAGCGACGCCTCGTGAAAAATCCGCGAGATGCGATTAGGGAGATCGCTCTTTCGGCGTAAATTTTTCAATCCTCCCCCACCCCCTCCCTCCCTTTTTACGCGCGCATAAAGCGATCAAACGGGCGACTGTACCATCGATCTACTCTCTTCCAGCTCCCTGAAACTCGTCTACATTTTCTCGGTAAACCCTCACCTCGGCCCCCTGCAAGTCTCCCTGTCCAGAATGGTGATGGACATCATGAAGTTCTTCTTCCTCTACGTGCTGGTGCTGTTCGCGTTCTCGTGCGGTAAATCTCTGTCTTTTCTTTTCTTTTCTTTTTTTTAAATTCAAATTCGGACTCGACTCGTGGTCCTCTTGTTGATCCAGGTTTGAACCAGTTGTTGTGGTATTACGCGGATATGGAGAAGAAGAGATGCCCGACCGCGATGTCGTACGCCCCTAACGCCAGCGTCACCACCGATTCGAACGCTTGCATCGTTTGGCGTCGATTTGCAAAGTAAGAATTCACTCTTTTCTTCGCGATTTTTTATCGAGATGCTTTTTCCAAAACACGTTACGTATTAAATTAAGTCTGAACACAGACGAGACGAATTTTGCAAAAATTAAATTTTCTTCTTCTTCGTGCACAGCTTGTTCGAAACGACCCAAACACTGTTCTGGGCCGTGTTCGGCCTGGTCGATCTCGAGAGCTTCGAATTGGACGGTATCAAAGCGTTCACCAGGTTCTGGGGTATGCTGATGTTCGGCACGTACTCGGTGATCAACATCGTCGTTTTACTCAATCTATTGATCGCCATGATGAATCATTCCTACCAATTGATCTCCGTGAGTGTTATTTACATTTAACCCTTTATCGTCACACGACCCAATTTTGCTCGAATTCTTTCTTTCTTCCTTTCCTCCTCTCCAAAAAAAGGAACGCGCCGACATCGAGTGGAAGTTCGCCAGGAGCAAGCTTTGGATCAGCTACTTCGAGGAGGGTGGCACGGTCCCACCCCCGTTCAACATCATCCCCACCCCGAAGAGCGTCTGGTACATGGGCCAATGGCTGTACAGGAAACTGTGCGGGCACAGCAGAGCGGCCAAGAAGGAGCACATGAGGACGATCAGAGTGAGATTTCGTATTCGACTCGATGCGAATAACCTTTTTTCCACGAGGATCTTTTAATCCTTGATTCGATCCGACAGAGGAAGGTTAAGCAGGCGTCCGAGAGGGACTTCAGATATCAAAGCATCATGAGAAATTTGGTGAGGAGGTACGTGACGGTTGAGCAGAGGAAGGCGGAGAGCGAGGGGGTGACCGAGGACGACGTGAACGAGATCAAGCAGGACATCAGCGCCCTTCGTTGCGAATTGATCGAGATCCTGAAGAATTCCGGGATGAACACCTCGACGGCAAGCGGTACCGGAACCGGTGAGCAACTCGACGAAAACCGAATAAATTCGATAAATTCGTCTCTCCCCTTCCCTTCTTCCCTTACTCGCCCATCGCAATCTTTTTACTTGCTCTCGTTCGTAAATGCATAAAGCGAATTTTATAAGGCGAAATCCTCGCGTCGTGACACGACTACGAGGTTAAGGGAGGGGAGGGTCGCGAGCTTCATCCCCCGCAAATGAAAGTTCGCAAGTTCGTTACCACGACGGAACGCTATTAATCATTCGACCAACTCCGGTGGAATAATTAATGCGATCAAGGATCGTCTAGCGCGAATATTGTTTCGCAGTTGGTTACCCTGCCTCGTTACTCCACGCTACTAACGAACGAGGGAACGAACTCGTTCGGGCAGCCGAATGCGTCGAATCGTTCGTTTTCGATTTCGCTTCGATTCACATTTATATTCGTTTAAGTTTCCTTTTTTTCTTTTTGTTTTTTTTTTCAATAGTAGTAGTCTTAGAGTAGCTCCTTGGTTTTTCTCTCTGCCCCATAGACGGTAGCCTTAAAGAGCTGTCCATAGGTGCGGGGGGTAAGAAGAATCGTCAGAAGGAGCGGCGGCTGATGAAAGGTTTCAACATCGCCCCTCAACCGAGCGGGAGCGGCTCCCTTCCCCCCGTAGACGAGTTCGCGGCTTCGTTGCAACAGGCGCAACAGGAGAACTCGCACGAGCTGTTCGGCTCGACGTTGAGCGGTATATTCGGTCCGGGCACGACGCCCAAGAAGAGCCCTCACCACACGAGCACGAACAGCGTGCCAGGCCTCGGTACCAGCAGGCAGAGCCGTAGGATAAGAGGGAGCTCGAAGAAGAAGAGATGGGAGAATCTGATCGAGGCGGCCAAGGTTCGCGGCAAGGTTTCCAGGCTGATCGGTAAGTCCTCTCATCGAGGATCCTCGAATCGATCCTCCCCCTTCGCTTCGAGTTTGCTTCGAATACTAACGGGCCTCCCTCCTCCCTTCCTCCCGCCTTTTTCAGGCAGATCTCGTTCCGAGGATTCCGTGTACTCGCCCGCGTCCGAGGACGGGGGTTCCAGATCCGAGGGATCGACCGACTCGAAGTCGTCGCTGGAGCAAGGCGCGAACGACGGCCAACCGACGCACCATCCCCATCACGCACACCACTCGCATCACCACGAGGGGGGGCATCACGTGTTCCCTCACGGCCTAGGCGCGTTGGTGGCGCTTCGAAAGAAGCGGAAGACGTTCTCGGATTCGAGGTCCTCGACCTCGGGCATGAGGAGCGGAAGCGGCACCAATCCCATATACCCGTTGGCCACTGCCCTCGTCTCCAAGGTGTCGAGGAAGCAGCAACTGCAGAGGGCGAGCAGCGTGCCGACCAGGGGGCCGGAACTGGGCCAGCAGCCGATCCCGCCGAGGCGACACGAGGGCACGCAGAGCCAGCAGCCGAGCATCGACACTCCCGAGGGAGCGAGCGCTAACGAGCAACCCGGTAAGTCGGTCGACGATCGTTTCTCTCTAATAAATAATAACTCGTAACAAACGAACGAGCTTGGATAGAACGCCTTTCGCCACTTTCCAACGACAAATCGAACGAGGACGACGTTTGTTTATTGGGTTGGCAACTAAGTAATTGCGGATTTCAGTTGAAGTTGATGACGACCTAATCAAAGCAATAATCGATTCGGATCGTCACAGTACAACTCGTGAGATTGCAGAGAAGCTTCATGTATCGCATACATGCATTGAAAACCACTTAAAACTTGGCTATGATCAAAAACTCGATACATGGGTTCCTCACGAACTGAAAGAAAAGCATTTAACGCAACGCGTTAACAGCTGCGATTTGCTAAAGAAACGTAATGAAAATGATCCATTTTTAAAACGACTGATAACTGGCGATGAAAAATGGGTTGTTTACAACAATATCAAGCGAAAAAGATCGTGGAGCAGGCCACGTGAACCAGCTCGAACAACATCAAAAGCTGGTATTCGTCGAAAGAAGGTTTTGTTATCAGTTTGGTGGGATTACAAAGGAATTGTCTATTTTGAACTTTTACCACCTAACCGAACGATCAATTCTGTTGTCTACATTGAACAACTAACGAAATTAAACAATGCAGTTGAAGAAAAGCGGCCCGAATTGACAAATCGAAAAGGTGTTGTATTCCATTATGACAATGCAAGGCCATACACATCTTTGGTCACTCGGCAAAAATTATTGGAGCTTGGGAGTTTTGCCACATCCACCATATAGTCCTGACCTTGCACCATCCGATTACTTTTTGTTTCGATCTTTACAAAACTCCTCGAATAGTAAAAATTTCAATAACGATGATGATATCAAATCGTACCTGATTCAGTTTTTTGCTAATAAAAACCAGAAGTTTTATGAACGTGGGATTATGATGCTGCCTGAAAGATGGCAAAAGGTCATTGATCAAAATGGGCAACACATTACAGAATAAAGTTATTTAGTTCCATGAAAAAATTGTCTTTGATTTTCCAAAAAAAAATCCGCAATTACTTAGTTGCCAACTCAATATTTACTTGCGCGAGTTTATAGCAAGAGTCCGTCCCGTAGACAGGTTTGTTTGTGTTGTTTGCGAAGTAGTTCCGGCGGCACCGCTGACACCATCGACCACCGAGGAGAGCGTGGCCGCGAGCACCTCCCTCCCTGCGACCATGAAGAGGAACGGGTCCGCGACTCAGCTGCAACGGCTTCCGGGCATCGAGCCGATATCCGGCCACGACGTGTCCGGGGGATGGCTCTGAGAGGATCCGAGCGTCGCCCCCGGGCGACGTATCAACCATCGTGGGACGTGACTCGCGCGTGAACCGAGTTGCGAAAATCAACGAAAGCTGGAACGACGACGACGACGACATCGATCGAGGCATCGTGGTCGTCGTGGCACACGCACAATGATGCCTTTCGCCGGCAAACCGATTTCGCCGTGACAAACAAACACTATAGATATATATATATATATATATATATATATTATTATGTAAATGTATATTAATTATTAATAAGCGACGTCGGCCGTGAAATCTCGAGCTAAACATCGTCGACCCATCGAAGACTCTATTCCCTTCAACGTTTCGAGGACGTAACGCGAGGAGGAGAAGTTCAACTTTGATACGCGCCAACTTTCTCGATTTTTTTCCTTCTCGGGAACAGGAGAGATTAACTTTCGCGGCGCTTCAGTCATGTCATCCAAAACGAAAACCATATGAAAACCGTCCCCGAACTTTTTTTTCGGGGAATACGCGTATTTATGAGGGGACGGAGAAGGGAGAAAGATCGTCGTTAAGACGTTCCTCCCCCCGTCGCTGAAAACTTTCTTCTCGGCGATCTCCCGATTTATCGCACCTTTCTGACGGCGAAAACGTAGGAAAGTTTCCAGCGATCGCGCCAACCAAGAGTTAATCTCGTCCGTCGAGTGTCGCCACCGATGATTTTGTACCACGTCTTATCGCATACTATTACTATACTATTACTATACTAACTAACTGCTACTACTGCCAGAACGGGAAAGGGCAAATTGGGTCGGCGAGGAGGAATTTAATCTAGTCACCGGTCTAGTCGAAAAGAAGAGGATCACGACGATCGGTCGCGTTGTTGGCGTTTACCTTTCAAAGGACAATTTATTAGATTAACGATTTTGGATTAACGATGGAAATTCTGGAAATTCTGGACCCATTGCGACGAATTTATAATCGCGTTGTTGCTTCAGGAAGCTGGTCTACTGAAGATAGGGAATTTATCTTTTTTTTTTCGATCCTCTTCGTAACAATTTTTCCTTTTTTCCTCTTTTCCTTCAACCAAACTCTAGTCAACGATCCAATCGTTACGTATTATCTTTCCTTCCTTTCTCCTTTTTTTCTCTCTCCTTTCCTAAGTTAAAAGCGCCACGGAAGGAAAGGAACGGTCTCGGCTCGAATTAATTAAAGTTATGATAAATTGTTGTTTCTTGGGGAACAATTGCCAAACCGATTAAGAAACCTTAGTATTTACCCAAGCGATCGAAATATATATATATATATATAGCCGAGAAAACCGAGGAAGATTGGAACGATCTCGTCCAATTTCCTCCGTGACGAAACACCCGTTTCTAAACAGAGTCAGTTTCTCGCGTTCATCCCTTTCCCCTTTTGTTAACACGAGCATAAAAGCGCGAGAAGGTAGGAGAAGGAGGAGGAGGAGATAAGAGATGTGACACGACCAAAGAAAAGAAAAGAAAAAAAAAAAAAGAAAAAAAATACGAGGAACGAGGAGTGTAGAGTAGTCGAGTAGAGGCCTAAAACAGATTAAGATCCGTACTATTTCCTAGATATTACGTGTACTTACGTATGATGATAACGTAATATAATTAATGTGAACTCGGTGTCAGGGGCGCGGAACGAAGGATCCACGCACGTTTCAAGGATCCACTCGAATTTCATCCTATTTTCTGTCCTATTCGAGTTCGCGGACCTGACAACACCGTGCGTAACAACATACTATACCGCCTACGTGTATTATTTATGAGATTATTATTATTATTATTATTATTATTATTACTACTACTATTATTATTACTATTATTACTGTTATTATTATTATTATTACTGTTACTATTATTATTATTATTGTCATTGTCATTATCATTATTATTATTATTATTATTATTATTATTATTATTATTATTACTACTATTACTATTGTAAACGTAAAGTTAGATTAGTATTTGGTAAACAGTGCGTGTTATCTTGCGAACGGTTATATTATTGTAAAGGGGCAAGGAAGAAGAAAGAAAAGTGAAAGAAGGGAGAGTAAGAGGAAGGACGAGAGAAAGGAGAGAGAGGGAGATACTTGTACTATACATTGCGAAACGAGGGTACACGCGAAACGGAACCAAAACCAAGTTTTATTAACGAGTTAAGCCGATACACAATAGATCGTAACACAACTTGGAATATAAAAGTTGAGGACGAATCATAGAATCTAGCGGAATTTTTTAACGATCGAAATTAAATATCGTTTCCGATAACAGCGCAGCATCCATCACGAGAGAGGATCTCGAGGAATATCTTTTTATAGGGGACACGCCGATATATATATATATATATATCGAGGGAAGAAAGTATAGAAATTACGAACGCATTTTTTAATTGGTTTCGTATTTCTTAATTTCTTAAAAGAAAAAAGAAGAAGAAAAGAGAAAGAAAGAAAGAAGGAAAGAAAGAAAACTCGAGGATATAACTCGATATTACGAGTAAATTATAATTATCGATATCGATTCGAATATTAGCGAGAGGAATATTAAAGAGAAACAAACGAGAAAAAAAAAAAAAAAAAGAATACACGTAACAAAGAAGCTAAGTAATACGCTGGAGAAAAATTAATAATTGAAAAGAGAGCTTCCCCCCCCGCCCTCCCCCGCCGTTTGTTTTTCGCAAACTTCAATCGCCCCGTGGCCATCGAACGTTTCGAAAGCTACTTCGGTCTCGTGAAAGTTTCGTTTGGCGCAGTTTGTTTGGACAAAGGAAAAAGAAGAAAAAGGAAAGGAAATATTTGAACGGCGGCGATCGGGGCGATCGATTTCCAATTTTTTTTCGATTTTTCCATTTCGGTTTTGCGTATCGTAGCCCAGCGTATTATTCGAGTAACTCGATTGAGAGTAGAAAGATCACGAATGACCATTAATAAAATACCATTTATTCTGATACATCGGTTTATTTCATACCCATCATGTCGTGTGTAAAAAAAAAAGAAGACTACAAACTAACAAACTCCGTTCTTCCCTTCGAAATTTTCCGTGTTCAAAAAGAAGAAGAAGAAAAAAAATAAAAACATATCGATCCTGCTGCTTCTTCCAATTCCTTAATCTCGGTCCTTCGTCTTATTTCGTTCGTCGTTTCAGACGTGTTAAAAAAAAAAAAAAAAAAAAAAAGGGAAATTATCCTTTTCTTTCGAAATTATTATTCGCATGGCGCCAGCTGACACCTGGATCGACGCTGAAGTTTCTTGGGACAAGGATTCCCTCCGTTTCGTGCCTCTTGCTGAACATTTCAAATCAAATTTAACTTTCGTTAAACTAATCTCGTCGAAATATCGAATCGATTTCCAAACTTATTCCGCTCACCTGAATCGTGCGGAAACTGGTCACGCGCCCTGTCCCGCAAGAAACGCTGCAAGGTGTCCAAGGTGACCAGCCACTCACGACGCAGTGGACAGGTGGCAGAGCCGGCGATATCGGGGCGACTTGAACGTCGGTTGTGTTCAACGGCTGTCCGCTGAGAATCGCTCGCACCTGAAAATAAAGTAAACGAACACTTTCCTTTCCCCTCACCCCGTTGACGATCTTGCTCTTTAACGAGCGGAGCGAGTTCACTCACGATGCCACAAGTATTGTTGCACTCCTCGGCCGTCAAGAAGTTGTTCCTGTTGCCGCGGCAACCGCCGTACACGAACGGCACGCACATCAACTTTTGAGGAACGAACGCCCATCTCTGGAAATATCCCCTGCAGGGTCCAGCGTTCGGTTCCTCCATGCAAACCACTACGAACAGTGATAAATCTAAATTACTTGTTCTCTCGTTTTTTTTTTTTTCCTCTTTAAAATTCGTCGTTGCAAACCTTTGGCAGTCGCCATGTCGAAGGTGCAGTCAGCCTGGTCCAAACAGGGCCGTTGCTGGACCAGTTCCATTCTCGAGGAGCATTCTTGCTGTTTGGACGGGTCGACCATCAACAATCGGGTTCTTAATTTCACGCCTTTCCCGCACGAGGCGCTGCACGGGGACCAATCCGACCAATCGGTCACCTGTGAAACGAGTTTCCACCATTTCCCGGGCAAAGTATCGAGAAATTTTTAAAAAGGGCGAATACGAATGAAACGCGTGGGTGAGAAATACCTTGCAAGCGGGATCGATCTGTTCCTCCAAACCGGGCGAGCAAGCCGGCTCCATGCATTTCACTTTCTCCACGAGGTACACGTGAGGACACCGTTTACGGCCCATCCGATCCTTGAACCTCCTCGTCCTCATCTTTATCCCCACCCCGCACGAGGAGGAGCACTCCGACCAGTGGCCCCAATCGGTCGTTTCGCAGAAAGCATCGTTGTTACCACCTGCCAACGAGCCAACGCCATCGTCCGTGTCCTCCTCGCCTCTGAAATCGACTTCTCTGATATTCCATCTCTCTCGCAAAATTACGTGTAGAGAATTGTCAAGACGACGAGCTTACGAGCATTCGGGGATCGAGGAGACGCACATCTCCTTGGAGACCAATTGTCTGTTACACTTGAACATGGCTGCCTTCTCGGGCATCAAATACGACCTGGTACGCATTCTCAATCCTTTGCCGCAGCTGACCGAGCAGCTCGACCATCCCGTGTACTCCGTGGTCTGACACTCGGCTGTGAGCAAACAACAAATTCGGAATTGAGACCGCGTGTCTGGTTAGAAAGAAGAAACGGCGGCGAGGAAACTTGGATTGGACGAAATTTGGATTGTACGGTACGCCTGACAGTGTCCTCGGTGTTCTCCGCGACCTCGAGCTGAGCGACCTGCTGCTGAAGAACCTCCTCGTCGCAACCCCGCGGAATGATCTTCTCCCTGGTCAAGTACAACCTGGCAAGTGGCAGCATCGGTCTTCCGCTGGGGTCGTAGAAAGGGGACCTAGGATCCTCGGGGTACAACGTGGTGATCGGTTTCATCTTCTCGCGCGGCGTCGTCTCGGAGTTCGGCGACATGTAGGAGATTCCATTGTCGGTGCCAGCGTCCCAGGGGTACAGGTCGATTATCTCGCTTTTCGTCCAGCTGCAATCTTTCCTGCATAGATTCAGTTTGCTGACGCCGACCACCCAGTCCGGGGACGGTCCGAACATGGAAGCCACGGAGATCATAGGACGTTTCCTGTCCACTCTGGAGAGTAAAAACAGAGAGAGAGAGTAAAATTGTATTTTTAAAACTGCCATTCCTTTTTTTGCAGAAAAAATTCAACGAGGGATCTTCTCGGTTCGTGGGAGCAAAGGATATCTTGCCTGAAGTTAGTGGTCGTATTGCTGTTTACATTAGGGTACCACAGTCCAGCGGCTTTGATGAGGGTTCTTAATTTGTTGGAATTAGCTCTGAGCTCGGTCTCCACGCCGGACGCGGATCCCCACTCGGCCAACTGGCGGAAGCCGTCCGTGGCTACGTGGTCCTTGCCCCAGAAGGAGAAGCTCGGCACATGCGAGGCGCCGATCAAGTCGCTGAAGTGGGTCAGCCAAACGGAGAACGGGAAGTCCTTTGGATGGGTCACGTTCGACCAGATTCCCTCCATTATCAACTGGAAACGAGGGAGAGGAATCTGTGAGAAGTCGCCGATATTCCGATATTCTGGCTTTCAGAATGACAGATCGTGGTTCCACGACTCTGGTATCAATTGTTGCGCAACTGTCACGGAGCTTGTTACGTTCTTTTACTTTATCGTTTCTTTACTCTGCTTACTTTCGTTTCACCGCGAAAAGTAACAGTTTTGTTCGTACATATTTCATACTCGTTCCATATTATATTTCACTTAAGTTTCTAGATTCATACACGATATTCTTCGATATCTAATAATAATCGGATATAATTTTTCTAAACTTGATGTTTAACGAAAATCTCTCAGGCAAATCTCAATCATTCAAGAGTTAGTTTCGAGGTTCTCTAATCCTCGACTTATCATTCGTCTGACTCGAAAAACACGTATATCGTTGAATTCCTCTTTTCCAAACGCACAAAGAGATCCATCTATAGCCTTGCGCGAAATGAAATATTTATTTGCATCTCTACGACAGCGTTTCTTTCCAATAAAATCCAATAGATCGACAAATACAATTCGACGATTCGAGAAACGAGTCGATCGAGATGAATAAAATTAATTTGATTACTACATTACTAACCGAGTACTTGGCCTCGTCGCAGGCGCAACACTTCTCCCCGTCCAAGGCCTCGACCTCGCTGGAGTCCATCTCGCAGAAGGTCTTGGTCAAAGCTCCATCCTCGGCGTACCAGCGCACGTTATTCTCCAAGACCATGGCTGTGAATATAACGCATCCTGATCCTGACGGCGGTGCCCTCCACATCACTTGGACCTTGGCCAAGGTAAGAAGACGGGTTTATACACGCGGCTCCAGTTGCGGGGAAATTCTCTGCCCGAATAACGATAACGCGGTGGGATCAAACGTATCTGACGGTTGGCCGGTGGCCAACCGTCAGAAATTTATCCGTTATCTGCGCGTTCTCGCCCGTTATCCACCCAACCTCGTAAACCGAATCTTTTTAATAGAAAAAAAAGAAAGAAAGAAGAAGAAAAAGATTCTATAAGGAGCAATTCACCTCGTTCTTCGGATAATCTGACGCTTCGGATATGGTATTGACGCAATCTTCGTTGAACGTGGTCAAACCATCGGGGAACAGTTGGAAGTATCCCACCCGAGCCGTGGGATTACTCGGCGCGTGTTGCGAATTCACGGAGAGGGTGAAGTGCGTGAACTGTTGCAATCTCTCGTGCGTTTGCGAGCCTGAAATCGAATTTTGTAAGATGAACGAAGGATCGTTCTTCCCTCCTTTCGCTATCCATCATCATTATATTCGTTCCAATTTTTTTAATCCAATGAACAATTTCATTCGTCTATAATAAAAAAAAACGAACGAGACATTTGTTTCGTTTCGTTCAAAGAAATTTGTAAAACGCAATTTGTACGTCCAATCACTGGAAATCAACCAGTGTCGGTTCATTACGGTACGTGATAGCGAAAGGGTTGTATTACACGGTTGCAGATATCTTTTTAGGGGGAGGGGAGGGAAAATCGTTACGTTACCTTGCAAACTGATCGTGTAAACAGCGTTGGGAATATATTTGTCAGCCTTCCCGCTAACGAGTATCCTGTAACCACCGTCACCCGTGGTCCTCGATGCGGAAGTTTGTTCCGCGGTCGGTCTCATAGGGCATCCGGCCTGCACCGTGATCACCAGACACGCTGTCACGGTCAGGAGCAACATGATGAAGCTTGAAATGATCGATGCCCTCGATTCTCTGTCTCAACACAAATTATAATATCCGACTACAGTCGATACAATCAACAACGATAATTTGTCCCCGTGGACGAATTGGGGCGACTAGACAGCGCGTTGAAATTAAAAAAAAAAAAGAGTAAACTCAACAGGCGACGTCAAGCAAGGTGTATCGTTGTTTTAAAGACATCGTTGTTATTTTAATCTGGTAAAGCGTTATGTTATTTTTCGCAATAAAAGTGGAGATTTAATTTAGGAGGTGTCCTGAGAAAGAATTTCGAAAGGAGATTCATTCAATTTTCCGAATCGATTCAGGTCTGTTTTCTCTCTCTCAAAGATTTTTCTCCGATCGATCCGCATGCGACACGCGTCTCTCTTTCGTTTGCTTCCTCGACACGACACGTATGAAAACATGGAATTACGAGACACAAGTCTGTATAACTGTGATCGTGACGAGAAACTTCAACGCTTATTGCGATCGATCGAACACAGGGGACAGGATAATAAACCGAAGAATACTCTTCTCCGCGATATTTTAGATTTCCATTAACGGTCTTTGCTCGCTTATTCGAATAACGACTCGAAATACAAAATACCTCCTTCAGAATTTGACAACGCGTGTTTGGATTCGATCGAAAACCATCGTGACGTTTCGTTCCGTCCGTCAAATATATATAATGGCAAGTACACGTTACGAAACGACCTGTGCATCTGTTGATGGCCAGATATGTATCTCGAAACGCGAGGTGGAACATTCCCTGGATACGTAGGACGATGGATCGTGAACGACAGGTGAAGAGTAGGAGAGGCGAGTCGCGTGGAAGACTCGCGAGCGAGAGAGAGAGAGAGAAGAGTACAATAACGATGGAGGCAGAGGTCTAGAAGAGATGCATCGGATTACGCGCGAGCGTGGAAGTGGGTCGGGAGTTCGAGACCTCTTTCTCTCTCTCTCTCTCTTTCTCTCGAGATGGCCGTTTCTCGACCATGTAGGTGTATAGGTTTCTAGAACGATGGACTCGTGTAGAGGAAGAAACAGGGACACCGGCGCGTTTCGCGAGCGGAAACTCGTACACGTGCTTCCGCGGATCCCACTTCGAAAGTTTCGATCGAGTTTAATCTTTGGATACTTTCATTCACGGACAAGGCTGGCGAACAGGTTAGGAGAAAAAGGAGAAGATCGAAAAGCGGAAAGTAAGAGTGGATGGAGGATGGAAAAGCGACGAAATTTTTAGAATAGGAACAGTTGGACGAATAAACTTACGATGAGAGATTGGATCGAAGTAGGTGGTGTGGAGGGGACGAGTTGACGAGTCTTTAAACGGAATAATAGTTAGTCGGCGAGTGTCGAGTCGACTTCGAATCTGCTTTGTTCTCGTGAGAAATTCTCTGTGCGCGAGAATATTTTTTTTATCGCGAGAGAAAAAAATATATATATATATATACATCAACTTCGTCGATTTCGTATTTATCGACGAGGCGAATCTCGATCGATAAAGGAGGAAAAGTTTTAATCGATCCGTACCTTCTTCTTCGTCCAATCCTCTCAGTCGAGTCACGAATTCTCGCTCGCGCGAATTTTCACCAGAGAAAACACGTATACGTTTATTGAAACGACGAATTCCAACCGGTCGCGATCGATCGTAAATTTCGTGGAACGTACGAGCCGTGAAAAGAAAATGATCGCAGCGCGTCCGACGACTCTCGTTCTTCTTCGCCAGTCTTCTTCTACGATTTCACGCCCCTCGCTGAATTCGCCCGTGACTCATGACCGCCTATTCGCAATTAAAAGTAATAATCGTGCGCGGAAAAAAAAACACGTAAAAATTTTTCAAATAAAATCGCGAAAATCGATCGCGGTGATTGATGTTCGTTGTTACAAGAAGTTACGATTATGCAAGCGGTCTCGTGTTTGTCGATCGTTCGAATTTTTTCGCGTTACGAATATAGAAACGGAAGGAAGATAAGCGACGAGTGGCTATGTGTGTGTGTGTGTGTGTGTGTGCGGCGTGTATATTCGCCGTTTCGAAATATAGGAAGAAAGTAATAAAGTCTCGGCGAAATGGAAGGTGTCGAAACTTGAATTTACTCGAGTAGTACACGTTGGAGAAACGACAAATCGTTTATCGATAGACGAGTTTATAGATTGAATTACCGGATCCAAACCTCGTCGAACAAGACAATTTCCTCCGAGAGGAATTTGGCGAAATTATCGCGAAAAGTTTATTTTCTCGTGAACTTTTATCGCGCGATTTCGCGGAAAAGAAAAGAAAAGAAAAGGAAACTCCGACGGAGCGTCTTAACGAATTAGAAGCGTCGAACGAAACGTGACTTTTTTCCACGTTTATGGATTAAATTTTAACGATTACCTAACGTTACGAGAATCCACGAATATACGTGCAATGGTATGGAATGATAAAGCTTGATTTCTTTTTTCCCTTTTGAGAATCGATGACAACGAATGAAAAAGAGAAGAAACGAACAAAAAAATCTCACTTCGCGACTTTTTGAATCCGTTTTTGAATTATCGCACGTAATAAAAAAGAGGAGAAAGAGAAAATTTAAAATCGCACACCTGCTACGCCACTGTGCCGATGGCCTGAAAGACGGACAGGCGATTGCTTTCTTTCGGTTTTCTTTTTTCCGCGCGGGCAAACGACGAAAAAGTGGAGGTTCGCGTAGACGAATAAGAGCAGAGCAACCGAGATGCAAGAACGATCGGGCACGACTAAACGAGATGACGAACCGGACGGCCGGTATCGCGGATCAGGAAAGTTAGCGGCGCCGATTCGAAAATGTCTACTGCGGAAGCTCGCCCCGCGCTTTCGATCTCTCCCTCGAAATCTCGAACAGAATTCGAGTCTGTCGATAAATTGTCGTGCACAGGATTGTTACGCGTTTCCCGCTTCTTGAATTCGGATGACTTCGATAAATGGAAAAGATAGAGGAGGAAAAATGATAAAAAAAAATCTACCGTTTTCGTTTAATTCAAGCGAATTGAAAAGAAACGGTTTAAATGGAACATTATTGTGGACATTGTTTTTCGAATATTTACGATTATTTTTTGGATATTTAAAACGATTAAATTAACGATATTGATTGAGTCTCGTACATGGAGGATACGCAGCAGCGCGACAAACCAACGGCAAACCACTCGGCGGACATTATCTCGAGTCATGAGGTCAGTTTTGAATCGTCGTATCTCCCTGGAAGTAGCTTCAACTTTCAGATAACGCGTTCTAGATAGTAGAACCCACGTCCGCGTTTGCTCAATATTTTCTTTTTCCTTCGACCAATTCAGGGAACTGTCTATATATCTAATTATTCAATATTGTAATTCTGTATCTCGTAGAGAAATTAGATCTACGTAATAATAATAAGAGATTTTTCTTTTTGATAATCACGCATCGACGGATTGAGAAATGTAATTATAATTATAAAAATTCTTATCAAAAACTCATTATTAAAATTTCCTTCGAAAGATTAGAAGATTAAAAGATAGTAGAGTTAACTCCGTTTATAAACACGCATAGCTTCAGTAAGAGCGAGATAAAAGAAAAAAAAACATATCGTGCTATCTTCCTCTTAAAACGAACCAAGCTGACCAACCTAGGTCTAAAACGTTTGGTCGACTCGTATCGTTCCCTCTTACGAAACGCTTCGCGCATGGAACAAAAATAAACGCGCATTCGAAAGGAGCGCGTCGTTGGCGCGTCGGTGGCGTCATCGCGATTCGCATGCGCGAAATTATCGAGCGGCTGTGACGAGCGAGAGTCGAGTCGTCGGTTTCGTTGTCTGTCCCTCCGCCGTGGCGAGCGTAAACTGAACGGTGCGTGGCGTGACCGTGCGAGTAAGAGGCGAGCAGTAGCCTGAGCACGAGCGAATCCAATCTCGCGACGGCAACGAGTCTCGGCTGAAGAGAAAAAAACTAAGCCAGTATGGCCACCTCGAGGAGAAGATCGCGCATCTAACAACGGGAGGCGAGATGCCGATCTCAGCCGGTTCGCGGCTGACCTCTGTCGTTCCGTTCGGTTCCTACGTGACCACGTCTCTCGGCTGGCCGTGATTCGAGGGAAACGCGCGCCTCGCCTCGCCTCGTCTCGCCTCGCCTCGCTCGCTGTTGTCTCTCTCTCCGAGTGATCGTGGCGACAGAACGCCAGCAGGAATCGCGGCGTGAAAGCACGAGGAGGGCTGGGCATGGCCACTCTGGCTGGCAGCTCGTCGTCGGGCCTGGCCAGGCCACCGACCATGCTGGAGCAGCTTCTCGAGGAGATCAACTTTCAGAGGACCAAGGAGCTCCGACAGATGCTCAAGGATGGTTCGTATGGTTTCGAAACTATGTATTCCGATTCATTAAAGAATTAAGCTTCCGAGTCGATGTTTTTAAAAACGTTTCGTTTTACGCGGGTCGTTGGGGGAGCCGTGTCGAGAGGGGGAGGAGGGAGTGCACGCGACGAGGGTGTGTTCCTCTCCACGGAGAGGGACCACGGTGCCTTTTGTTCGGCTGACGAGGGTGATTTAACGATCGATCATCGTGTACGAGGGGAAAACGAGTAGAAACGAGTATATGGTGCTCTTCGCTTCTATTTACCTCCGTTTAGGCAACGTTTATTTTCGGTAAACCGCGTATTCCTTCGCGTACACGTCTTCGTCCACTGTGCCGTTTCACTCTCCACTGTAACTTTAATAATTTCGAGTGAAAGGCGAAAAAGAATCGATTTGCAATAAATTTGCATTCTTAATTATACAGTGTAGGCTTAGATTGGAAAAACATTGGAAGGGAAAACAAGCGCGATATGCGATGTTAATGCATGCGTGTCTAATGTAATGTTGTTACGTATTTTGTTTTCTTCTTTTCCATCACTTTCTATTTCGAATATCCTCGAAATCGCGTTTATCAATCGATTATCTTTCGATTTCGCGTGTACGTTTCTTTTTGCCGCGCGTAGGATACAACGTTTACGAATAATTCTTACATATACCGGTTCGTCGTTCCATAAATGTAACATGACGCGACGCGGTGTCAACAAGCAATTATACGCACGCTGCGCGTACGTATGACTCAACGCCATTTCCTCTTGGATAAACAAATGCTCATTTCCATTCTTCAAACGATGGATTTTCAAACGAAACATTCTTTTTTTTTTTCCTCAACGATTGAAAATTAATATAAAAATTAACGCAACCGTATACCCACGCATCGACGAAAAGATTTAATTAACAAACTATTTATACAGGATCGCGAGCTATTTTCGCTTTGAACAGCCGGAAGGTCAAGTTTTATCCAAGTTTTTAATAAAGTCCGTGCAACCCTTTAATAAAGCGGATGAGGGAATGGTTGAGATGTCGAGGCTGACAATAGAGAGGCTGCAATTAAATACTCGTGGCACATTCTTATCGATTATCGATTGCCTCGGAGATTCGGTCGCGGCTAGTTCCTGTTCCCCCTTGAGAATTATTTCGTCTCGGTGCTCCTTCATCGTATAATCGTCGAGTTGACCGCGTTATTGCCGTTAATTGAAAATATCAATCTTTATTTTTTCTCCTCTTCTTCCATCCATTTGACCTTTCGCATCCTTTATCACCCTTTATTCTCTTCTTCTCGTCGAGCTCTAATCGAACGTTTGTTTTTTCTTTCTTTTTCTTTCTTTTTTTATTAATCTCTCGTCAATGTTCCATCCCGCAGACTCCGGCTTCGTGATACTTCAAGGTACAACCTACTGGACGGACCTGTTTGTCAGGCACTTCCTCTTCCAGGCAGAGCACACGATCGACGGCGACGACTTGCTGTTCTTCGTGCGAAAGAAGCACGTGAAGACGTCGTCGAGATACTTGCCAAAATTCGAGACGGAGGTGGACGTGTTCCGGAAGGACAGCAAGAAGCTACCTATCGGCGATCCCGACATCGATTGGGAGGAAACCGTGTACCTGAATCTGGTCGTGCATCAATTCGACTACACGCTCACCTTGGCTATCTGCACAAGGACGAGCCCCAAGGAATTGCAAGTGAGCCCTTATTCTTCCCAGAACATTTTCCAATCTTTCTTCCAATCTTACTACAATCTTCTTTTCTTCTTTTCGTTTAATTACAAATAACCGTTTTCAGGTATTGCGCAGGCACTCGCAAAAAGTGTACGCGAGCCCCAGCCGAAGACGAATGGACGCGAAGGGTGATCTCGAGGAGATGACCTACCCGCACATATGCTTCATGGTGGACAATTTCGACGAAGTTTTCTGTGATATTCTAGTCAGGGACGGGGAGATGGTGTGCGTCGAATTGGTGGCGTCCGACAGGGAGGGCGCGATTCAAGGTGTAATATTTCTCGGCTCTATCAGATACGACGCCCTGAAGAAAGTATACGACGCCAGGGTACGTATCGACCTTTACAGAATATACGCCTTCACATCGCGCCTGCTATTTTAAACGAACCTCGCCCGCTTTCACTTCCAGTCCAGCTTGAGCACCAAAATGGCGCAGCGAATGACCTTTGGCCTGTTTTCCGGCGCGGCCTCCCAGCGCATAGAATTCGTTCGAATGAAGGGGCCTCGTGGTACGATAGGAAACGTCTCTGCTCTCCAAAAAGAACAAATCTCTCTCTCTCTCTCTCTCTCTCTGTGTTTCGTTTCGACCAAATAGCGCTACACTTTTTCGTACTTTTCAGGGAAGGGGCACGCGGAGATGGCTGTGACGAAGCCGAAGGGTTCGGGGGCTGAGACACCGACCTCGGAGCCCGGCTACTGCGCCACCGATTCCCTGTGGGACGCCGACTGGGACGACGCCGAGGAGCTGTTTTTGTATCGGCATCAACGAAGGCTGTCCGACCCGAGCGCGAATCTGAACAATTTCGTGCGCGGCGGGTGGAGGACGAAGCCGGATACGGCCGCGACCAAGGCAAGGTCGGAGAACGAAGGTCTGGACTCGATGGCGAACGGGTTGAACGAAATCGAAGCAGGAGACGTCCGTGACGGTAACTAGAAAATCTCTGAAATATCCACCAATTGGAAGTACGTCGGAGTCGATGGCGAAGCCCCTCCGGGACGGAAAGTCGCGAAAGACGAAGGACGAATTTTCTCTACACTCTCTTTCTCACTTCTCACCTTCTTCCCGTTCTCTCTTGTGCCTGCGCCCCTCAGAATCGACTGTGCATGCTGTTGTGTTATCGTATATATCTGTGTACTCTGCACATTTCTCTTCTCTCGATAGTCTTGGCCGACTCGATCCACCCAGCTGTCTGATCTGATTCTCCACGACTTTAAATTTTATTCGCAAGTATACATACTTTACTTACTCGTTGGTAATCTTTCTTGATATTTTGCTCGCGTTTATTGAGGGTTTTCTTAGCGGGTTTTTTTCGCAAAATTTCCACGATGGAAGCTCCCGGTAGTTGCATGCTTCCAACGATATATATATATATTCTTTTTTCTTTGGTATTTTTACTTTTTTCGCGCAAATGGTCGCAAAGATGGACATCATCCTTGCGGCCAATCTTTATTAATCGTCGAGATACGAAGCTCGAGCTCTGGTTCCGAAGAATCCAGTTGATCCGTGCTCTTGTATTTCCTTCAGACCGTCCATCAGCGCCACGAGACGCGGTGTTTCGATACGTTTGCAGATCTATCGCTGTTTTTCGTCTCGAAAAGCGCAGAGAGAAACGAGAACGGAGATTAAAAAAAAAAAAAAAAAGAGAGAGAAAAAAAACAGAAAACACACGAGGAGAAACGGCTGTAGACCACCACCACCACCAACACCATCACGCGCGAATCTCGATTACAATTTTGTCACGAAATGGGAAAGAAACGAAAACAAAACAAAAAAAAAGAAGGAGATACGAACGGAAAAAGAAATCGAAAGAAAATAAAAAAAAAATAAAAATAAAAAAAGAAAGAAATACCTTGTCTCTAATCTGTGTCACGTGCCATTCCGGCTCTTTCCTTTGTAGCCGACCTACAGGATAGCAGCTGGGGCGGCCGGGGCTCACCAGGAAATCACAGGAGTCCGCACGTCAGGCGACGAAGATCCCCTCACGTTCCCGCCAGGCAACAACGCCCGAAACACAAGCAACAACGTAACTCGTGGGAGCGTAGCGAAAACGAGAACGGAACGTCGAATCACAAGGAGGCCTATCGCGACCACACACACGGTGAGCGTGCTCCTGCGTCTTTCTTCAATCTTCGTCTCTCCCGCTAAATAAAATAGAGAACATTCTATCATGATAACGATATATATATATAAACGTAAGCGACAGAGACGAAGGGATGAAATTATCGCAGAGAAACACGGCACGAGCGCGCCCACTGTGAATCGCATCGAATCGATACGAATTGTCCGGTTGGTGGCAGGCCTCCAGAATCACCGGCACAACCATATCGAGGTCGGTAGCGAGATACTCGTTCCCGCGGCCCCCTGCCTGACGGACGACAACGTGAGACAGAAGCTGGACGCGGGCGCGATACTGGTGCACGGGAAGGAGGAATTGCCGTTTGCGGGCTACGAGGAGGCGGACAATAACAGGAAGCGAAGGCCGTACAGCACGGGCCAGATCAATCACGAGCGGGTCAACAACCTGGAGAACGACGAGGAGCAACGGCGGCTGAGCGACGACGAGTTGGTCAGGGTCCGCCGCGCGGAGGGGGGGCGCAGGCGTCTACGCTCGGCCGGCTCCGACCAGGAGGAATACTACACGGGGCGGAACAAGAACAGAAACGAGGACCAGTTGAGAGATAGAAACGCGAACGCGCGAATTACGCGCGGCAACGTGACCGCGCACAGGCAGAGCGCCACCCTGCCCAGAAGGAGGCGAAGACGAGCGTTGTCGGGCAGCTTCGCGGGCAACCCACTACCCCCGCACCGTGTCACACCAGACGGAACAGCTATCTACTATTGGTGCGAGCTCCCGCGCCGCCCCGGCTCACAGGGTAAATTCTTCTTCCCCCCTGCTCAAAAAAAAAAAATAATAAATAAACACCTCTACACCACATATATACGCGTGTTATGTATATATATATATATGTATGTATATGTAGCGATCACGACGCGTTGATGCACGCGTGTTGATCCGTGAACGACCGTTTCTCTTTTGCGGATTTTCCCGCTTTTCTCGAGTGAACAGAGATGGGCAAGATGGTCTCAATAATGGTTTCGATAATCACGGGTGAATCTCGTTGGCACGTCAAAGTATTGCTCTCGAAATCTGCGATGCGTTAAGAGTTGATAATATTCGAAAATAAACGTTACATTCGAGGGTTTTTTTTGTTTGTTTCTTTTTAAGATAAAAATAACTTTGCTCGAAGAAATTTTTCGCTTGGTCGATTTTTAGTGCTCAACTCTGCCTCGTGAAAAGAAAAAGAAAAAAACAGAGTTTTGTTTCCGGTAAGTGGATTCTGTCGCGTGACCAGAGAGTTATGTTTCGAAGCATGGAGTTTGTTTTATTTATATCTCTAGGATTACTTTTTTTTTCTTTTTTTTTTTTTTGCTATGGCGAGAATGTAAATTGAAATTTTTATATGCGCAGGATAACGGTCGTTCATCGAGCAGCTCGTGTGCAACACCCGAAAAATGTTGCAGTCATGTTGTCCATTGTATTCAATCCAATTCTTGTATACATTCATACATTCCTGCTTAGGAACGTGGCAACCATGCTCAATGACTGTGTTTATGTGAGGATGGTGAAATTACAATGGCAACCGGGGATGACTTCTAATCGAACAAATTCTAATCGTGATTTGGAACCGTCGTGTTCCACAGTGCTGGTGGTGGTTTCCGGTTCGAAATTTTCCAATCGAAATTCGAAACGTTTCTGAAACGTTCGTGATTTCCAAAAAGAAAAAAAAGAAAAAAATAATTTGGAAATTAACGCGAGTTTCACCACCGGTATAAACATGGTCATCCACGATTAGGGACAAGCATTCACTGACACCGACGATAAGAAACGAGATAGAAACGAAAGTAGAAATTCGATCTGTGTGGTAGCAGACAACGATCCACCTTTTCTTTTTTCTGCTTCACAACGTTCGATTGTTTGAAGAGGGAGGAACGAAGAAAGGGGCGAAATAGAAAAAAAAAAGGAAAGATGGGAGAAAAGATCAAACGTTGTGTACGTAGAAAGAAGAAGAAAAAATTAGTGCATCCCTGTTCGTGTTTATTATTTATTTTCTGCGCACCTGTAGCTGATGTGCATCATTGTAAAGAAAGAAAGAGAAACACCTCGACATATTTTCACTTGACACCTTGCCGCTCCTCCATTTACCAACAATTACTATACTTATCGCCATTCCGCGTCACAAAATTTGAACAAATCTTTGATTCGACTGGTTCCCGATTCTATCGCTTCCAATGTTGTCCTCTGCAATTGCTTCCATCCGACTGATCGACACGAATCATTCCAGGATCATAACGATGCTTAAGCGACAGATTCGTTAGCGATAATCGAATTGGTTCTCTGTGTGTGCCGGCAGAGCTGGACGACGGCGCTTACAACCCTCTGTGGACTATGAGAGGATTCACGCAGACGTTCCACTTCTGGAAAGAGACTAGGCGAGCCCAATCCGTTCCCCTCAACGCGTTTCTCACCTACATCACTCTGCCTTGGTGGAGCATTGCCAAAGGTGAGATAGAGAGAAACGTTCGCGGGAGAAAATTCTTTAAACGGATTATTATTTTTCTTTCAGATATTCTCGATCATCGAGAAGGACCTATATTAACGTTCTAGCCGACACGAGGACGTCCCGTTTTTATTTCTATCGGATCTCTCATTTCCATTTCGTTCCTCACTTTGTACGCAATTGGATAGAACGCGCGAGACAAAATCGAAGATGTATAGAAAATAAGAAATAAACGAGATACCATTTATAATTCCGTTCATGCCGTTCTTTCACTTTATTCCTCTCGCACCGATCTAACGGTTTACGCACAAAGCGGCTGTTCCACCATTAACTGACGTTATTCGCGAACACGTTCAAGTAATCGCCGAAATTGGTCCACGTGTGATCCCAGTAATCCGGATTTCCCCTCTTGTCCCAGGGGAGGTTACCAGGTAATATCGCAGACGCGTTCAACAGGCTCAGCTTCTCCTTCAGATCGGACACGATGGATGGATACCTTGAAACGAATAAATGATATTTTTTTTCTCCAATCTCTTCCAATCCCTCTTCCCTTCGTCCAAAGCATCTCCGTGTACACCTACTTCTCTATAAGATTATTCTTCTCGCAGGGATCCTCGCGGACGTTGAACAAGCAAGGGGCCTCCAACGGTTTGCACAACGGCAGATTCTCGTTTCTCGTTGAACACTTGATAGCGGCGCCCTGTTGAAGCTTCTCTATATTCCCTGCGGTCAAGGACAAGCCCACGCTGGCCGCCGCTCGACCAGCAGCGCTCTCCATCACCGCATAGGGGTCGTACGCCCAATCCCTCCCCGACGGACCGTACCAATCGTCCCATTGGCCGTTATAGGTAGACCCTTGGCAAAGAATCGAATTTCAATTCAAATTTTCGAAAAAATCCAACTGTCGTCGTGACGAAGTGGATCAGTTTTTTTTTACCCTGAATGAATTTCCAATCGCCGTACGTGATCCCGGCAATTCCGTAAATGTCGTCGATATTGTGAAGGACCATTTTCCTCGGTGATATCGTGTCCTCGTTCAACGCTCGCCACATATCCACACCGTCGATGGCCAAATTCGATGGATCTCCACCGACGGCTGTTAACAGGGTCGGTAACCAGTCGCTGATGTGAATCAATTGCCTGCTGATTCTTCCAGGGTTTATTAGCTTCGGCGACCACACGAGACCGGTTCCCCTGACGCCACCTAATCCACGGACAAATTGGATCATTTTTTTTCTTCTCTTCTCTTTCGTTTTCTTTTCTCCTCGTCATTCTTCTTCAACGACGAGTTACATTAGATTTATTTTTTAATTTCTTTTTTTTTTTCCTTTTTTAAAAGAGATACCTTCCCAGAGAGTGTTTTTTGTGCCCCTCAGGGGAAAATTCGAGGCAGCGTTTAGGTTAAAACCGGCCGGGGGCCCCCCATTATCCGTGGAGAACACGATCACGCTGTTCTCCAGCATCTTTCTCTTCCGCAGAGCTTCCACCACTAGGCCGACCGACTCGTCTAGCTTGCTCAGCATGCCTGGAAAAGAAAACGAAATTTCCAACAACTTTTTAAGTTATGGGATGGGAGGAACATCTCTCGTTGAGCGTTATTATTATGTACATGCGAGGAAAAGAGGGAAGCTTAATCCCGTCGCACGAAGATGGAGATGGAAAATTCGATTCCAAGTTTTTCAATTCTTCTTCCTTTGCAAAATGATTTAAATCAGTGGGCAGAGAAATAAGCAGTACTCTAGTTACCAGCAAATCGTCTACGGTTGTAGTCGAGGATTTTGGGGAATTTGGCTACGTCGTGGTCGTGTGCAGGCAGAGGGTTGTAAGGATTTCCGGAGTGGACTGCGGCGTGGGACAAGTAGAGGAACATCGGGCGACTGGTGTTGTGATTGTCGATCAGTCGAACAGCCTCCTTCGTGAACACGTCCGTCGAATATTGGCCGTGGAGGTCCCAGGCCGGCTCCAATCCTCTCCTCATGTCCAATCCCCAATACGGCTGCGTTCGAACGGAATTTTGAATTTTTTTTTTTTTCTCGCGTACGAATTAGCGATTCATCATTTCGTAATTTCTTACCTCTTCCACGGCAGTGTGATCGAAATAATCGTGGTGGCCGCTCCAGAAACCTAGGTGCGAGTCGAATCCCCTGTACGTGGGCGTGTACTCCTTCGTGTAGAATCCCAAGTGCCATTTACCTACCATGTGCGTGCTGTAACCGAGATTTCGAAGGTATTCCGGCAACAGTTTCTCCTGGAGAGGCAATCCTCTCGGCTCGGCGCATTTCAGAACCTAATTCCCCCAAGTTAATTATTAAATTGTACATGTCGTGTAGAAATTTAATTTAATGTAACGTTCGTTATATCGATTTCCACTTTTGCAACGATGCAGAGTAGAAAGCGAGCAAAGGTGTAATACAATCGAAACGTTTTTTAGATTTTATATTCGTGTTTCTTTTTCTTTTTTTTCAAATCAAATTCATCTTACATTTCTCGAAAGTGAAATTGATTTACCATTTTGCTATATTATTTTCCTATATACATGAAATAAGATTTTTTTTAATATCAAGTCCAATAAATTTGGATTTTTTTATTGAAAATAGTTTGAGTTTGAAAATCAGAAAAAAAAAGAGTGGAAATTTGAAAAATCCATATTATAAAAAAAATAATCATGAATTTCTATTCTTCGATCCGCAAAAGGAAACATTGTGCGTTGAAAAATTGCCGCAAATGCGGTGTCACGATTCCACCCCCCTCCCTACGAAAGATAAATAAGCGTTCGTCCGAGAGCAACGAACCACGGCCGAATTAATATTTGCGCTTGTTGACGCGTCCTTAAACCGACGTCATTTTATTTACGACTCGATTGCTTAAATACTTAATGACGGTGTACCCCGTGCTGCATCCCGGTATGAATAGGATGTTTGCCGGTCATCAAAGCGCTCCTGGACGGCGTACAGATCGGGCTGACATAGTATCGGTCCAGCAGCAGGCCCGTGTATGCCAGTGCGTCGATGTTCGGCGTCGGAATTTGACTCAATCCGTGAAACCCGACGTCGTTCCATCCCTACATCATCCCAACACACTCGTTAATTGAGAACTGCTATGCTTATCGCGAAAAGAAAAAAAAAAGAAAATCTATCGTTCTTCACAAGTTGTTCTAACAAGTTAATATTCAACGAGGCAATAATAAGATATTGAAAAACAATCGTAAACAAAATTTAAAAAAAAACGACATGTGCATATTAACACGACGACACTTAGTAATGGAAAAAAATTTTTTTTTATCAAATTTCCTGGTAAAATGCATGACGTAATGTGCGCAACATGTAAACAATGTGTCGTAAAATAAGAAATCTATACCACTTATGTGCTACTTGTATTCACATTGGCACATTGTTAAGCGCCAACGATTAGATTATTCGAGTAAAGCAATATCGAGGAATTGATAAAAATAAGGAGGAAAAGGAATTAATAAAAGAAAAGAAAAAGATAAGAATGAAAAACAAGGGTACGAATGATGAGAAAAATGAGAAGAAGATAAGATAAATATGGAAGGAAGAGAAAAAAAGGCGCAATAAAAATGACAAAAATAGCGAAGAAAAGTGGAGGATGACGAATAAATACCATTCTTTATTATTTCAAAAGCAAGCAAAACGCAGTTCCCAACGCAGCCCAAACTATTTCATCCGTCATGAACCGATAACAAATAATTACGAAAACTTGTTTCATTCTTAATTACAATATCTATTGGATTTGGAGAGTGAGGAATTTATGAATTTGGAAAGAAAAAGAAATTGAGAAAAATAAGGAAGTGGAGGAATTGATAAATTTGGGTGGAAGGAGAAATTGATAAAAATAAGGAGGAGGAGGAATTGATAAAAATAAGGAAGAGGAGGAATTGATAAATTTGGATGGGAGGAGGAATTGATAAAAATAAGGAGGAGGAGGAATTGATAAAAATAAGGAAGAGGAGGAATTGATAAATTTGGGTGGGAGGAGGAATTGATAAAAATAAGGAGGAGAAGGAATTGATAAAAATAAGGAAGAGGAGGAATTGATAAATTTGGGTGGGAAGAGGAATTGATAAATTTGGGTGGGAGGAGGAATTGATAAATTTGGGTGGGAGGAGGAATTGATAAAAATAAGGAGGAGGAGGAATTGATAAAAATAAGGAAGAGGAGGAATTGATAAATTTGGGTGGGAAGAGGAATTGATAAATTTGGGTGGGAGGAGGAATTGATAAATTTGGGTGGGAAGAAGAATTGATAAAAATAAGGAGGAGGAGGAATTGATAAAAATAAGGAGGAGGAGGAATTGATAAAAATAAGGAGGGGGAGGAATTGATAAATTTGGGTGGGAGGAGGAATTGATAAAAGAAAAAAAAAGATAAGGATGAAAAACGAGGGTATGAATGATGAGGAAAATGAGAAAAAGAGAAGATAAATATGAAAGGAAGAGAAAAAAAGGCGCAATAAAAATGACAAAAATAGCGAAGAAAAGTGGAGAATGACGAATAAATACCATTCTTTATTATTCCAAAAGCAAGCAAAATCACACAATTCCCAACGCAGCCGAAACTATTTCATCCATCATGAACCGATAACAAATAACTACGAAAACTTGTTTCATTCTTAATTACAATATCTATTGGATTCGGGGAATGAGGAATTTATGAATTTGGAAAGAAAAAGGAATTGAGAAAAACAAGGAAGAGGAGGAATTGATAAATTTTAGTGGGAGGAAGAATTGATAAAAATAAGGAAGAGGAGGAATTGATAAATTTGGGTAGGAAGAGGAATTGATAAATTTGGGTGGGAGAAGGAATTGATAAAAGAAAAAAAAAGATAAGGATGAAAAACGAGGGTACGAATGATGAGGAAAATGAGAAAAAGAGAAGATAAATATGGAAGGAAGAGAAAAAAAGGCGCAATAAAAATGACAAAAATAGCGAAGAAAAGTGGAGAATGACGAATAAATACCATTCTTTATTATTCCAAAAGCAAGCAAAATCACACAATTCCCAACGCAGCCGAAACTATTTCATCCATCATGAACCGATAACAAATAACTACGAAAACTTGTTTCATTCTTAATTACAATATCTATTGGATTCGGGGAATGAGGAATTTATGAATTTGGAAAGAAAAAGGAATTGAGAAAAACAAGGAAGAGGAGGAATTGATAAATTTTAGTGGGAGGAAGAATTGATAAAAATAAGGAAGAGGAGGAATTGATAAATTTGGGTAGGAAGAGGAATTGATAAATTTGGGTGGGAGAAGGAATTGATAAAAGAAAAAAAAAGATAAGGATGAAAAACGAGGGTACGAATGATGAGGAAAATGAGAAAAAGAGAAGATAAATATGGAAGGAAGAGAAAAAAAGGCGCAATAAAAATGACAAAAATAGCGAAGAAAAGTGGAGAATGACGAATAAATACCATTCTTTATTATTCCAAAAGCAAGCAAAACGCAGTTCCCAACGCAGCTCAAACTATTTCATCCGTCATGAACCGATAACAAATAATTACGAAAACTTGTTTCATTCTTAATTATAATATCTATTGGATTCGAGGAATGAGGAATTTATGAATTTGGAAAGAAAAAGGAATTGAGAAAAACAAGGAAGAGGAGGAATTGATAAATTTTAGTGGGAGGAAGAATTGATAAAAATAAGGAAGAGGAGGAATTGATAAATTTGGGTGGGAGGAGGAATTGATAAAAATAAGGAGGAGGAGGAATTGATAAAAATAAGGAGGAGGAGGAATTGATAAAAATAAGGAGGAGGAGGAATTGATAAATGTGGGTGGGAAGAGGAATTGATAAAAATAAGGAAGAGGAGGAATTGATAAATTTGGGTAGGAAGAGGAATTGATAAATTTGGGTAGGAAGAGGAATTGATAAATTTGGGTGGGAGAAGGAATTGATAAAAGAAAAGAAAAATATAAGGATGAAAAACAAGGGTACGAATGATGAGAAAAATGAGAAGAAGATAAGATAAATGTGAAAGGAAGAGAAAAAATGTCGCAATAAAAATGACAAAAATAGCGAAGAAAAGTGGAGGATGACGAATAAATACCATTCTTTATTATTTCAAAAGCAAGCAAAACGCAGTTCCCAACGCAGCCCAAACTATTTCATCCGTCATGAACCGATAACAAATAATTACGAAAACTTGTTTCATTCTTAATTATAATATTTATTGGATTCGGAGAATGAGGAATTTATGAATTTGGAAAAGAAAAGGAATTGAGAAAAATAAGGAAGAGGAGAAATTAATAAATTTGGAATTGATAAATTTGGGTAGGAGGAATTGATAAAAATAAGGAGGAGGAGGAATTGATGAAAATAAGGAGGAGGAGGAATTGATAAATTTGGGTGGGAGGAGGAATTGATAAATTTGGATGGGAGGAGGAATTGATAAATTTAGGTAGGAGAAGGAATTGATAAATTTGGATGGGAAGAGGAATTGATAAATTTGGGTGGGAGAAGGAATTGATAAAAGAAAAGAAAAAGATAAGGATAAAAAACGAGGATACGAATGACAAAAAATGACAAAAACAGCGAAGAAAAATAGAAGATGAATAAATATTTCATTCTTTATTATTCCAAAAGCAAGCAAAACGCAGTTCCCAACGCAGCCCAAACTATTTCATTCGTCATGAACCGATATCAAATAATTACGAAAACTTGTTTCATTCTTAATTATAATATCTATTGGATTCGGAGAGTGAAGAATTTATGAATTTGGAAAAGAAAAGGAATTGAGAAAAATAAGGAAGAGGAGAAATTAATAAATTTGAGAGGGAGGAGGAATTGATAAATTTGGGTGGGAGGATAAAAATAAAGAGGAGGAGGAATTGATGAAAATAAGGAGGAGAAGGAATTGATAATAAAAATAAGGAGAAGGAGGAATTGATAAACGTGACTTATCACGTTTTTCCTTTTTCCTTTTCGATCGAGAATGAATCGATATAACAATTTTTATTCAATCCTTATCGCGACACCAAAAGGAAGATGAAGAAGAAAAAACTCACCAAATCGTCGGCAAGGATAAATACGATGTGCGGGCGCGCGGAAGCGACCACATGATCGACCACGAATACTGTCAGACAGATGCATAACGTCATTCCTCGAATAATCCGTATCATCTTGGAGATCCGCTCGTCTTTTGCGGGATTGCAAACCGGTTTACTTCTTGAACAACTATTATTTGCGTGACGATTTATCAATATTTTTTCGTCGCGAATTCGATCGAGCTTCCGATAAATAATATTCGTGTATCGCACCAAGTTATATATCAAGGAGATATCAGGATTCTATAAACAGATTTAAAAATACGGCGATAAGGTAATAATCGCACAGATACGTGGATGATAACGATAACGAGGAAAAGAATTTCTCGGTCGGGACGAAACGAGCGGTGGCGAGCACTCGAGCCGACCACCGGTGCTTAACTGTTCACAGCTCGCATCCTCTTGCGATAGCGAGAGCCCGCCTCCCACTTCGAAGACACTTGGTATTCTTCGTCGTTCCGTTGCTTCGAGGTTGGACGAGAATTTCGAGGATTAGGTCGTTGACACGAATCTCTCTGTTGAAATGGAAGATGATGCGGAGAAAAAAGCTTGCTCCTCCTGAAAGGACACGTTTTTTTAACTTAGATCGTGGCAATTTATTAACGCTAAAAAGTAAGAAAGTAAATGATCTAAACCGATTATCTTGATAATAAAAATATTAATAGAAAGGGAGAATGGTCGAAAATGGAAAATTGCGGCCATTATCTGATCGTGGAACGAAATATTAACGTGGATGAAAGGGAAATTCGGAACGTGAAGGGTGGTTATTATCTGATGGTGAAAGTGGAACGAGAATATTAAGAGAAAATGGCCGAAAATCGAGGGCGGTTATTATTATTCGATCGTGAAAATGGAGGCAGGACGATTAAGATGGTTATCGGGTGATATAATTGCTACGAAAAATGAAAGGCGTCAAACAGGAGAGGGGAATGCGAGATCAAAATGGAGAATTAGTTGTAGTTCGTCTTTGGATCGTGGCGAAAGACAGACTCCTGTCTCGAGACTCGTTAAACAAACAAAAAACGATCGCTGCTATAATAAGAATTTGTCGCGTTTATTCGTGGATTGCTCGTTACCGTCCAATGGAAATTAAATAAAGCTATTGAATGATTAAAGCGTAAAGCTTCATCGGCTAGAATTGAGTCTGATTATTGTCACTTGACCTGAACCCGCGAGGGGCAACGGCGATGTCACTCGCTTCCGCCATAATTTCGCGGTAATTTCAAAAAATAAAACAGAAAAAAACGGAGATTGTCGCGGAGATTGTCAGTGTGCGTATTAATCATTTCTCGCGAGAGCAATGCCAATCAGGCCACCTTGGAACGCTTTCTTATCAATTTCTACGCTGATTGTTAATGCCACTATAGAAAATAGAGTCACTCACGACGATTTGATGGACAAAACGGTACTTAAATTCTTAATTTTTCATTGCGAAAATTCCAACGTTTTTCTTCTTCCAATAAATAATACAATTTTAAAATTCGTGAAAAATCTATATACACATACCTAATTTCTTAGATGAGCATCGTTCGAACCTGTACCATGGTCCAATCAAGCGATGCTCTTCTGTTAGCCGGAGAATACGAGGATTTCTTTCAACGGTCGTTGCTCGACGATATACCGGTTGCCTTGATCTCAGAAGCGAAATCGACAGCGTTCGAGCTGTTCACCCTGAGCAAATACTCGTTCGAGATCTACACCCAGTTCTCGTTCCTGTATCTAATTTGGAAATTGAACCAGTTTGTCATCGTCGCGTCCTCCCAACCGTTGCTTCGACTCCTTTTGCAAAAGACGAAGGACTCTGGCTGGTCTAACTTCACCGGTTTCCACATTCTCATAGATAGAAGGACCGTGGAACGCGGTTGCGTGAACGCTTATAACTTTCTGTGGGCTGCCTGGGAATACGACAGGCTATCCACCATATTTCTTTGCATCGATCCTGTCGAAGGACTTGTCCTTTACACCTATAATCCTTATTCGAGCGTGGCACCCAGAGCTTGGAAGAACGTTGGACATTTTAAGGGACGCAGTGGACATCCTTGGATACTATTGAAACAAAGATACAGAGATGGCAAGTTTCTTCGCAAACTTTTTTCTTTTTTTTTTTTCGATTATCTTATAAAATTGGTAAAACTGACGTTCCGATGATGTTGAGCTTGATATATGCTATCAAAGACACTCTTTTTGATGATTTCTATAACGTCGTTATTTTTTAAAAAATTTTATTAATTTGTTTAAAACTCCAAAAAGTATGATACTTAATTTATTCACGAGAGTGATTTTCATAACATATTTCGAAGCTGCCCTTCTTACACGTTTTATCACAAAAATCCAATCGATTAATTCAACGATATAAAAGATTTGAGGTTATGCGAGAACTTAATGTTCGACAAGACGAGGGATTTAAACGGTTACGAGATCAGACTGAACGCTATATCCTTCGAACCTCATCTTCAAATAGATCAAAATAAGTCAGGTTTGCAAAAGTTCACCGGCGACAATAGCGAAATCGTGAAACTGGTGTTGGTGAAGTTAAACGCGAGTCTGAACGTGCGAGTGTACACTGGCAGTGTGTACGATCTTGGAGGAGTTGGCAAGCATGGAAGCATGGTGGGAATGATGGCCGACGTGGCTAACGGCGAGGTGGATATGGGAATGAACGCGAGAAGCTTGAACAACATGTGGAAGATCGAGTACGTGTCTCATCGAGTTTAAACACGAAACGAATGTGCGGGCAATGGAAACAATGGAATATTATTTTTATCGTAGGCACACGTATCCTCACGGAGACGATGGTCTCTGCGTGATCACTCAGAGAGCAGGAGAAATAGCAGAGTTCGTTAAACTCTGGTCCTTCACGGCGCCGATTATACACATAGGCAATTTTGCCATATTCACGATCGCTCTTGTGATTCTCGCGAAATATCAGGGATTTTGTCCGGCGTTTATGAATATCATACGCATGATGACCTTCGTTTCCATACGCAAACTGCCGAGAACCAGTTCCTGTAGAATTTTCTTCTGCAGCGTGTTCGTTTTGTATTTGATAGTGAACGCGTTGGTGCAGAGTCATTGGGCTTCGTTGCTTACAATCCCCGTTCCTCTGCCGAATATTAGAACTGCGAAGGATCTCAAGGTACTTTAAATTTTCTTTTTTTTTTTTTAATTCATCGTATACTCATTTCCTAATAATGTGATGAAAATTTAAATTTAAAATGAATTTTGATTCATTTTTCCCAAAATTGTTCGGCAAACGAACGATATATATATATATATATTAGAATCGCTTCTTCGTGTGATAAGTAAAATCGAATTTTGAATTGTAAAAAGTAACTGAGATATCTCAGATATGATGTTATGTGAGATATTTGATATATTTCTATTTTTAGAATTATTTTTTTTTAGAATTAAAAAAAAAATGTTGAAAAATACTCATTATCACAAAGAAGTGACTCATAAAAGTATGCAAAAAATATTATTAACAATAAAAATAATATATAAAATTTTCTGGAATTTTGATGTATTTTTTTAATATATATATATATATATATAGAAATGTAAAAGTATATCTTATAAATTATATACCATATAATATATATGAAATATAAGAATACAAAATTATATACAATTACATACAAAAAAATTAATATATTGATATGTAAGATAAGAAGAAATTTAAATTAAAACAGATAAATATCAAAACCGTCTTCTATATGCATAAATTTACGGCAAACGACATAAATAAAGAGAATAAATAATAGGATGAGGATAGAGATAGCATAAAAATATGGAAATCAATGTCTTCAGGGTGTCGCAAATGAAACACGTAAAAAAAAAAAGAAAGCAAATAATAAAAACATGATAGAAATAAAGATAAGAAATGACCATCAACACCATCTCAAACATTTTTCAAAAGAATATGGAGATTCCTCGAAAGATGGTGCTATCAGTCAATTCTTATTTCATCTCTATCTTTCTCTTGCTATTTTCTATCCTTTATTTATTTAGTTTCATTTGCGACACTCTGGAGATGGCGCTTATTTTCATATTTTTATCCTCTTTTCACTAATTGCTATCTTTGTCAATACTTTGTCAAAATTTACACAATTTCGATATTTGATTAACTTTGTTTTCTTCTTTGTCTAACCTATTGCTAAAAATCTTTCCATGATTAATTCGATTCTTCAAAGAATTACAATCTCTAGTATAAATATATATATATATATATTTATATTTTATTTCCTTACCTATTCATTTATAAAAATAACTGAATTTCGTGGTTGACAGAATTCTGGCTACCAGATCTATGGTTCTATGTTTCACAAGCTAGAGCTTCAAGATCCCATACTACGATCACGTTTTCACGAGGACACTTATTATGCGTGCAAGGAGCACGTGCTTCGATCGCGATACGCTGCATGTTTGGGCGATTGTCAACATCAGTACGTGAGAATTCAGAACGATTATCTGTATCGATCCAAAAAAATACAACAAAATCTGCAAATCTACGTAGCTAGAGAGAATTGGCCATTGCTTCCTTCCGTAACAGAAATGATTCATAGAACAGTGGAGAGTGGGATAAGCTCAATGTGGAAAAAATTTAACAAAAGAAATATGGTTCGGGCGTGGAAGAAAAGACAAATGAACCATAAGAGAAGCTTTAGGATCTTGGAGATCAAACACATAGCGTTTACTTTCTACGCACTTGCGATTGGAAATTTTTTTGCAATTGTGATTTTTATTTTAGAGATTATCGTTGGAAGGAAACGTGTTCGATGAGTTGGAAGATTTAACCAAACTGTAAATGTAAATTTGAAAATCGATTGTAATAATTTTTACGAGTGTATCGATTGATTCTGCGAAACAGTCTCTGTAACGAAGACAGTCTTTGGGGATTTGGAAAGTGTTCTCAGGAATGCCAGTCTCGCATATATGTATGTTACGCTATAAAATGTTGCGACATGAGGTATTTCCATTTTTAATAGAGTCGAAGCAAAATGAAATATACCACGAAATACATATTTTTAATCTTGATAGCACAATGGCAAATGTTAATAGTACTCTCGAAGCTTCGAATAACTTTGGACCAGTTTGAAATTTTAACGAAGGAATTGGTAAAGTTGTTTCGAACGAATCTCTTTTTATTTTTTTTAAGTAAAAGCATTACAATAATCAAGGTATTTCCTTTTCATAGAGTTTGGTGTTGAGTGCTTGCAAAAAGATAGAAGTAAACAACATTGGCGTTGTAACTGATTCAAGGACATTTGTTCAACCATCTTTAAAAGCGGTTCCTTTGATCAATATCAACGACGTTGATCATCTCTCACGGGTTGAAAGAGATCAAAATCTGCACACATTCGTCGTAATTCCATCGACTGTTGAACATTTAGAAAGTACAATAACGAAATTAGAACGCACAACCTGGTGGAATCCATCTGCGCTCTACGTTATTCTAGACGACAACGTTGCGCGGAATGGTTGCAAAAACGCTCGTCCTTTCTTAAAAACCGCTTGGAACAAAGACCTGCTATCCTCCGTATTCTTCTGTATCATGGAACACCGCAACACCGAATTCAGAATGTACACGTTCAACCCGTTTACCTCGCGAGCACCAAAATCCTGGCAGAAAATGAGAGAGGGGACAAACGAGACAAACAAAAATCGCGATCATTCCTGGACTCTGTTCACCCGAACATTTCATCCTGGTTCGTAAAAGAGCAATTGAACCCACACCCACCACCAGATCGAAAACTATAGCATAGCTTCTCGTTTCTAGGTCGGACAACCTGCGGCAATTTGGACTTCGCGAAAACAGGCACACTGGGAGGATACAGAATGAAGGGAATGGGTCTGCACAACCCGCCCAGCCTGACGATCGATCCTTCGAAAGGAAGTGGAGGCAAGCTGGGCGGTTTCAACGGCATAATAACGGAAATACTGTTGTCCAAGTTGAACGGGAGCATGACGGTAACAGGGATCACGAACGACACTCGTTCCTACAAGTTCTTGCACTTGGTGGCGAGTGGGAAGTACGACGTGTTCCTGAATACTCAGTACGTGTTCAATAAACCGAATATAACCACCACTTATCCCCACGTGAACTCGGGTATCAGTATTCTGACCAGGTATCCGGATAACGAGGCGGTATACGTAAAGGTGTTGAAGTTCATGAACCCTGTGTTCATTTTGTGTTGCGCGGTGGTTGGTGTGATCACCGTGATAATTCTCGAGGTGTTCGTGGGTCGAGGAATGATTCACGCGAGCTTAGAAATGATCCGAGTGGCGTTGAACAATTCTATGACGCGCTTCCCTGAACAAGGTGCATTGAGAGTCTATTTGATCACCGTATTCCTCTTATTCATGCTCACCTCTTCGACGTTCCAGAGTAATCTGTCTTCTTTGCTCACCTCGTCGATTCCTAGATTGACGATAGATTCGGACGAAGAGTTGAAGACGTCTGGTTTCGAGATCTACGCGTATCACGGTTACAGAAATGCCGTGTTCGACGACGTGCTGTTCACTCGTGTGAAGATGGTGGATCATTGGGATTGTAGCGAGTACGTGAGGAAAGATAGGAACGTGGCCTGCGCCGCGGACAGGACCACGTTGCTGAAAATCGCTTTCGAGAAGGGGCTTCATCTGTCCAAGCATAGGATAAATACTTTGTTCTCGGCATACGTGGTACGCCCTAATTGGCCGTTGAAAGATAGATTCACTTCGATGTTGCTGCATCTGTCGGAGACAGGATTGATCGATCATTGGTGGGAGAAGGTGATGGCCAAATACGTGCACAAATGGTTGAAGAGGACTGAGAAGAGGACCGAGGATGAGAAGAGAAATTTCACCGTGATGACGTTGAACGATCTCGATTTCGCGTTCTACATCCTCGCGTTCGGGCTTTTCGCGTCCGCATTGAGCTTTCTGATAGAGATATCGACGCGGCGCCTAAGAGTAACGCTTGAGAGAAGGGAAAAGAACGACTTTCCCATTTTTCCGTTCACTCTTTGAGATATCTTCTTTTCAATTTAACGGATACAAAATTCTTTTTCTTCGTAGTATAGTTCGTTCAAGATTCGAGAAAAACAATTATAGATATAATTATAATTCGTAAGTGGAACTAGCGGGAGGAGATTGAAGAATAAATGTTAATTGGTCAATATTGTATTTATTCCTTCACTTTATTTTAAACAATTTGTTCATTCGAAGGATCTCGTAAATCCCCCGTAAAATGAATATGTTATAGTAAATACGTTTCCTTTTTACAATTTATACCATGTACACAATAATAGCAATAATAATAATAATAATAATAATAATAGTAATAATAATAATAATAATAATAATAATAATAATAATAATAATAATAATAATAATAATAATAATAATAATAATAATGATAATATGACAATAATAATAATGATAATAATAATAATAGTAGCAGTAGTAGTAGTAGTAGTAGTAGTAGTGTAGTAGTAGTAATAGTAGTAGTAGTAGTAGAGTAGTAATAAAATTAATAATAATGATAAGAATATAATGATAATGAAGGTGATGATGATAACTAATAATTAATAATAATAATAATTGTGATAATTATCATTATTATTATAATAAGATTAATAATGCAAGCTTTAAGGCGCAAAACAAACAAAACATAGAGTATAAGACATAGTGAAACCGTCTCCACTTTTAGACGACGGTTATTTAACTATCTTTTTATGTACGCAATTTACAAACCGTTTGTCAGCTGCGCATTAAATCTCTCTCTTCCTCTATCTTTCTCTCTGTCTTTCTCTCTCTCTCTCTCTCTCTCTCTCTCTTTCCCTCTCCTCCCCCCTCTCTCCACACCTATCCATTTTGTCTCAATTATATATATATATATTTATATATATTTCTCTCTCTCTCATTCTCTCTCTCTCTCTCTCACATCACTTCCTATCCTCTTCTTCGTCCTCCTGTATATTGTTCACCGTGTTTGTGATATTTATTCCTTTTTTTTTTTTTCTTATTATTTCTCTTGTTTAGTTAAAACAATTTCACTCTCTCCCTCTCTCTCAATCCGTTTAAGCTGAGATTACTATAAAATAGATAAAAAAGCCCTGCTCGCAAAATATTTTGCAAATATATATATAGATATATATATGTATATATATATGTATATATGTATATATTGTCACGGTCTTCTTCTTCCCCTTCGTCCTGTCTCGTCTCGTCTCGTCTCGTCTCGTTTCTCTCCATTTTTTTCAACCCTCGTCCCTTGGCCCGCCGATGCGTTTTCAAAATCGGTCTCGATGAGAATCCGTCCGAATCCTATCCGACGACGTATATCGTATATCGTACAATCGTCCATCGTCGCGATTCCTTCCGTTTCCGTTTTCAAGAGGATCCAGCAAAGCGGAAAGAAAGAGAAGACCCTCCTCTCTTGCTCGCGATCGACCAGATTTCTCACACCCCTCACGTCCCGCGCGATCCGATCGGGCAATCCGCAAACGCGATCCACCATATTCCAATATTTGTTTTCGCTCCGATCGTTTTTTCTTCTCTTCCCCCACCCCTCTCCCCTCTCATTCGTCCTACGATTTCTTTGTTTCCACCGATGGAAGTGATAGAGAGACTCGATATATTACACGAATGACAGAATCACCGGTCGAAGAGAGAGGGTCGATCGCGTAATTGTGCGTGGCAGCTTCTCATCCGTGATCTCCTCCGATTTCTTTTATCCCAAACTCGGTTTGTTTCCTATCAAAACGGAGCAAATAAGGATTAAACGCAAGGATCGAATTCTTATTACGTGTTCGACGTGTAAGATATTTTCATTGACTCGTATCTTATCTCGGCATTTTGACCGTTCTTTTCTCTTTCTGGTGGAGGGGTGGTTGGATCGATCAATCTTTCTCTCTCTCTCTCTCTCTCTCTCTCTCTCTCTCTCTCTCTCTCTCTTTCTCTCCGCGTGCAACGCGAATCCCAGCGCCTCTCAGCCTTCCGCGTCAATAAATACAATAATTAATCGATCAATCAATTATTATAATAATTAAAATAAATAAAAAGCAAGTAAGTAATAATCTTTCTTTAAGCGAGTTTGGTCTCTCCTTGGTGCAGTTGCCATTCTATCTCTCTTTATTGCTTCGTTCCGTCACTTCTTCTCTCTGTCCCTTTCTCGCACGTAAACCGAAAAACTCACTCGTTCCCATGTAGATACATACAATACACATATACACATACACACATACGCGTTCCTTTTACACACTTCTCTCTCTCTCTCTCTACTCGTCGCATTCACGCGCACATTCTACCCACTTTCGAATCCCGCGAAATTCTCTCTTTCTCTCTCTCGAATGCTCTCTTGTTTGCTCGTTTCGTTTGCTTGTCTGTCTGGCCGTCCCTTCGAGATGAATCTCCGTTCAAGCGTTGCTTCGATCGACGCGCGATTTCAATTCGCCCGCCATCCGAACGGGACTCTCACGAGTGAAGGGTAGGCGTTCTACTTCGGGAACGAGACAGACTAGAGAGTACCGCTCTGCCAGGGCGTCGTTCGAAAGTAGATACGAACATACGTAGCTTAGCACGGGTCTTTTCCTTTTCCTTTTGCGGGACGAACTATTGCGACGACATTTGGGGGAGGGGAGGGAAGAAAAAAAAAAAGAAGAAAAAAAAAAAGAAAGAACTACCCTTCGAATCGTGAACAGAGTCCAAAACGTGCGCGCGCGCGCCGATCGAGACTCGCGACTATGTTTAACTAATTAATAAATTGCTTGTGCATTGCGCTCGTTGCTACTTTTAGTAGTGAATCACGGGCTCCTCGTCACCGTGAACGCGCGAACTCTCCCGCCTTCTCCTCTGGCCCTTCTACCCCCTCCCCTGTGCACTGCTCGTATCGTGTTACAAATAAATATAGGAGTACAGAGCTGTACGGCTCACCTTTGCCTCGTCCTCTTTGTTTCGACAAGGATGAACGATCCTTTGTAAACAATCGGATCGGGGATCCGAACACGAATATTTGGAAAGAGATTTGGCAGGAGAGTTCTTCTTCTTCTTCGTCGAAGTACGGAGCGACGCGTTTACGAATTAGGTACTAGATACGCGATACACGACCGTATACGAGAGTATATTAAAATATATAATGTGATCGTATTAATACTATTAATACAATAATATATAATTATGATTGCATGTGTGTGTCTATGCTTACATATATATATATATATATGCTGGTAAGTGGATGTAAGTCCTCCTGTACGTGTGTGTACGTGTTTCTTCCTTTTTGTATGTATACATGTATATGAATATATTACAGTTCTTTTTTTTTTTTTTACGGCGTAGCGGGTAAAGAAGACAGAAAAATCAAACAGTTGAATGAGAAATGAACTTTTTCGAGATTATTATATGTGTATATCATACATATGTATATATATACGCTCGACGTATCTTCTTTCAATAATCGAAAATCGTTTTCTGCTGCTGTATTAGGTACAATATACAATTGTCATTGCGACATGCATTGTTTAACCGTTCCTTCCTTCTCTTCGTTTCTTCTCTCTCTTTTCCAAATTCTCTCTCTTCCTTTCTCTCTCTTTCTCACTCTTTCTTTTACACGGACACACAGTCACACACATATATAATACGCATTCCTTTTTCTCCTTCACTTGTTTCTCCCTTATCTCGAACTCTCGCCCCACATTCATTCCTATAAATATTCCTTGATATTATCAACGATCATAGTACCATTAAATCAATAATAATATTAATAATAAAGATATTAATAATAATGACAATATATAATAATATATATGTAATACATATATATATATATATATATAAATATATATAAAATATATATAAAATATATATATATATATATATTTATCGATAAAACTCTCTCTAAACCCGGCGTAGCGAAAGGCTCACATGACCTGGTGTGAATCGATCTTAGGTTGATCGATACAAAAAAAAAAAACAAAAAAAAAAAAAAAAAAAGAAAAAAGGAACAAAAGTCATAAGAAGGAAAGAAAAAAAAAAAAAACGGAACCACAAAAGATAAACATGTATAGTATTTCGATTATTTCTGCCTCCCTATTAAACGAATTCTTCGATCGTATCGATATCGGAAAGGCAGTACCATTTATTACTCGTTCGTTTCTTCGGAAATCGTTAGGAACGTGGAACTTGCCCTTCCTCTCAAAAAAAAAAAAAAAAAAAAAAAAACAAAGAAAGAAAAAAAAAAATCTCTTAACGCGATGATCTTTTAAGAATTTAATAATAAAATAATTACAACAAAAGAAAAAAGGAAGAAGAAAAAGTGTAAAGAAGCAAACTAATTCTAACGAAGAAAATGATTAATGAAGATTATCGTTAAAAGGGAGGGAGAATAAAAAAAAAAAAGAAAAAGAAAAAGAAAGAAAGACAATAAATATCTAAATAATATTGAATAATATTAAATAGCGACGCGATCGATGAACGTTGCACCACGCAAAACACCACCAACCTTGTATGCAAATAATTTCTCGATAAAAGCGCGGACACGTTCGATTTCATTGCAACAGCCGAATTGCACGAGTCGCAAAACACCATCATTTTTATTTATCTCGGCTCCGCTGTAACTCTCGTTTACACTCGTCTCTACTTTATAATTCGGAAACAGAGTGACGAGACCGAAGGGCCTGATATTATACGATATCCGCTATAAATATGTGTCTCGAAAATATCAAAACTTTTTTTTTTTTTTTTTTTTTTTAATAGATCTCTTTTTTTAAACTCTTTTATCCTTCAGTCCGTGTGCACGCGCACACGAGGTATAAAATTGTATCCCGTGAACCATTGGACCGCGCTTAGTAACTCTATATGGGCCCCCCTAAGTCTCGTCAACCCTTGTTCGATCCCTTTGTCACGGTTCCAGCCTTTTTTCCGCCATATTTGCTTCTTTCATTCCTCTTTTCTTCCTTTTTATCTCTCTCTCTCTCTCTCTCTCTCTATTTATTTTCATTGCTTTCTCCTTCTCCTCTAGCACTAGAAAAGTATTAGCAACGAACTGGCCGATACAATGGATTTTATTAAACGATCCCCTACGATTTACATTGGTCCAATTTCTTTCTCCTTCTCTCTATCTCATTTTTATCTCTCTTTCTCTATCTCTCTCTCTTTCACACTCTCACTCTCACTCTCTTTCGATATTATCGTTACAAAGATTAACGAAAAGATTACACGGAAGATTCAAAATTTAATTCAATTTAATTTCGATATGTTTGACTAATTATCCAGATAAATTATTATTATTATTATTATTATCATCTGTTTATGATTCTGGTCCAAGGAATGATTAAATCATCTTTCGAATGCTCGCGCGCCAGTTAACTTACTGCTAAAACTTTTCTTTGTTCTCTTCCGTTTTTTATCTCCTCGTTACAATGATCGTATATCAAATCGAATTCGCTGTTTTATCGAGAAAGACAAAAGTACATTTTCTTTCTTAATAATTTTTTTTTCGTTTCGTTTTTCGTTTCGTTCTCCTTTTCTTTTCCCCATTTCACATTCAAACCTCGTATACTTTAAACCACATTCCATCAGCTGCGAAAATATAGGAAAATCGCTAAATTGCGTGCGCATCTTGCGACATAACGGTTGTTTTTTTTTCTTTTTTTTTCTTTTTTCTTTTCTTTCTTTTTTTTTTTCTTTTTGTTCATTTTATCAGTGACAGAACAACGAAAACGCAAGAAAGCGATATCGAACAAATGCGATAATCGATTCGAAAGAGGCGGATGAAAGGTGGTCGATCGAATCGAGTAGAACGTAATAGAAAAAAAAAAAAAAAAGAAAGAAAAAGAAAAAAAAAAAAGAAAAAAACAACGATAAAAGAAATATGTATATATATGTACGTATATATATATATATACAATGTACAAATAAAGATCGAAGGTAACACAAGCATTTATAAAGAAATTCGGATTCGGAAAAAACCTTCGGGACAAATTCGGCGGACATGTAACATCTTGTGTACGTGTATTTTAATATTTTTTTTTTCTTTTTACTAGAAATTTCCTGATTCTCGATAAGATTTGTGGTAGCAAAAATTGGGGCGGGCCGGCCTGTCGCGTCGATTTAAACGTCGACAGGTCACCCTCAAGGCGGCGGCACTCGCAAATACCTATTTACAAAAATATACACATGAGCAACTTACTTATCCGTTACGCTTGATTTTCTGTTTTTTTTTTTTTTGTGTTTTTTTGTTTTCCCTCTACGCGTCTCGTGTAACGAAAGTTACCACGCGCTGATTTATATTTTATTTTATTATTTTTTTTTTTTCTTCGTTTTGGTGTCTGTGCACGTTTTTCTCCCTTTCTTCCTTTCCTTTCCTTTCCTTTCCTTTTTTTTCCTTTTCTTTCTTTATAATCGTACTATTTTTAATGTGGTGTATGCACTATGTGTAATTACTCGAATATTCTTTTTTTTTTTTTTTTTATTCCTCATCACTAGAACCTCTACTTATTTCCCCGTTTAATTCTAAGTAATGTAAATAATATGTTTATGTTTTATTTCTTCTGTTATCGTTTAACTTTGTTTTCCTTGTTGCGTATTTATTAATTATCTAATCTAAGTTACTTTTTTTCTTTCGTAACCTATCTACAAAAAAGAGTCGTGTCCTTGTTCACAGACGTAAGACATTTTAGTAGTAATAGTAATAGTAGTAGTAGTAGTAGTAGTAGTAGTAATAGTAGTAGTAGTAATAGTAGTAGTGGTAGTAATAGTAATGTAATAATAGTAATGTTCTATCGATTTGGATCAACTGTTGATCTTGTTGCTCGTGGTATGCATATCTCAATCTCAAAGAGAAATGCATCATCACACTAAATTTCTCCCATCCCTGGTCTCTTCACCTCTTTATTTTTCCTCTAACTTCAACTAGTCCTCGCGATTTTCGCGGTCGCCATATTTTTTTTTTTTTTTTTTTTTTTTAATTTTGTTTTCCGCTAGAAACAAAATGCCGGCGTGCGCGAACGCGTTGGTTCTCTTTTCATTAAATATATTTTCATATCTATATTTTTTTTTTTTATAATTATTTATATATTTATATAGGTAATAAACTATATGCATATATGTATATTTTTGTATTGTGTATTCTTCGCACTCGAATCGCCAAGACGAAACTCATGCTTCAGGTAACGTCGGCTGCGGCGCACCGTAAAGCGAGAACACACGGGCGCTTCTGTGGCACTTCTAAATTCCATCTTCTCTAATTCCATCTTCTCTTCCCCTTATAATCCATCCAATCTACCTTTCCTTTTGCATCTTCGATTCTATTCCATTTTTAATTTATAAAAATGATCAGTCCGAAAAAAAATAGGGACCAGTGTACTCCCTCATCTTCTTCGAGCATTCTTCTCGATGCTCCATTTCGATCTCTTTCTCCTTAATTTTCACACGCTCGTTCTCCATTCTCGTGTCTCGTGAAAATAAGTAACGCGTGCTATGCACAGAATAGAAGAGATTCTTTCTACGCACCGATCCACAACGATCTTTCTTCTTGACGAGTTTTATTCTGAATTGACTATAAAGTTGGTGCTCTGAGTTTGTTTTTTTTTCTTTTTTTTTTCTTTTTTTTTTTTTTAAATGCCAGGACACGCTTCCGTGAATCCCTGAACGAAGAAACGTGATTAATCGAATTTTCGTATATCATGTCGTCGGCAACGCTTTCTTCGTTACTCCCCAGGCCACCTTGAATCCTTAAACCCCGTCAGAATAATCCTTATTCGTTGAAATGAGAACAGATTTCGATTTCTCTCCCGATTTTTCATCTTTCCAAATTCAACGTTTCTCTCAACGCGCGTTACGTTACTCTATAATAATCATTATACGATTACGCCGATCGTATCGTTTTCTAAATCTGCTCCAAATCTCTTCCAAATAATTCCATTTCTTTTATGTATATATCGTTGGATAGGTAGCCATATTTTGTGGGAGAGAAGTAATGTAATTCGGGGTGGGCGGTCTGGGGCTATGCCACTGTGGTCAGAGATCTCGAAGCTTCTTTATACCAGCTTGAACGTAGCGTACCAGATCGCGTAAAGAACTTTTCAAAGTGAGAGGTCCCAATTTTTCATCCAGCTCGATGAAAAAATCTGTAAAGAACGAAAGAATACAAGAATGTATATACGTTTCTTTCTGCTATATACGTATTATATTTCAAATATCAATCAAAAAGATTAGTAGAAGCACTCACCTCTATGTTTATCCGTTACCAGAGCGTTTGCCTGGTCCCAGAGATCGTGGCAACTCAACAACAAACTGAAATGATGGTTTTGTTTCGCCATAGCGTTGTGCACATTAAGTGGAACGCTAACATACGGAGCGGGTTGCGGTTGGCCCGAAGCTGCTCCCCGATTCGCTAGTTCGCCGCTACTGTATCCGGAACTCTGACTGCCAACAGAACCCACGGAACCGGCGGGTGACGGTGTCGGTGACAAGGATGGCGTTCCCTGTCCCTCTGGTTGAACCGTTGTTGCCTGAGCAGGCTGTGGAGAAAGAAACAATAAAATAAAATAAATTTTATTCATAAATTACGTATTCAATTTGTACAAGAAAGTATTCGACTCACCTTTTGATGATAATCATTCAAAATTTTTTGACTCTCTTTGATTTCGTGTCTGCGCATCTTGAACAGTTTCAAGTATATGAGGGACTGGCAAAAGAGACTGGAACAAACGAAACGCGAGACAACGTTTTTGAAACGTGCGCTTATACAATCGCGGGGGGGAAAAAAAAGAAGCTGAAAGTGCGTACTCACCTCAGAATGGCCAGCTTGTTATGTATACTGCTCTCCGGCGAGTTGTTCTGCTGGCTCTTGAACTTGGAGGAAATATATCTAAAGAGAAGGAGGGAAGAGAAAATCAGAGATCGCTTTAATTAGGAAATACTCTTCGGTCGCTGGTTCTCGCTTAATTAGAGATATTATACTTACCTGATGAGACTGAGCGTATCTCTGTACATAGTAAACGACGCTCTCTCCGTGAGAGGATCCGACTCCATAGCATTTCCAGTAAGTAAAAAGCATAACACGGCCTCTAGGTAAAGCATACCCTGCGCCGTGAGCTCGCACTCTTTGTCGGCGCTGTGCTTGAGCCGCTTCGCTTCCATCAGGTACTGATTCTGGTCCCTGGTGACAACGAGTCGAAACCGATTGTTAACCCGGCTTTCGAAAGTTCACAACGGGGAAATAGTTTCCATCAAACTCACCACCTATCCTGATCCTCTAAAACTTCATTTTGAGGATTAAAGTAGGAATAATAAACGCGCTGAGGCGGTGGCGGTGGTGGCAACAAACTAGTGTCAGGTTTTTCTTCCCGTTCGTGATTCGTGGGTTGAATATCATTTTGCTGCAAGAGAAGAAGGATATTTAATCAAAAACAGTCATGTTTCGAAGAAGAAATTTGAAAAAGCAAGGCATACCTGACTGGAAGATGGCCTCGACGAAACGGTAACAGACTCGACGTCGCCATGTTTCCTCTTTTTCTTCTTCCTGTCTTTGTGCTCTCCCGACCCTTTCGTCTTCGTATCTATGGAACACACGGTACTTAAACTGGACACAGAACTACAACTCGGATTACGTTTCCTCTTGGGCGCGTTACCCGTACTACTAGCACCACTCGCTCCACTAGCACCCGCACCGACGACACCCGCGGCGAGGCCTATACCGCAATTACCCTTCGTGTCCGATATAGGCTCGCCCTTGATCACAGCGCGATTTTTAACATCACCGTCGACCAGCAACGCGTCACCGTGGATCCTCGGGTCCTGTTGAGGCGGTGGCGTGTCGACGATCTCCCCTTCCTCCGGCGTGGGCGGCCGAGGGGGTTGATGGACGAGCGTCGAGGCTTGCCTCGACGACGGCCTCGTGTTTGGAAGTTCTGTGCGTTGTCTCAACTCTTGACCCCTCGATAACTGCGACACGTGCTGAAGTTTGCTCAGCTCGATTCTGCAGTACAAACTCGGCACGCCGTTCACGCGCGTGAGCGGCGGGAAAGATTGGGTCACGTTCGACGCCTGGGACGACGGTCTCTTGTACGGGCTCTCCCCGCCGGTCGGTGTGTTCGCGGACGTCGTGTACTCCTCCACGAAAATCCCGCATTTCCCCCCGCCCTTGCCACCCTTGCCCCCCTTGCCCCCGCCCTTCCCTCCCCCTATCGAAGACGAGAACACTTTTCGAAGAGTGTCGCTCTTCTTCTTGTCCTGTACGTTGCCCGCGTCCTCCTCCTGCAACTTTGGACCCGGACTGTTGTCGCTGTCCGAGTTTTCCGGGGAGGTATCTCGGGTCGGTGGGACTCTCGGCCTCGGAGGTACTCTGCACCCACAAAAATTCCGAACAATCGATTTTAATCGTAATTCCAAACGATCTTTCTACCTATTTATTTATTTATTTATTATATATATTTATTATTATATTTTTTTATTCCTTCTCCTTTTTTATTTATTACGATAAGAAAGAGGGAAGAAATGGATCGAAGCTTGGTCAAAGCTTAAATAGTTACCTGGCAACCTGGATACGATTCCTCACTATTTCCGACTCGCTGTCGGAATCGGATCCGTTGTTGACCCGCGAGGTGGACCTTCTAGGTTTCGCCTTGGCCGGGCTCTTCTTCTCCTGTTTCTTCGGCGAATCGCCCAGCTTGCTCCTCTTGATGTTGGTCATCCTTCTCCAACGCGAGGTGTCGTCCTCGGACACGTTGTTGTTGTTACTCTTCCCCTTGGGCGGGCTCTCGTCCTCGCTCGAGGATCCGCTCAATCTGGATCGCCTCTTGTCGTTCATGGCCGCGACGCCGGGCGAAACCCTGGTCGGTCGATCGCTGTCGGAGTCGCTCGACGCCCCCTGCGACCTGTCGTCGCTCTCGTCCTCGCTGGTGGATATGTTCGCCTTCGAGAGGGGCGGTTTCTTCTTCACGTGGCTGCCCACCCCTCTCGTTCTGCTGCGAGGTTTCCCGCTCTTCAAACTCTCGTCCGACGTTCGATGGCCGGGCTTCGGGTTCGCCGGTTTCCTCGGCCGGCCACGCTTCCTCGCGTCCACCTTCGGCTTCTCGGGCTGCGCCCGATTCTCCTCCACCGGCTGGCCCTTCTCTTGGTCCGAAGGCCGGTCGCTGTCGCTGTACAGCACGCTTATCATGGTCATGTTGCGGGTCCTCTTCAGGGCCTCGTCCAGCTGCCAGTCGTGCGCCGCCTTGCTCCTGTGCGCTCTGGCGTCCACCGCCGTCACCATAGGCGAATCTTGCCGCCTGTTGCAATCCTGCCGATAGTTGAAATCATATTTCGTATGAGCAACGGTAAGAAAAATCGATCGAATCAAAGCCACGACGATCTTCGAAGGAAATGGAAATGGAAAAAGGATTCAGAAAAACTCCATACCTGCGCCTGTTTGTTCTCCGAGTTCTGTTCCCCGTGGGGCATGGCGTTCGTCTTGTTGAAAAACGACTCCAAGTTCCAACTCCTCGATTTGGGCTCCTCGATCGCGGGCGGCGGCTCCTCTATCATATTCTCATTCTTTGGCGACACGGAGGGAGGGGTGGAGGGGCCTTTGGCGGGCGGGGGGCTGGCCTCCTCCTCGGAGTCGTCGCTGCTGTCCGAGCCGGAGTCGGATCCGGTGTCGGACGTGGAGCTGGCGCTTGCCGAGCTCTGCATCGCCTGGCCCGAGGGGCTGGGCGGCCTCTGGTGCGCGTTGGGGCTCGGCGAGCCCTTCGATTGCAGGGGGCTGACCGGCGCGGGCGAGATCGCTTGCTCGGGCGTCATCTGCTTGGGCGGCGAGGGCGGCCTGCTCGGGCTGAGCGGCCTCGCGGGCGACAAAGGGCCGACCGGTGACGGGCCCATGGGCGACATGGGCGCCAGCGGCGGCGGGGCTGGCGTCATCGCCGGTATCGATAAACTGTGCGCCAATGAATGTCTGCGTTGAATCGTTTGAAAAGAGAAGGAGAGAGAGGGGGAATATCGGTTTTTTGGAAGCGAATATTTTCCGTGGATTGTTCGCTGTACCGTGTTATCGTTGGTAAATTGATTTCTTCGAGTTTATATACCGAGTTCACCCGGTTTTTTAAACCCCGAATAAAACGAGTTATATTTATCATATGGAATTATTTGGAATGATGATAATTTTATATAATTATTGGAGATATCACGATTATTTAAATGTCAAAATGCTTAAACGGATGATTTTGAAGTGGGTCGAATTCGATCGGATGCGAGGGGTGAATAAAATCGATCGAGACGTGGAATCGATGGAAGAAAAGGAATGAAATAAAGTTGGTAATTAGACACGAATAACAGGGCGCATTAATTTTGGAACGAGATAATCGAACTGTATAACAGGGGCATTAATTGGCGGGCGTATCGACAAACGGATACTTACTCGACCGTGAGGTCGGGGCTTCTGTTTCCCCTCGTTGTCTGCGATGACGTTTCCTGCGAAAGAAAACGATTACCAATTAACTTCACATGCGAGGATGTGAATCGCGATTCCCTTCCACCTCAAACCAGTTTTCTCCAATAATTGTTATCGATACAAAATATCAACTTAAAACGTCCAATAATAATCACGCGAAACGAGATATCAAACGAGCGTATAATGCGATCTTTTTCCTTTTTTTTTTACCTTGCTTGCCTCATCCTCGCTGTCCTCGCTCAAGCTTAAGTCGCGCTCCAAATCCCTGCAACAGAAAACAAAAAAAATCTACATATTATTCTCGATAACGAAAAGAGGATTAAAGGAAAGAAGATTTCGTGTCGTCTCACCATTAAATTCGATCCTCGAATTAAATAATTAAATAAATTCGAAACGAAGAGAATCGAGCAGTGTCTCTATATCCACTATTAGAAGAAGAAGAAGAGGAAGAAGAAAAGGAAGAACGCGTGCCGCGAAGCAACCTGTAGAACGAGAAGCTTAGGTTGGAAACAATCGTTCATTGATCTCTGAAACTGCTGTTTCACGCACGCCTCTCCTGTTTTCTTTGTCACTTAACCGTCAGCAAGTTTCGCTTTCCCACTTTCGTTTTCGATTTCCAAACATTCGATCGATCGATATTATCATAATCCGCTCGCACGCGCGCGCTTAAGACAACAATAAAGTACAACCCAAGTACTTTGTTCTGAGAAATTGGAGAAATGTAAGATTCAAGGAAAATTAAATTAAATAACAATAACAAACAAAAATGAAGGAAGAGCGTGGAATTTAACGATCGGTAAACGAGAGTGCATCGTCGTGAGCGAGCAGGAGGAGGATGAAGGGAAAAAATAAAAAGAAAAGGGGTCCTTTCACCCTCGATCGGAGAGACGCGCAGAGAGACGCCACTCTAAGAACGGTTAAAGTGCGGCGTGGAACAGGAGGGAATGGAAAGCAGCGAGAGAAGCAAGCACGGGGAGGCAACGAGAGGAAAGAGAGGCGAGGCAGATAAAGAGGGAAAGTGTACGCCGAACGCGGATGTGCGGAGGGTCATCGACCCTAAACACGCTGTCCTGCGTCCTCCTCCATGTCCTCCGCGGATATGGCTGACTAGCTTGACTTTAGTCCTTCCTTTCTTCCTTCCAAACGAATCGAAATCGCGGAAAATTCTTGAATCGAGAAAGAAAAGAAAAGAAGAATTTCATCGTTTTTATTGATTTATTAAACGAGATCCGGTTGGAAGTTTCGATCGACTTTGGAACAAGCTTCGAAGAGGTCGAGTGGAAGGGAGGATGATATAAAGTGGACGAGGTTTAACGATCGTGGATCGCGACCTCGTGGGAACCCTTTCAATTTCGACGCCGCGCCGTTCGTTACTTTCCACGGACTCCTTCTCTCCCCCCTCCTCCCCCGAGGGGGGAAGCGACAGCCGCTTTATCTTCTATCGGAGCGCGAAGGAACGGAAGAAGGCGTACAGCAAAGTGGCGTTTAGCGAAGTTCAACGATCTTAATCTCGCCCAGATCCCCTCTCTCCTCACTCCTTTTTCTCTCTCTTCGTTTTTCTGCTCGATTTCAAAATTTACCGAACAAAATTCCAAAAAAACGGGATTTCGCCAAGGAAAAAATTGCGACAAAGGAGAGGGAAGCTTGATTCGTTGGAATCGAACGAATGAGAATAGAAAATCCATCTCGATATAGATCCACCGCCGAATTTTTCGAAAGGAAAGAGAGGAGATGAGAGAAGGTTCGGTGGCAAGGAGAAAGAGAGCGCATCCGGGCCCCGTGGGAGGCCGCGTGAATCGTTTCCGTAGGAAAAAAGAAAGGGCCGCGACATTATATTACGGCCGTCCTTTCATCGCTCGAATTAAACGCTTTGACGACGACCCCGTGTAATTGGCAACGGGAAAAAAGGGAGCGGAATTTCCCGCGAATCCCCCCTCTCGTTCAATGGAATATTTTACTGAAACGGGAAATCCGGTTTCGCCGATTTCAACGTTTGCCCTCCTCGTCGAGATCTATCCTAGCTATTCGGCCAAGAGGGGGCCGGCGGTGTGCGTTCGAAAGCCGTAGTAGTCTCGATGGAGATGTTCTCGATGGATGCTCTCGATGGAATTTACGCGGAATGGACACGCGACATTGTCCATCGGACGGCTATATAATATATATATATATATAGAGCTCTGACGATAGAGATGGCGAAGCGAAATATAGGTGGATAGACAGGGAAGGAGAGGTAGGAGCGTCACGCGTGTCCATTGTCTCCGGTAATTGAAGCGTAGGTTTTCTAGGAACGAGAGGACTCTAAAAAGAGGTAGATCGAACGCGTGTACTCGTATACCTGTGGGAAGAGGGAGAGAGAGAGAGAAAGAGAGGCACGAGGCGGTGGAACAATCGGTCGGTCCGCCTATTATCCATTAGCTCGTCTCTGCCAGTCTCTATCTGTCCGATACGGAGACAGGGCACGTGCTCGCGGAACACGCTCCATGAATCTCGGTCCGCGAAGAGTTGCCACCAATGCACAGAGAATTAATTAAGCCGGGTAAACGCGGAGGAGCACGTAAGCAAACGAACCGTTTAGAGAGCGGTTTACCTAATTACTGAATCCGAATGGGCGAGAATCGGGTCGAGAACAGGTTGGAAAAGTATCTGGAATTGTGTCGCCGCCTAAGTGGTGGTGGGAAACGACGTTCCTACGTTTCTATCTCGAGTATATACATACATATATATTATATATATCGCGCGCGTAAGGAGAGCAGGGTAATTATTCGAGTGGAAGTCTACTAGCCAAGGACGTTCGAAATGGGGATAGTAATCGAATAAGGGCGAAATAAGGGATTTTTCGAACGACGAACGATGCATGGATCGCGTTCGAGTTGCATAACCCGTTCGAAGCGAGGAGAGAGAGCACGGACGAGGCCGTGGATTGCGGGGGCAATTCGGGGATCGCGTTCCTCGAGCGCATTTATAGACGGTGTGGCGGTCGCCGACTGCGACGCTAAGTTTCTACCGTCTATTAAAAACAGGGACGATGAGGCGCAGGAAGTGTGGAAGGAGGCCGCCGGTGATGAAGGACGGACGGAGGAGGTGGGCGAAGTGGAATCGTTGGAGGTGGTGATGAGGCACGGAAGAGACGAGAGACGCGCACAGAGACGGACAGACGGAGAGAGAGAGAGAGAGAGAGAGAGAGAGAGGGAGGGAGGAAGAAAAACAGTGGTAGTGGAACGTAGAATTCCAGACTAGCGAGTCTGCCTGTTGCGAATAACTTCGGAAGTTCCACCGTGTATACCAACGTGTTTCTCTCTCGCCTCCCACTCTTCTTCTCTCTCTCTCTCTCTCCTCCTCCTCACTGCAAATCTACCTCGTCTCTTTTCGCCCTTCGACGCTCGATTCTACTTCTCCATCCCGCTCTCCGCCGCTTCCCGCTGCTCTTCATTTCCCCTCCCCTCCCTCCCTCTTCTCTCTCTCTCTCTTTCTCTCCTCGCTCGTTTTTAACCCTCTGTACACGGATATGCACCTATACCCAGTGCTCTCTCTCTCTCCGTCATCGCGACCACTCCTCCTCGCGTTTCCACCCCCTCGGTCGGCTCCCTTTTAACCCCTTATTACTTCCCCGCGATTCCACTGTCTCCGCTCCTTCTCTCCTCCACTATACATACCCCCCTCCACGCGCGTTTTCCTCCTCGCTCGTCGTCGCTGCCTCGTTTCGGCTTCCAACAATCCAACCCCTCCGCGCCCTTTTTCCCTCGGCCGCTTTGCCTTTTCCGGATACACGCCATCTGCATCCGAGTTACCTCTACGCGAGTTACCATCTCCGCTATACGTCTGTCCCACCATCTTCACTACCGTCCCCGCGTCTTTCCTCCCGCGCTAACGGCATCCAACCCCCGAATTCGTTCCCTCCTCCTCCTCCTCGCTTCCAGCCGCATCTGCTCGGGGAGAAGTCGCGACTTCCCATCTGTCGCGTGATTCCGTGTCTCGGGGAGACGAGATCGACGAAATTGAAACGGTCAATCGAAGGAGGGGAATTAAGCTAAGTTGGCTAATCGTCAGATGCTACCGGTTACGCGTCGATAGCGGATTAAATTGAAAGAGACGAAAGGGGAGTAAGTGTGAAATACAAGGGATCAAACGATTAACTCTTCGATCGACGAAGAGGAGAAGCCATCGAAAAAAGACGAGGAGTCACGGAGCTGCGTCGAGGAAAATTGAATTTTTAGTTTTCGAGAGGCTCCATCGTCAAACGAATGGAGCTGATCTTTTTTTTTTTTTCGAAAATTTTAAAATATCCGAAATTCGAATCTTTGAACGAGATTGCCAGACGTATTCCTGGCCGGAATCTCGTCGTGCGGAAAAATAGCGTGGAAGAAAATGCGCAAACATTTAGATTTAATTTTCGCAGAGTTGTTGGAGAGATAAAGAGAGCGGGAGATTCATAACGCGTAAAAATATACCCTAATCGTCGCGTTTATTTAACACTCCCTGGAATTTTGGAGGAAAAAATTGATCGAATCGTCAAAATTAATTTTTCTCCTTCCCCTTTAGCTTTCCCAATTAGCCTTTGATCGGATTTAATTCGCTCGGTTGTTTGTGACACCGGGTGTCGGCTGTCCGTAGACGACCGAGTTAATTTCGTGGCGGCCGCGAAAATAGACGCGCGCTGCAAATCAAACGACGTCCCCGACGCCCCTTCGCCGTCGTCGATCGACGCGCCGCGTCGCCACGCTGAAAAACTCTGCGTCCTCGCAATATCCGCGCCCACCTGTCCCTCCACCCTTCTATTAATAAAACTTCGCCGCCACGCGGGAAACCGCGACGAGTTTATTTCACCGCCGATCGTTCCTCCTCCCTTCTCCGACAATTTTACATTTCGCAACGAAACTTCGAATCCACGCGAGCAGAAATTCTTTCGACTCTGTTTCCAAGATATTCGATTTCGCATCGATCCAGAGATTTTTATCCTTTCGCCAATTCTTCGCGTCTTCTTTTCGAATTTGCCCGCTGATTTTAATTTTTCTCCGGCAGATAAGGAAGTCGAGCGAAATTTCGTGCAAGAGATAGAGAGAGGAGGAGATCGAGAAGAAATTCGAATCCCGCGAATCGAGGGTGCAGATTCGGGCGAGAAGGGGGGGAGGGGGACGAGATAAATTGAATAACGACACGCTTGTTCCAACTAAATTGCTTAGGCGCACCGGTGTGGCTCGATTTAACGCCAATAAAACGACTTCCACTAACGCGAGCGAGTCCAGTCAAGTCTCTTCTCTTCGCACCTCCCACTCCCTTCTCCATCCGCCTTCGTCGAAGAGGAAGAGCGAGAAAGCGGGAAGAGTTTCGGGTGATACACCTCCCCGGGAGGGGAGGGACGAGGCTAGGAAGAGGAATAACGAGATTCCTCCGACCTTCGATGACGGCTCCATCGGTTTTAATTCCGGAAGCCGGAAAAGCACTTAAGAGCGAACAAACGAAGAGTTATGGGGAGTCGTTGGTACTCGATCCAGTTGATCCGGTTTAATCCTCGTCTTAGTTAACACCGTGGAAAAGTCGTGGCGTATCCTGAGAGAGAGAGAGAGAGAGAGGCAGCACCCTCGACCTTCTTTCTCTCTCTCCCGTTCGCTCTTTTTCTCCTCCTCGAAATCCAAGAATCGCAACGCTCCGCATACATTTCATCCCCTCGATGAGGAATAGAAATCTTCCCTCGAGTAATTTCGAAAGGAACGATTCGATCGATTTTTCTATCTCTCCATTCTTCCTAAAGCAAATTCTTGCGAGAACCGAGGAAAGGACGAACCGCGTTTCTAAAAACGACGATTGCTACGAGACGGGGTAAAGAGAGAAAGAGAGAGAGCTTTACATTCCACGGTTAAGTATCGCGGAGGTTTATTATTTTGATAACTAGCAGCGGAGATTGTTCGAAAACGGTTCGCGACGAGAATTTACTTTAATCCGAGCCAAGATCCCGGTCCGAAAGGTCAGGGGTTAATTCGATAATTTCGATTAATTTTACGAGAAGAAGCTTATCCCCGAGGTAACGACTCCTCTCTCTCTCTTCCCTCTCTCTCATTCCCTCTCCTCGTCCATTCCCTCGTGGTGGGTGAAAATTGAATTTAACGAATTACGCGGGCCCCATCGTTACCATCGAACCACCACCATTACCACGATTTCAATGAATCCTGTACAAACGATATACTCTACTTCTGATTATAATTCGATAGGTGCAACAACGCCATCGATCTCTTCCCCTCCCTAATAATAACGGATAATTAATTAACCTTGTGCAACCTTGCGCGCATACACACACACACACATAAAGAAACACACACGCGCGGTAGCGTGCTGGTTTAAAAACTTGAAAGGCGATAATATCGATAAGCACGTTAGATCTCTTAACGTTGTACAACGTTGCGGGACGTGATTCCTCGCGCAAGGCGAGCTTCCAACCGCGGATTATCGTTCCCCGCTCCGATAAATACGCGAAATATGTTTATCAAGGCGCAGTTAATACAACGTACGTATATATAAGTAGCCGAGTTGATAAATGGCCGGCACGCGATAACCGCGCGCGCGTGCGCGTTACGGAGGGGAGGAGGGGGGGATCGAGGTTTGGAGAAGAAGAGACAAAGAGAGGGATAGAAAACAAAAAAGAGAAGGAAAGGAAAAGAAAAAGGAGAGAAGAAAAATGTCCCGCCGTTTTTTATCGCGATCCAAAGCGGGTAAACGAAATCCCTTATCGCGTTGCACAGCAGAGCTTGAGTCCGGCGTTATCGGATATTAGACAAGGCCGCTCGAGTCGGTTTCACCCGATAACGCACGAGTTTCTCGCGTTGTTGCACAGCGTCGTCGCTTCTTCGCGTTCCCTTTCGCGTGCTGGCGTGGATCGCGTTGCCGAATTTGAAAAAAAATTCGAGAACGTTTCTTTTCTCCTTCGATCCTCGGCTTTTCCTCTCGTCCAATTCTCGGCGTGAAAATGGAATAAAACGCAAGTTGAACCGGATCGATTAACCGAAAGGAAAGGGTTATTATCTCGGATCACGATCGAGGCAAAGAGACGGAGCCAAACCGATTATTATCCGCGATATAAAATTCACGGGAACGATCGGTGATGAAACGAGGCGAAAGAAAGAAAGAAAGAAAGAAAGAAAGGTGGACGCACCTGTTTCGGTGGAAAGAGAAGAGGAGGAGGAGGAGGAGGAGGAGGCCTGGTCGAAGAGGCACGATGGCGATTACGGAGGCCAGGAAACAATTAGGGCCGATGATACACGTCCGACTACCATATCGCGTGCACACGGCCGATCGGGGAGAGAGAGGGTCCCCTCCCTTAAAACGCAACGGTGTTAATTCGAACGAGTTTCGCCTCTCTTCCTCATTCCCATCCAATCTTCCGCGAAACAAACTCCTCCTCCTCCCCCTTCGTACGCGATCTCCACTTTTTTTACCCCTCCTCGTCACACTCCTCCCTTAATTCGATCGATCGAATCGAGCAAACCGATTTAAACCGATTTGAACCGCGTTAACGAGGGGGAGAATCACGCGAGTCGAATCCATGTTTACGCAACGTCGAGAGTTTCTCAGAGTTCTCGGTCTCAAGTCATACGACCCAGTTCTAGCAGGGCTATTAGGGACAGGGATAGGGTGGTCGAAAAAGAGGCGCGGGGCAAGAAGGGCAAGAGAGTGGGAGGAACGTGTCCTGCCTACCGTTTCGAGTCCTCTCCTTCCTCCTTTCTTTCCGTTCCCACGACGGGAAATAGGGGGACGCGCCAGGATTTCAGGAAATTGTCTGACTTTTGATCTCTAAAGACCACCCCCAACCCCTGTTAATATTGCTACAACTGCTCCTTTCAACGTTTCTCATTTCTTATTTCTTTTTTTCTTTACTTACGAGGACGTTGGCTACGTTACATTCGAACTTTCGAATAATTTGGTTTCGCGAGATCGAGGAGAGATTAAACAAGGAGCGAACTGAGAGATGCGATTGGTATGCAAATTGAATAGGCAAGACATATATATATATATATACTGATTAATCGTTCACAAGATTATCGTGATCACCAGCAAATATTACGTAGTTACCGATTTCATCTCTGGTAAAAGAATCTACACCTCTATCCACGTCACGCGTCGTGAATAATTCGATCATGCGTGCTACCGCGAAAAATACTCGCAGCAAGAAAGAGATTCGAGATCGTAATTCTTCGATGGAAAAAAAAACCGATCGACGATACCGGATTGTGGATCCGAAAGGAGGGAGCCGGAAGTTTCGACGCAGCAGCTTCCTTCCCCTTCTTCCTCTCGACCGACACGTGGGAAGAAACTTTCGAGCATCTTCGTTTCGTCCATTTCCTCCGTTGCTTCACTTCCTTCCCACCTCGACGGGTTAAATCGTTCCTCGCGAGATCGTTTCGTGGAAATGGAAAAAAGGAAAAAGGCGAAACGCGGGAAAAGCGCAGGAGAGAGAAAGAGAGAAGAGGGAGGGAGGCTTCGATCGAAGGAAGAATTTAATTGAAACGCGCCGATAGCGGCAACACGCGCCCATAATTAATCCCGCTTTTGACGGATTAATTCTCGTTAAACCGGTTCCCGCGCCTCCTCTAATATCGAGCGCCATCTATGCCGCGCGATTTAGCGTCGTCGAGTGGATTCGTTCCCGGTCTCGTTAAAAATGTCCGTCTCCTCGAGTGGACGACGTGGAATTCGCGGGGAGGGAGAAAAAAAAAAAAATCTCCGCCATCCGTCATCGACCGTTTCCGCTATCTCTCCCCTCGCTGGGAGAGGAGATTAATCGATCGGGACAGATTCGAACAATTTCGAACGATTTTCTCTTTTTCCTTCGTTTCTCCAGTTGCGGATTATCGAAAAAAGAAAGAGACAGAGAGAGAGAGAAAGAAAAAAAGTTCGAAGGGAATGATACAATACTTACGCCGATAACCTGTTGGCGTTGTGCCGCTCGCGTTCTGAAACAGAGAAGAAAAGGGATGGTAATTAGCATCCATGGCTAAGTTAATTAGCGTGTGATTATCGGCGTTCAAGGACGGGGAACGAGGCGAGCACGGCCGATCCTATCTTCCCGGCTGACATAATGACATCGTTACACAGAGATTCGTTCCCCGATGTAGCCGACGAGAAGCGCGATAAACCGTGCCGCGTCGCTCCGTTCCGTCCGATAACGACGGAGCGACGCGGCAAGATAGAGAGAGAGAGAAAAGAAAGAAAGAAAAAAAAAGAGCGGCCGCGATCGATCGATCGATCGATCTTCTACCTTGTTCTCGATAAGCGATAAGGCTTATTGCGCGAAATTTTCGACGAAATCAAGGGAGGGGAGAGAGAATTCCCTTCCGAAAGCTCGTCTTTGTTCTCGATTTTTCTGGAATTTTAGTTGTCTCGCTCGTTGGAGAGCGAGCGACGCGTGGCGAATCAATTAGAATCGTTACGCGCGCGCGCAAACGTAACGGCGCGAAATGTTCACGCTTCGATTCGCGTTCGATTCACGTAGCAGCGAGCATCGGGTTCGAAAGTAAAAAAGAAAAGAACGGAGGAAAGAAAGAGAGAGAGAAAGGGGAATGTTGACATCTGGCGGGAAAATATGATTTTCGTACGAGCGGTAGGTTTCGACTCAACGATGCTTCCTTTTTATCCGGGGCCAGAGAAAAGAGAAAAGAGAGAGAGAGAGAGAGAGAGAAATCAATTGTGAAGCTGTGAAAGCGACGTGGCGCGCGCTAGGGAACGTGAAATCTTTCGAGAGATCCCCGAGCGAGGATCAATTCGTTCGACGCGGTAACCTTGCCGACACCGTTGCTCGAACCAGCTCTCTCTCCCCCTTGGAAACGCAAAGGAGAAAGAAAGGAAGAAAGGAGCTGGCGGAGGAAAAGAGAGGCGAACGCGAACCCGGTCGAGGAGGCATTGCGTAAACAATGGAAAGCGACATGCACGCACGCACGCACGCACGCACGCACGCACGCAGGAAGGAAGGCAAGCAGGCAGGCTGGCTGGCTGGCTGGCTGGCTGGCAGGCAGGCACGCACGGAGCCAGCATGGGAAAGGGGACTCTACTACCTACGATCAGAGGAGGACAGGCTGGTGGGACTGGGTCAAAGAGAGAGAGGGTGAGAGCAGGAAAAAGGGGAGGCTCGACCTCGTAAGAGAGGGTTGCGCGCGTCTTAACAACGAAACTGCCACCAAATTCGATCCCTAACAACGGATGCTCGCGCTCTTCCTTCCGATCGAATTCAATCTCCACCCTTTTCGAATTCCCCCTCTTTCCAATTCATACATACTTTGGTTCTTTCGAAAATATATAAATATAAAATATATACATATGTAAAAAAACTTCTGGATAAAAGATCTTTCGACGCGTTACAGAGAGAAAGTGATTACGAGAAAAAGAAAAAAAAGAAAGAAAGAAAAAAAAAATTAGCACGTATCTTCTCTATCATCATCGGGATGTCGAAATCCCTCGATGCGTGACACACGTTCACGTGCGTGTGTACACGGTCGTGCGTTAATGAATTCCATATGTAACGCGATTAATATACGATTACCGAGTTAGACGCGTCGCGATGTCCAATTAGAGGTATGATTTATCGCGCGAGATCGGAACTCGAGCGAGGATCGCGTGCGCGCGCACGCCATGCCTGCACGCCGATCGCCATAACTCTCTCCGCTTGGGAACAAAAGGTAGGAAATTCCCTGGCAATGTTCCACCGGCTAATTATCACTGTTCGCCGTGGCCGCGGTTCCCCGCCCCCCTCCTCCACCCCTCCGCCAACTATTCCTACGGATCGCCGCGATTAATCAATGACACGGCCAATCGCGCTCGATATCGGGTTCCACGAATAATTAGCGTCGCGGTATCGCGAGGATGTTGCATAATCCCACGGCCACGCGCCACGTGTCCGCGAAAAGTGTCAATCACCCGTCGAGTTTTCTTTTCCCCAATCTCTCTCTCTCTCTCTCTCTCTCTTCGAAAGGAGGAAACAACAACACCAAGGATGATCGATGTCTTCTCTTTCTCGCGAAACGTTTTCTCGATTATCATCGGAGAGTGTGAATTTACGCGTGGCAACGCGTAAATCGCGACTTTCTCCCGTCGATTCGGCACAACCGATCACGATCCACACCTGATAACAATTGAAGATAGTTGACAGCGTCCCGAAGTAGCTGGAATCCAACGAGCATGATTTATCGCCGCTTAATAACGTTGCATCGCGAGACGAGACCTTCTTTTCCCCTTTTCTACTTCCGCCTCAACCCTCCTTCCACCTCCTCCGTTCCTGCTTTCGCTCGACCGACCGACGAGGGATCCATTTGCTCGCCGCCGAAAAATGCAAAATCCAACCTCGTTATCCTCCTCCCGCGGCGGATCCGAATTTTCGATGGACTCGAAAATCGATCGATGGAAAAGAAGAAGGAGACCGGTTCGTAAGTATTTACTTATCTCGAGACGTTTGGAGTCAGGTTTCGAGGCGATCGGTTTTGGAAAAAGGGAAGAAGAGAGACTGGAGGGGGCGATGGAATCGCGATAGCGGAAGAAGTCGGGCCGCGTACACTCGCAGTGACGCGCATCGGTTGACTGAGGCTCGGCTCCGGGCCCCGGCAGGGCCCTGGGCCCGGTCGAGTTCGCCGCTTGCTTTTCTGCCTGCTGCTGCTGCTCCTCCTGCTTAGCCGCACACGCGCCAACCTAGCAGCTTGCCAAGCAGACGGTCGCTTCACCTGCGTACCGCCGCCTTTTGTTCCACGCACCCCTCTACCTCCACGACGCCCCTCTTTTGCTCGCGATCTTTCCTCCTCCTGCTCTTTCCTCACTACCGGCTACATTTATTTCTTTCCCTTCCCTTCCTTTCACGCATATATAAAATCCTTACCTATCTATTTCCATCGAGTTGAAACTTTATCGATTCGAACGCTTCCAAACAAAAATATCGCGCGATTTACGAATAATCATTCGTCTTCTCGATAAATATGAAAATTTTGAGAGAGAAAGAGAGAGAGTTGATCGTTTATCCTCGTTAAATTTAAGAAGCGAGTAAAAGATCGGACGCCCCGCCGTTTGGATTCCATCGCGTTCCCGCTACGAAATCGCCTATCGATCAGGGATACAGCGTCTGTGTTTATGGAAATGCGTTCGTGGCCACAGCCCGTAAAGGATCGAGAGAGCGTGTTATTAAGGCGTGCAGTTAGCCGGCACACGCCTCGACGGATGGCCACAGACCGACCGGTGCACCTGTTTCGGCAAAAGGATCTGGTCGGACCACCTTACCCTTCTCCCCATCCTCTCCGTTTCTCTCGCTCCTCCCTATTCCCTCCTCGATCAAACTCGATCCAAACTCGCGCGATCGAGCCGAAAAAATTATCTTTCCAACTGGACGAGTCTCCGCGTTAACGATTTCCTTCCCTCCTTCTCCTCGACTCGAATCCAATTCTCTCTCGCCGAGGAAGAATGCGCAACGAGTGAATTCGATCCTCGTACATCCGTTCCCGCGTGTCCCGCCGGCGGATACACGCTGCTCGAACGATGCACACGTGGGACACGTGTCCTTGCGTTGTGGAGACTCGTTGAGAGAAGGGAGAGGGTAGTGATATTTTATAACGTGAGTTTTGGAACACGACGAGCCAGTTTGATCGGCGACTCGATTAAACTCGAAAAAAAATCGTTTCTAACCAACGAGCCCGATCGTATTTGCAAACGTTTGTTACAACAATGGACGATTGTTCCGCGGCGTGGAACGGATATATAATATTCTCCGTCGCTTCTAATCCCCCCTCGACTTTCCTTCGATTGATCGTCGATACGATTTTTATATTATATTTTACATCGATCGATGAGGAGAGAAAAAAAAAAGGAAAGAAAAGATTTGGAGAAAAGTCGATACACACGACGACACCTGTTTGGCTTTGGAACGAGATAACGAGATTATCGTTCGAGGCAAATGGAGTTTTTAACGAACGTGGAAAGAGGAAGGAGGTCGCGAATGGATATATATATATTCTCGGAGGCGAAGCGTGGTGGCGCGTCGTCCGATAGGACAAAAGACGCCGAATAGGGAAACGATGAGATTGATCGTTAAGGCGACCCAGATTCTCTGAAACGCAACGATGTTCTGGCTCGCTTGCCACGCTTACCTGGAACACCGCCTCGTTGAAAAGTCACCGTTGAGGCAATCGTCGTCGTCGTTGCACAACCGATCGATGACAGCCGGGCTTCGCTCGCGTCGGTTATGAAGGTTAATTTGCATCCGCCGAAGGATACCGGCGGCGAAACACCGCTTCGAGAAAAATCGGGCGGAGAAAACGGTGTTTCGCCGATAATCAGATCGCAGATTTTCGAAAGGACGAAGATTTCGAAATTTCTCTGGCGGAGGAAGACCTCGACGCAGACCTCCCTCGCGAGAAATAATCTTCCAAACGAGCTCCTTCCGATACAAACTCGAGCTATTTCGAAATATATCTGTCTTCCACCGCCATTTTCTCTTTCTAACAAAAATATTCGAACGAACTCCTTTATCACGAACGATTGCGCAAAGAGGTAAAAATAATTTCGTCGATTACAAAACAGGGATGAAAATTCGGGGAATCGAAAGAGGGAGAGAGCAATTTGCGAGTAATCGAGGAACGGTTGCCCGCATAACGAAACAAATTGTCGAAAGAAAGAAAGAAAAAAAGGACAGGCGATTAAATATAGCGAGGCGCATCCGTTCCGTCCGCTTATCCGAAAATTGTCAGTCACAGTATGCAAACGCGAGTTTCCCTCGTAGCTACGGATCGACGTATTTATTAAGGAGGTCGACTTCTCCCCGGGGAGGGGAAGAGACGGAAGAGTTCTCCTTTCAGTCAAAACCGGAAGTTTGGCCCAACTCGGAGCAAGTTACCGGGAAGGAGAGCCGCTACTCGCACTCGCGGCTAACTTTCCAGTTTCTCTCAACCGAGGGGAGTTTCGAGAGAGAGAGAGAGAGACTGTGCGCATCGCGAATGAAAAGCAAACATTTAACTGGCGCTCGTAACCGCGAAACCCGCTGATATCGTGAAAGAAACCACGCCGTTTAATGAAACGTTCCTATCCAATTCCTTTCCACTTCCTTCTTTCTTCCTTCTTCTCCTCTTCCTCCCCCAATATTTGCGAATTAATTTACTCTCGATTAAGTTCGGGAAGGATGTTACAACCCGTTCCTTCTATCGAGACTTATTAAGTAGCACGAGAAGAATCTTTAACGAACGCGAATAACGAGAAGCACGAGCACCTAAAAAAATGAATCGTCGCCAACGTGTATCGATCTCGCATACGTGGAATTAAATCAACGGTTGCGGTTAATAACAGTAACCGTACCCTGTCGTATCGTATCGTGTCGTGTCGTGTCGTACGATATCTGTAACGACGCGGACGTTATATCGATCCGAGACCGGCGAATCTGGAAAATCAACGTTCGAAAGATCCCGCGAAACTCCACTTGGCATCCGGTTAATAAACTCTTGCACTTGGAAGCGAAGCGTGTGTGTATGTATGTGCGCGCGCGCGTGTCGCCTAGTATTTTACCCCCACTGGTTTATCGTTTAAACCGGTGACCAACCGGCGACCGTCACACTCCGCCACCTCGAGACTCGAATATCTCGAAACTGGGTCAACCGAATGAAGTATTATCGAATGCTTCGTTCCATCAAGCTCCACCGAGTTCCATCACCGATCGGTGGTGGTAAAAAAAAAAGAAAAAATAATACGTGCACGTAACTTGTACATATGTGTGTGTATATATATATATATATATAGATGGCACGTGTCGCAGTGAAACCAGTTCCCGCGCCTCCAAGTACGTTTATTTATTTGGTATCGGGGATGAATGGGTCGTTGACCCAATAATATATTGATCTCGACGCCGTGCACGCTCGATTGACCAGCAATTGCTAATCATCTGAGCAAACCCGATCGAAGGGGGTAATGCAACCCGCCGATATTAGATTATAATCCTCATAATGGGGTTAATTCAACCATTCGGAATTTAGTGTAAATTGTTCTTGAAAATGTAATTCCGATCCTTCCGAGTTTTAAACCCGTCGAATTTAATCAACGATTTCAATCGAGGGGGGATGGGGGGGAGTGACGAAACGCCTTCGAAGACAGCCTCTTTGATCGAAAACTTACGTCTCCTTTTACATTCATATCCGATATCTCTCAAGTCCTCGTGTTAGATTTGGCGAAATAATCCCAATAATAAGATAAAAGATAAAAATGAAAGATATCGTCGAATTGCGTGGATCTTGAAATTATTTACCGAGAAAAAAAAAAGAAACGCGAAGAAATATGGAAAAATCGTGGCCCCATTCTCGAAGTTTACGAGAATCTCTTCGAAATAAATTAACGGAGCTGGACGCGTGTGCTCGCGGATTGATGGCACACCAGTTTGCGGTCGGATCGTTTTCGGCTTGGCATTGAGCTGAACCCGCGCGCTTAATCGATAATACGGGGCCGAAGGTCGTACGCTTCCGTGGCGGTCTCCGCCTTTTTCCCTCCCTGCTTCATCCTCCCGCCGCGATTCACACGCGATTCGATTTAAATGGATCATAATCGATCATCGTCGCGGATCTTTTGCGGTTAATTTGCCGGTGAATATTACATCGATCCGAGCAACTGGTTTAAACAGGTGGGATCTCGGTAAGCTCTACCACCGATTTTTTAATCCGTAAACACACGCGGATTCGCCACATTCCATTCTGATAAATTCCTCGTGCACGTATCCGTCATAAAATTGGCCGATTAGTTAGGAAAGGAGCGAGTTGAACGAGCACGGCCACCGAGTAAGAATGATAAGGGTGGAACGAGGATTAAACGAGCTTCGAAGAGTTTTAATCGAGGCATTCCCCGCTCTTCTCCCATTCTCCCTTCTTTCGTTTCTTTCTCTCTTTTCCACCTGATTTTAAACCCCCGGTCCGACAACGATCGACGAGGAGAGAAACGAAGATGCTCGTCGTTTCGACTCGTCGTTGACTTCCGCTCGATTTGCATTCGAGAGCCGGCTCGATATCTGCCTTATGAATAACCACAGCCCCGGCTTGGGTCAGATCGGTCGGCAAAGGGTGAACATCTCTGTCTCTCTCTCTCCCCTTCTTTCTCTCTCCCCAACTCCGCGCGCATCTTTTCATATAAGATTTCTCGAGGAAAATCCTTTCCTACCCCATCCCCTCCTCCTCCTTCCTAGTAGAAGAGCGAGAAACGAGGAACAGGCGAAACGGGTCGAAGAAGCGGGAAGGATCTCGATGGTTCCGTCCTCTATTCACCTAAAACTGGGGATATAAAATAAATTTGGTGGGCTTATAGGCCAGCCGGTTGGTTGCCGGCGTACCTTGCCTGAATGCCAAGAACCGCGGCGAAAAATATAGGATGCGGAGGGTGGACAGAGGAGGCGGGGAGAGGAGTGAAGGAGGAGAGTGGAAGGGTTCCGCAGGATGTTCTTGAAAGGTTCGTTTATATCTTGGTAACGGCGAATTATTAAGAGAAAAGAATTCCCTTCGCGTTCTAATTGCTAAAAGAGCCCTCCAATTAAGACGAGAGAAAAGAGAGAGAGACAGAGAGAGAGAGAAAGTTCTCTCTCCCTTTCCCTCCTCTACCGCGTTTCCTCAACCGCGATCGCTCGCTCTCTTAATTAACTTCTCTTGAAACGCATGACAATTCCACCGAGCGAAAAAATTCACGAAAAAAACAAAAAAACAAAAAAAAAAAATACTTGGATTTCCATCGCGCCTCGATGGAATCCCAAAAGACGAACGGGAGAGCAATTATCTCAAAATTGGGCGCGAAATCGAGAATATTTGTTAGGATAAAATCTTGAATCTTTCGAGGAATAACGTTCAATTTTATCATCGAAAAATTAAATATATATATATTTTTATAGCGGATGGAATAATTTGGAACGAAACGGAGTAGGATGGAGTGAGAGACAGATCGTGGGAGGGAAGAACGAATGGCGAATATCGAATATAATGGACAAATGGTTGGATCTCGTTGGTGTTGGTGGTGGTGGTAGCACGATTACGGGCGAGAAAGTTGGGAGACGAGCGTTTCCGCGGCGTTCTGATGCATGCGTTCTGGTCTCGTGTGCAGTCTCGGTGCATTGGTGCAGCAACGATGGAGGAAGGAGGAGGGAGAAAGAGAAGGTGGAAGAGGAGGAGACGGAGGTGGGTCATCGACTTCCTCGACGTGACGCAACATACACCATGCGTCGAGACGCTACGGCCAAGCGGATCGGTCTGGTAACCTCTTCCTTCCGGAAGCGTCCCCCCTCCCTCCCTCCCTCCCCTTCGCCCATTCGCCCGTTTCTCTCCGCACGGAGAAAGAGGCGCGCGCTAATGCTCCAGATCCACTCCGCAATTAAAATCCTACGAGCCACGTCCGTACGTGCGGCCATTGTGATAAAAATTGACCGAGCATAACGCGATTACATTTCACGCGTATTATTATTAATTTCCAATATTATTGCTGCTGTTGTTGTTGTTGTTGTTATCATTATTATTTTTATTATTAGACGCGGTAAAACGAGGCGTTGAAAATAAGAGAATCTCGAGTGAGACGAGAGAATTGAAAGTAAATAGCCAAAAATCAGCAGGTCTCCAGACTTTCGTCTTGAGCGGAATTTCTTTCGAAGGAATTCGATCGATTCGGGTTGGAAAGAATCGCGATGAAAGAACAGAGACGATCGAAACGAGCCTAGGACACTGTAGGCTGGTATCTGAATATCGGTGAATAAATTCACGGCGTTAAGGGACGGCCGTTGATAGCCGTTCGACGAGGGTGAAGGGACGTTCGAGCGTGCAAACGCCGATTTACCGATGAAACGGCGACCGAGTTGAACGCGCGACTCGCGACCGAGTCTTCTCGAGAAATCTGAATCGGGCGGAAGAAAAGGGCGGCGGAGGAGACGAATCGAGGCGGTTAGGCGGAGGGAGGGAGGGAGGGAGGGAGGATTTAATCACGTTAAGTAACCGTGGAACTGCTTGCTCGGTTGGTTGCTCGCGCTCAGAGTGATTGGAGAGTGTTCGAGGGCAGAATGGAATAGAAGGCGAGAGGAGGGACTCGGGGGGAGGGAGAGGGTAAGGGTAGCGGATGGAGATATGTGTGTTATCGACCCCTTTCGCTTCGCCTCTCTTCTCCTCCTTGTCCCTTCGAGTATGGTCACCCTTTTTCCACGCTTCGCCGCCGGCTGTTCGCACCCTTTCTTTCTTCCCTCTCTCCCTCCTTCTCTTCTCTATCGTCAATCGTCCTCTCCCTCCGTTCCTTTGCCCCGCCGCGTCTGTGGCCCGCGCCACAGAAACAGCGAAATGAAATTCCGCACGGATTTCGCGTATAAATTCCATCCTCATCCTAATTTCCCCCATCCTCATCCCTCTACGAACCGCCCTTTAAACGGAGAACAGAAGAGAGAAAGTAATCCTCGAAACGAAAGAGAAAGAGTTTCGACTCTGTCGCCTGTGCCTCTTCGTCCTCTTCACGATCGCTAACGATCCTTTCTTCTTCCATTTCTTTCCTCCGAACGAACGGCACCCCTTTTCACGGAGAGAGGCGTCGCTCGCCGCCCTACTCGCCAAACTACCCCCTCCCCCTGATCGATATCGCGTAAACGCCTCTGTGTCTCGCCTCTCGCGAGATCGCATTATACTCCGTCCCTGCCGATTATTTATCGCGAGCAAAACGTTTCGTAAGAGGCTTCGCGAGAGTCTTTTCTCTCTCTCTCTGCCGATTCTCCTGCTGGAAATACGAATGGTGACGGTGTGGGAGGGGCGGCGGATCGAAGGGGTTGAAAAGGCGACGCGAGCGAGCGAGCGAGCGAGCGTCGCAGAGTCGGGTTGGGTTGGGGCGAAAGGGCGCGCTTAACAAGAGGAAGGAAACCCGCCGCCACGTCGTTCCAGGGAGAAGAAGAATACGTAGACGAATAACGAGAGAGGAAAGGAGAACCTAACCTTTCTCGAAACCCCCCGAACCCCCGACGTTATTAGGAAAATGGACCCTGCTTCCCTCTTCCCTCCTCACCACCATCAAAATCGCTCTCTTTCTCTCGCCTCCGCGAAGACGTTCGAGTATTTTTCTTTTTTTTTTTTTTTCTTTTTTTTAAAGGAATTCTTCGATCGAGAGAAACCCAAGCACTTTCTACTCCGCCCGATCGAAGAAACGGGCGGGATTAAATATAGGGCGAAACAAAAGAGGCGCAACCCTTGATACCTCGCCAGGATAAATTGACCGTGCGGGAATGGCCGCGTACGTCATTCTTTCGCGCAGAGGAGAAGGAGGAGGAGGAGGAGGAGGAGAGAGGAACGTATCGCCGGAGGCGCGCGATCAAACACCACGAATTAACGGGGAAACGCGAGCAAACGTCATCATCGTGACGCGATACGAGCGTATAATCGATCGTAAACCTCCCCTTGTCGATGAATCAATCTGGCACGTTCAGGGATTTATTCCATCTCCAATTCTACGTACTAACATGAGGAGGGAAATAAAAGGGAAGAAAATACACGAAGGCCAAAAGGAGGATGGAATTAAATTCATCTCGTGTAGGCGAATTAAAGAAGACGATCGAAAGTGGGGGAGATAGTATCCTTCGATTGCTCCGAAAATCGTGATTGAACGAGTTCGAACGCAGAGCGAGAGAGAGAGATCAGTGTATAGCATAATTGGACAAGTAGGTCAAGCCGCTCGATAGTATACAGAGGTAACTGACAGCGCCGTGGGGAAAAGGGGGCTCGATATTCAATATTTAATTTGGCTCAGCACGTGTACAACCCCTCTGATATACAGCCACCCTTGTGGAGGGAGGGGAGCTTGTTCCGGGGCTGGTTAACGCTAGCTGGGAACGAGGTTTCCGACTTGGAAAGTAATTCCAAGACCGAGTCACGGACTTTTACCAGTCGAATCGACGACGACGACTCGTCGTTTACCGCCGCGTAATCGCAACTTTAACGACTGTTTTAATCGAGCGACACGCGCCTCCTCCTCCTCGAACCCGATACTTCCGCGCTTACGCGCCGGATCGATAATCCCAACAGCGGAAGAGGTAAAGAGGCAATCCTCGAGCACGCATCCTCGTGCGACACGCTCCGTTCGAAACAGAAATGGCGGAAGCGGAGAGGGGGACACGTTCGTTTTTTAATCGCGCGGCAGCTGGGCAGATTTATCGGCTCGATCGAATACCCCGCGCAAAGTTAAACACGGTTAATCTGCCGTTACGCGCCTCGTAATCGACTCGCGGCGAGCGCACGCGGCGATATCAATTTTCGATCCAATCCCAGCCCGAGTGGCGCCTGCGTCCCACCGTTCGAACAACGTCGTACGTTCCTATACGTACACGTTGAAAATTAAAGAAATTAAAACGACGCAAAGAGCGGGCGAAATTACGATCAATTGCCGTAATTGCCCGCCCACTTTTATCAAGCCTCGACGCGGCGGCGATCGATCGAAAAACTTTTCCACCGAATAAATCGAGGATAACCTCCCACCAACCTTCCTCCCCTTATCCTCCTCCTGACAAAATTTCCATTTTACGCTTAATCGAAATCGAAACGAATCCCGCCCCCGTTTATTCGTTGCCGATTACTAATCGCCGGTTAATAATCCCTCCCCTCGCGCCTCCCGCCGAGGTTCATCGATCCGGTCCAACGGCGAGAAGAATTACCGTTCGACGCAATTTCGGTGGACGAAAAAAAGGGTATCGATCGAACGATGGAAGGATGGATGCCGCGTCCGTCGAGCGGCGTAATGATACATACACGCACCGGGCCCGCGCATCGACACGTGTAAGTACAAAGGTTGTAATAATAGCGGCTGCCTGGATCGCCGCGGCCCGCACGCCCGACTCAACAGGTATCGATTCGAGCAAATATCAAAGGTGTGCGCCACTCGGCGAAACTGCATTTTCCCGATAAATTAGCTGGTCATCCTTTCTTCTCGACACTTTTCCATTTTATCCGTTCGAATCAGGCGGCACTCTGATTCAACGCGAAACTCTCGTCCTCGATTATCATTCGAAACTCCGTCGATCCTCGATCGAGAATCTTCAAAGTTTGGAAGCTAACAATATTCCTGAAGGAACTGAAACAAATTGGACGCTTAACAAAACGTGGTTCAACTTTTGAACGGAAAGAGAGTCGCCTAAACCGATCCTTATCCTTTATCGAGAGAATTAATTTTTCACTCCTCGTGACGAAAGGAATCTAAAGAATTTCTGAAATTTCTGAAATCCTACTACGTCGTAGGAAGATCGAATGATTCGAATCGAATTCGAGAAAGAGAGGGACGCATAGTTGTTCCGAGAATGGAACGGAATGGAGTATCGATGGATAATTTACGAGGCCATCTCCGTCTCCACGAGATCCGTCCTCGCGTTTTACGAGGAAAGAGAGCGGGGAGCGTTGGTAGGGCGATAAAAAGGAGCGTGTCAGACGACGGGGCATCGATGGATGCCAGGTGGACGTCTAACGGCTGTTCTCCTCTTCGACGTACCCACACGACGAGAATCGCTCACCGATTCGCCTTACATCCACGCTTTATTATTCGAGCGAAGTTGGAAGCGCGGCATAGTTCTCCAAATTGCGTGCAACTTGCTCCAAAGCTTTTCTTCCTCTCGATAATTACGTCGTGTGCGTGTATATATACATATACACATATATATATGTATATATATCGTTACGATGGCTATTAAACGACACTGTTACAGTTGCTCGGAGGGACAGAGCGGATTAAATTCCTCGTTAAAAGTTTCTCTATTGTTACGGATGCGTCTTCGTTCGCCTTAATAGCCGAGGGAAGTATGTTAAATCGTGGCAAGTGCATAGCGATCGCGAAATTATCGCGGAATTATTCTCGAGGAGGTAGAATAATTTCTCAATGGGGGGTTCTTCTCCCGCCTCTAGCGCAGTAAGTCGCGTGTCCGGGTCGAGATAAAGTCGACTTCCTTTCAATTTTCCCGCTTCGACCTCCCCTCCCTCCCTCCCTCCCTCCCCCGCCGTCCTATCAATTTACGCTATTTAAAGCTCGAGCATCGATAGAGAAACGACGGAAAGATGGGGAGGGGGAAGAGAGAGAGAGACGGGGAGAAAGTTTAATTGGAAGGAAAGAGCGAGGAAGAGTTTATCGGATTCCAAAGTGGCGGCCAGTTGGCGTGACGCGTTCCAATTTGTAAAGGTTGCCCGATTCTGGCGGCCGGCCATTATCGTACACCTTCGATCCCCCACCGAGTTAAGCAACCGAGTTTCCACGCACGATATTAAACGAGCGTTCGCGTTCGAGGGAGCACTCGAATAAAAAAGGATTGTTCGATTCGAAGATCGAACACTTGGTATCCAATTTTCGAAGTTTTCTTTGTTCGGAATAGAGAGAACGAATGGAAGAAGGAGTTTATAATATTAACGAGGGGACGTATTCGCGACGAAAGAAAAGAGAGAGAGAGAGAAGAATAAAGAAGAAGGGAAACGGGGATATTAATTTATCGGTCTCTCGTTTGTTCTCGTCGCGAGCCACCGGCGACAAGCCCTGGTTGAGCGATTGAATATTAAGTGACGGGAATCTCACTCTCTCTCTCTCTCTGTCTACTTCTCTCGGCGAAGTTCGCCCAAGGGACTTCCTTCGAACTAGAAAACGAGACTGAGAGCTACGACAGCCGCTTCTCTCGCAGGCCATCACCATCCACCGTGGTGGAATCGTGGAACGAGGACGAAACGAGCAGCGCCGGTCGGATGGTGGAGGGGCGGGGAAACAGAGAGACGAAGACAGAGAGGGAGAGCGATACGGAACGGAGAAGGCTGCCGGGGGCGATTTCAATAATTAATGTCACGGGAATTGGCGCGCACCAGCGATGGTACTGGAGAGGAGTTACTACCGCAAACTTGAAATTCCCTGTCGCGGTATTCGAGGCAGATCGCTCCATGGATAATTACTGCGATTATCCCACGAACAAGCTGGCGAAGTCTTGGCGAGTTTATCGGGCCGGGTACTAATGAAAACTTGCCCGAGTTATCGAGAAAGTCTCCCTCCTCACCCTCTCCCTTCCTACCCCAGATAAATTTCTTCTCGAGCGAGTTGGCAGTTTTCGCGCCGGCCCACCCCTCTCCTCCCTCCCTTATCGAGCGGATCTGGGAATGGAAATATCGCGGCACGATCGAAAAAGAAAGAGAACGTTTCCATCCGCGGACAATGGAGGAACGCTTTATATATCGTATACTTGACCTAGGACACTTGAATAGACGTCGACGCGAAAGACGTGGAGCTCGAGGTGTCCCGCCACCGCGATTCGTGGAGGCCGATGGGAACGAACGACGGTGGGTTCCCATGGAAACCACCAACCTCTTCACCGTCCTCATCGTTTCTGTCCTCCGCTCATTCTTCCCGACGTATAGATGAAAAGAGGAGAGGAGCAGGACGAGAGGGAAGCAACCGACGAGGAGGAAAAAAGAAAAATATCGACGAGGAGGAGGAGGAAGAGGAGCCTGCTAAATTCGTGCCAGCCAGGGAGACAGAAAGAAAAGGAGAAAGAGAGAGTTATTTGTTACGAGTCTTCGTTTTTATCCCCCCTTATTTCCATCCACTTCTTTCTTGGTAAAAGATGGAAAATAAATAGCGGAAGGGTGGAAAAGTGGAAATGCAAAGACGCGAAAACGGGACGTGACACGGTCGAAAATTCGGGGAACGGGTCTCCCTTCCCTCGGCGCGGCGCACGACTAAAGGTCGTCGGTCACGCGATCACGCCCTCGCTCGTTAACACCTACACAGTCGGGCACACGGTGTGAGCACAGGTGGATAAATACGGAGGCACGCGCTTCGCAATTCCAAAGCGGCGATTAACGCGGTACGTCCTCCTCTTAATCAGCTCGAGACGGTTCTCTCCCCGATAAAGAGGAAGCCACGTTCGCCTCTTAAAGTGGGTCTCTGAACCGCCACGTCGAGCGTTCGGTGGGCGGTTTCGCCGTTTCCGGCAGGAAGTGGCCCCGAGAACAGCAATGAATATATATATATATATATATACATATATATATGAAGGTAAATCAGGAGCCGAAAGGGGAACCGGAAGCGGCAGATTTCCAGATTAGATCCCCGCCACGGTTAAATCGGTTCCTCGTTAAACGAATTCAAACGTTTCTCTTCCAGCGGAGGGACGAGAAAGGAGGAGGGACGGATTTTCGAAAGGGGGGCGCGCGAAATCGCTTTAACCAGGCGCGATAAGGCAAACTGAAATTTGCTCGGGGAAGGAGGGAAATTCCGCGGGCCGCATGGGAGAGCGAGTGCGTCACGGCTGTATAATAGGCGTCGCGAGTGTAGGCGGGCAGAGCGTATTCGACGGACGGTGAAGGGGGTAGCGGCGGCGTTGGTTAATTCATGAAACAGTATCCCTTTGCCTCTCGCAACCCCCAAAGCAACCTTCCCTCCCGCCTCCCCGGGTTTAGAAACGTTCGAATATCGAATGAATCCACAGGTTTTTGCCCGGACCTCGGACAATCCGGCCGTGATTCCCCGTGCTTTTTCACGCAAGGCCGACCCTCTCTCTCTCACTCTCTGCAGGCCTTCGTGGATCGGTTATCGGCGACCGAGGCGGACCGCGCAAAGACCTCGCTCCGAAGCTAAATAAATATTTGGATTTTCGCGAGCAAACATCGAAACCCGGTAAAAAAGTTTAGTTCCCGAGCGCATCGTCCACACCCGGTTACGTAAGTGAGAAACTCGTAAACCCGTTTGTCCGGCTATAAATATTTCCCAGACTCGCTCCACGACCTTTTGCCTCCACGCGCGCGCGGCGTCACGACAACTTTGGACTTTTCTTTCCTTTCTTTCTCTCTTTTCTTCCGAATAATCGGTAAGTGCTCCGCGATTTTTCCTCGCCAACGAACCCGTTCGTTTCGCGGACGACGAGGAGGGGTAATAAAATAATAAAGAAAAAGTTTATTGGAAGAATTTACGTTTTATTACGGCCGTGTCTCGACCGGGGCGTAAATCGCGGGACAAGTCCAGTCCCTTGGATGTTTAAGGTAAACAGTTATCGAACCACCCCGTGCAACGTAAATTTTCCACGCGTCGCCAGAATATATATTTTTTCCCCCCCTCTCTTCCCTGACCCTGTGCGTCTGCTTCGTGGGCGTATAAACGCCGTATAACTCCGTGTGTATATGTGTGTTTGTGTCGGGACCAGTCGAGTCAAATATAAATTTTCCCGGGACGGTGAGTTAATGGGAAAGGTCAGTGACTGCAAACGAAACGCGGCTGCAAATTGACGTTTCGCCCTTCTCGCGAATCCACAGGTTTTTCCGTAGGCCGTGCTACTTTGTTTCTCGAGAAAGAGAGAGAAAGAGGACAGGGAGGAACAAAAATAACCTCCCCCTTTCCCCGGTTTTATGTTAAAATATTTCTCGTTGAAAAGAATAATGCGAGATTCGCGGGTTGGAAAGAAAAAAAAAAAAAAAGAAAAAGATCATCAACAACGCGGCGCGCAACGATTAAATTAGTCCGCGGCGGTTTTGTCATGACCATTGTCGCGTGTAAAGTAGAAAGGACGAGAGAGAGAGAAAAGAAAAAGAAATGATAATAAAAAAAACCGTGGAAACGAAATTAAACTGTCCCGAAATATCCGTTTCCGGCATTCATCGCTGTCACACAGCGCACAGCAAATAATAAGGCTCGTTCCGCGAGGCAATAAAAATCCCCCTCCCACGATTTCACCCACGGTTAATTGCGTAATGGACTATAAATGTTAAGTAGCTCTCCAGACCAGATATATACTTTTCCTCGATATTTTGCTCCCCCGATAACGTTGCGAGTCCGCTGTTCCGGGACTCGCTCGAGTAGAATCTCCAAGATGATCGAGATCGACGCTGTTGCGACTCTT